>NC_133325.1:349527014-349846181 GCF_042186555.1 Aquarana catesbeiana | reverse complement strand
CATCTTTTCAGAAAAAAATAAAAGTTGAACTAACATCGTATACCGTTCATTACCCCGCCCCTCCCTCTGGTCCCAGCTGTACTTACTTTCAGGGGAGCTGATCTATCAGTGCCCACACAGCCTGTGTAGTTGCAATCGTTGCCCTTCTCCCTCCTCTCTCTGCAGGGCTTTTGGGACGAATAAGAATAATTCTGATTGGTCAGTGCCTCTGATCTATCTTCGAACTACTGCAGAAAGAAGAGGGAGGAGAACATGGCTTTTCAAATCCTTGGGCTGCACTGATAGCTCAATATCCATGGAGTTAAGTCCAGGGTGGGTACACTGTTAAGTTCACTTTTTTGGGAAAAAATGAAGAAGTGAACCAACACTTTAATTTTGCAAATCTATGTGTATAATACATTGACAACAATCTTTTGTTAAGTTTTTTAATGTACAGACCTGGAAACTGGATCACGGAGATCATGGGAAATATGAAAAAATTCAGTGTTCCACCAAAAACTGAGAAAAATCTGATTAGGCACAATTTTTATTTGTTTTTAAACAAATCAACACGTTCTTAAGATTTATTGCCTTCATGTTTTAGCACACTTTTTACCAAACATTGTTTTATGCCAGTAGTGTATCAATAAACCTGTTTTGGAGTTTTTGAGATGTGTTTATAAAAATATGGTTCTGTATGGTTAAAATCTTGCAGTGGCCTCCATTTTTTTTTTCTATAGCAATGGGAATGGTTCCCTCTTAATACACTCGGGATGTTGGCCCAACTGAGGAAAAAATTGTGTTGGGTTATCTCTACTACTTATCACAATGAGTCGATCTGTCCTATATATGTCAATCCTGGTGAGAAAGCTGTCTATTCACAGTCAGCGTAACACAGGCAAAAAGAATGTGTGATATTTATAGAATGTATATTATTCTTGTAGCAGAAATGAAAGGGTTAGCACCATGACCCCATCTCATTCCTCATCCTGGTCACAGTTTGTTTGTTGTTTTTGTGTCTCCTTCCTCTGTCTGCTTCATTTCAAAACTATGACTTATTGTCTGGCCTGATGGGAAGCAGTGTGGTAGGAGATTCTAGGACACATGATGGGCCATGCCTTTGTAGAACTTAGATATTGTCAAAGGCCCTGTCTTCAAGTCAGCTTGTGAAAGCTGCAGTAAAAACACCATGATGATGATTATTACTATTAGAACTGATTTTATGAAAACTGGACAAAACAGTACCTTTTTTGCCTCATTTTTCTTCATCCTTTATCTCACTTTTTTTCTTTTATAAATCTGTCTTGCGAAATAGAAGGTCCTTCATACAAAGGTTCTTTGTAGAATGAAATAATTTGTAAGCTTTTCTAGATTTTCGATGTCTAAAATATCAGTGATGTGTAATATTTCTTCAAAGACTCCCTGATCTCTTCCTCTAACATCCAGTGAGTCAGATATATCTGATTTACACATGAGAAGTATTGTAAAAATTTGAATGCAAAATGTATTTTTGTTTTCTTTTTCTGGTTATTTCAGTTATACACAGAGAAGATCACATTGTACTGTTATTGATCATAGCATCCAGGGAAACTACATAATTAAAAACAAAAAATAAAACCTAAAATCATTTTAATGAAAAGCTTTAAACTACCTTTATAGATTTGAGCAAAGCTGTCTAAATGCCTTTATATTGTACCAGCCAAGACTTCTTTGTGCCGACAATGGCACAATTTGCAGCAAATTTAGCTATCCCAGTCCTTCAGTTGGAAGATGATATAAATTGTTGTTCGAGAGCAGCATGAAGACACAGATGTGGTCCTCAGATTAATTTATATTCCATTCTTTTCAAACTATATCTACACAGATGACTATTGTGCATAAAATTTGGTGGGAGCCTAAACCCATAATTACTGGTGTAGAAACCCTAAAGTAGTATACCACTCCAGGCTAGAGCTAACTAAGCTTAAATCTGCTCCCACCCCTTCTAATTCCTACACTAACTACCTTGTTGAAGGGGGATGCTTATATTTATCTGTTCTCAGAGTGCTTAGGTCTGGACACATGATCAGCTCCCAGCGGCCAGCTTCAGGGGAGAGGAGGGACAGCTAATAACGGATGTCCAATAGTAAGCTTATGGGTGACATCCCCAGCCATATTTTGGAGCTGTTGTCGGAAGTTTCTCCTCTTCACTGAAACCACCATGGAGAAGATCATGTGACTAGCTTGAAGTGCCCTCGAATTAGGTAAGTATATGCATCTTCCTTTTACAGGATAATTGGTATAGGAGTTAGAAGGTTGGTTGGAACCGTTTTAGGCATAGTTAGTTCTAGCCTGGACTTCCACTTTAAGCACATTCTTACCCCAGCACATGCAGTTTGCAACTTCCATTCCTGCTGTATCCTGCTCTTCTCCTCTCAGTGCTGCTTCCCTGAATTTCTGATCTTTATAGCAGAGAAAAGCATGGACCATACAGTTTCCAGTCAGGCTGTCTGAAGAAAGGAGAGGGAGGAGCAGGGGAGTGCTTTGCCATCCAAGGTTGTGTGTTTCTTTTGATGCACACAGTGTAGGGAGGCAGAGCTCTAGTCCCTACATGCAAGGGTGGCTCCATAGGATGCTGCAACAAAAAGGAGGAGTCATCCTGAACCAGGAAACCTTGGGTGGTGATCATGGCACCAGCTTAAACTGGAACATAGACTAGGAATCAAAGATGAAGACACTGCATGCTCAGAAAGTGATTAAATCTGCTGCTAAAAATGCTTACAAGCTGAGAGTTTAACCCCTTTGCGCCGGTGCCTCCCAGCCCTTTAGAGGTTTCAGATGCCGGGAGGCGGGTTTTATGATCATGTGATGGTAATCACATAATCGGAAAGCTCCCAATCGCAAGACGCGAGCAGGAGTTTTCCGTTAGCCGCCAGTAACTGTGTCTGCTAATTGGTATGCAAATATGCAGCCACTGAGCACCAAGGGCCACCCGCCGAGCGGTGACATATTTGTGTACTGTAGGCACCTAGGGGTTAATATCACTTTAAAGTGAACCTGTGCTCATACTGTGCGCACTAAAACATTTATTCTGAGCGTTTATTCGTTCCGTTTAAAAACGTCCGTTTTCGCGGCAAATTCGAAAGCCGCGGAACACCCTTTAAAAGTCTATGGAAGAAATCAAAAGTGCTAATTTTAAAGGCTTATATACATGGTATTGTCATAAAAAGTGTTTGGGGACCTGGGTCCTGCCCCAGGGGAAATGGATCAATGCAAAAAAAGTTTTAAAAACGTCTGTTTTTTCGGGAGCAGTGATTTTAATAATGCTTAAAGTGAAACAATAAAAGTGTTCCTTTAAATTTCGTACCTGGGGGGTGTCTATAGTATGCCTGTAAAGGGGCGCATGTTTTCCGTGTTTAGAACAGTCTGACAGCAAAATGTTATTTCAAAGGAAAAAAAAGTCATTTAAAAGTACTCGCGGCTATTAATGAATTGTCGGTCCGGCAATACACATAAAAGTTCATTGATAAAAACGGCATGGGATTTCCCCACAGGGGAACCCCAAACCAAAATTTAAAACATTTTCCTTTGAAATGTCATTTTTCTGTCACACTGTTCTAAACACGGGAAACATGCGCCCCTTTTACAGACACCGAAATTTAAAGGAATATTACACTTTTATTGTTTCACTTTAAGCATTATTAAAATTACTGCTTCTGAAAAAACGGCCGTTTTTAAAACTTCTTTTTGCATTGATACATGTCCCCTGGGGCAGGACCCAGGTCCCCAAACACTTTTTATGACAATACCATGCATATAAGCCTTTAAAATTAGCACTTTTGATTTCTCCCATAGACCTTTTAAAGGGTGTTCCGCGGCTTTGGAACACCCCAAATTGTTCGGCGAACTGGCGAACAGCAGATGTTCGAGTCGAACTTGTAGCTCATCCCTAGTAATGGCGGTGATCTGTGAGACTGTGACATTGCGACGTGCAGAACGGACACTTTTGACACTTTTTTTTAGGGACCAATGACGTTTCTACAGCGATCAGAGCTAAAAATATCCACTGATTGCTGTATAAATGTCACTGGCAGGGAAGGGGTTAACACTAAGGGGGCGATCAAGGAGTTAAATGTTCCCTAGGGAGGTGTTTCTAACTGTGGGGGGCAGTGTAGTGACTGGAGGAGGAGAGCGATCACTGTTACTGATAACTAGGAACAGAAGATCTCTCTCTACTCCCCTGTCAGAATGGGGATCTGTCTGTTTTACATTGACAAATCCCCGTTCTGGCTCTCTGAGGAGCGATCACGGGTGGCTGCCGCCCACTCTCATCGGCTCTGGCGTCGCGCCCCCTATAGCTTCTTAAAGCGGCCGGTGTACAATGACGGCGATTCGCACAGCCGTGCCAACCTGCTGCAGTACAACTGCGGCGGCTGGTCGGCAACTAGTTAAAGTATTGTTGTTTCACTAATACTATGCTGGCAGTGGTGTAACAATAGCCATAGCCGCCGTCACCACTGCTATGAGACCTGGGGGTTAAATGGGACTGTGACAATAGTGAGGTCTGACGAACCACAAGCTGTGTGGGGAGAATGGAAAGTGTTACTGAACACAGTTCATGGGGCCCAAAAATCACAATTTGGTAAAAAAAAATGGTCATATTCAAATCTCATGTATGTATTTAAGCAGCCAGCTCATTACACATTTGACAAACCACAGTCCAGCTTAGATGGAATGCAGACGTATCAAAACCCTTTTAATGAGGCCATATCATAAATGGTCATAAACCGTCTGCAGGGCAGAGCAGCATAAAGAATACACATCTGTCAGACTGGTGACATTGACCTAGAGCTGAATGTTCATACATCTCAAACTATCAATGTGTATTCATATTCCATAACTTCTATAGTAAGGGAATTGCTTTCCAAAAAGATGACTACATTAATATAGAAGAATATATCAATCTGAAGATTCCACGTTAACTACACTAAGTATCTTTCACTTTTAAAAACTTTTATTTTACTTATGTCTGCTTTGTAATTATTTTTTTTCTGTAAATATTTCCTTTCTTTTCAGTAAAACAGTGTTTAGAAATCATCACGCTGAATCTCTAGTTTCTGTAACTAAAAATGTAGAAGTTTGCCTCTTTGAAGAAACTACCATAGTGTAAGTTGTATCACATTCCTGAGCCTGGCAGCAAGCAATGCAGACTTTTTAAAGGTCAGACTTACAACAGCAGATGCTGGTGGGCACTGTGTGTATACTGTATATATGTATGTGTAATATATCACTGGAGAGTGAGGCTGAGAGTGCGATCATCACAGAGGCCCCATCAGGGGGGCAAATGAAGCAATTTAACCACTTAAGGACCAGCCTCGTTTTGCATTTTAGGTGTTTACATGTTTAAAACAGGGTTTTTTGCTAGAAAATTACTTAGAACCCTCAAACATTATATATTGTTTTTTTTCTAACACCCTAGAGAATAAAATGGCGGTCATTGCAATACTTTTTTTTTACACCGTATTTGTGCAGCGGTCTTACAAGCGCGCTTTTTTTGGAAAAAAATCACTTTTTTTAATAAAAAAAATAAGACAACACTAAGGTTAGCCCAATTTTTTTATATTGTGAAAGATAATGTTATGCCGAGTAAATTGATACCCAACATGTCACGCTTCAAAATTGCGCCCGCTCGTGGAATGGCGTCAAACTTTTACCCTCATAAATCTCCATAGGCGACGTTTAAAAAAATTCTACAGGTTGCATGTTTTGCGTTAGAGGAGGTCTAGGGCTAGAATTATTACTCTCGCTCTAACGATTGCGGCGATACCTCACATGTGTGGTTTGACCAGCGTTCGCTTCTGCGCGCGAGCTCGTCGGGACAGGGGGTTTTTAAAAAATGTTTTTATTTTTATTATTTATTTTACATTATTTATTTTTACACGGTTTAAAAAAAAAAAAATGGTGTCACTTTTATTCCTATTACAAGGAATGTAAGCATCCCTTGTAAAAGAAAAAAGCATGACAGGACCTCTTAAATATGAAATCTGTGGTCAAAAAGACCTCAGATCTCATATTTACACTAAAATGCAATAAAAAAAAAGTAATTTAAAAAAAGACATTGAAAAAAAAATGTGCCTTTAAGGCGTATGGGCGGAAGTGACGTTTTGACGTCGCTTCTGCCCAGCATTGTCATGGAGACAAGTGGGCGCCATCTTAGCCTCACTCGTGCACAGCACAGAGAAGAACGTGATCGCCTCCGCCGCTACCGACGGCTCCGGTAAGCCGTGGAGGGCACCGGATCGTGGCGGGGGCCCTCTCCCACCACCGATAAAAGTGATCTTGCGGCAAATCCGCCGCAGAGACCACTTTTATCTGAAAGACGACCGCCGCATGAAAACGGGGATACCGGAGTTATGGCAGCTATGTGCTGCCATAACGATATCCGCCGACCAAAGTTTTGACGTACATCGGCGTGTGGTGGTCGGCAAGTGGTTAAACATATAAAATCTGTGTGCATGTGGATGTAACACAAACAGTAACTATTACTGTATTATTAGGAATTGCAGAGGTTGAGGTTGACACTTGCTCTGTTATCCTTTTGGCATTTCCAACACAGAAGAGCTGAGTCAGATTTACAGGAGAAGACTTCAGACTTTCTGCTAGTCACAGATCCTCTTGCAGGCTGTGAAATAAGGAAAACATGTTTTAGCTATCTTAGTAGTATAGATGTGTTTCTCTCAGAGCTTCTGATCATCCTGGCCAGCACTGAAATTAACTCTGTATTCCCAACACAGTCCTCCTCAGGCTGTAAAAATCCCAAAATGTCTCCTTAGCTTAAAATGGACAGCGTTTTTTGTAATTATTATCATACAGGCTTTATATAGCTCCGACAGTTTACTCAGCACTTTACAACATGAGGGTAGACCGTACAGTTTCTTACTAAATTAAATTGTATTGTATTAGAGAGCCCTGCTCGTTGGAGCTTGCAATCTAAGAGGGAGGGTCAAGAGATACAAGAATAACTGTGGGGTATAGGCTGATGGAGAAAATAAATGTACAGTTGTTAGGTGGGGGGCCAAAGGTTTCAGGTTTTCAGGGATCATCTGAAAGTGGACAGAGTAGGAGATAGTCAGACAGGTTAGGGTAGAGTGTTCCAGAAGATGGGAGAGGCTCTGGAGAAGTTTTGGAGGCAGGCATGGGATGAGGTGACGAGGGAGCTAGAGAGTAGGAGGTCTTGGGAGGAAGGAACAAAATGATTAGGTTGGTATTTTGAGACTAGGCTAGTGATGTAGCTGGGGGCAGAGTTGTGGATGGCTTTGTAAGTTACTGTTAGTATCTTGAATTTAATGTGTTGGGTGAGCAGAAGCCAGTGGGGGAATTGGCAGAGAGGGGTATCAGACACTGAGCAGTTTGTAAAGTGGATGAGCCTGGCATTCGTGATGGACTTAAGGGGGGATAGCCTGCTTAAAGGAAAGCCAATGAGGAGAGAGTTGCAGTAGTCGAGGCGAGAGTTTTGTAGTTTTGCAAACACTCAAAGTTTAAAGATACTTGTATTGGTGTTATGCTCGGTTCATACTAGTGCGAGCTGTGTGGCCCGCATTTGCTCGGGCACGGCAGCCCATTCATATGAATGGGCTGCTATGCAGCGTGAGCCACAGAAAAAAAGGTGCATGCACCAATTTAAAAGTGCAGGTAAACCGCATGGTCTTTTTGAGCATGCAGTTTCCCTGTGGTACCTGCACCCGCGGGCTGAGATGTGTGGGGATGCCATTCAGAATGAACGGCAGCCCCACGCATCTCACAAGAGCAGTGTGATTCGGTTGCGTCTGCAGGATTGGATGTGATACCCACAACCAGAACGCACAGTATGGGCTAGTGTGAACCTAGCCTTATAGAACAATTGTGTGCAGGAGTACACAGCAATATTGTCATAACAAAATTATTTATTTTTTATTTAAAGCTTAACTCCAGGTTTCTTGTGACTTTAAATAGTTTATTTGGACCAAGCTGGTCAAATTAACTAATTCCTATATTAACATATACGCCTGATGGGAGTCCTGTATAAACTCTGTGTAGCACCAGCTACATACTGTACATGTTGCAATGCTGTGTTCCTGCAGCAGAATGGGGATTTCCCTTCCAGCTCCCGGAACAAATTGAGTCAGGCTGAGCACTGCTTGGCCATTCACAGGAAGCACTGAACTTCATCAATAAATATAAGGCTTCCTCTGAATGACTGAGATGGAAACCATAACGTCATCCATCTGCCTCAACCCTGCTGATAAACAACACTTTATACCGTATGTATCTGATGCTAAAACACAGTTTATACATCAAGGGCATCTGTTCGTAAAAGAAATATTTGGTGTGAACTTGGGCTAACGTAACTATTTAAACACTTGCCCACTGGGCACTTAAACCCCCCTCCTATCCAGACCATTTTTCAGCTTTCAGTGCTCTCACATTTTAAATGACAATTACTCAGTCTTGCAACATTGTACCCATATGACATTTTTGTCCCTTTTTTCACACAAATAGAGCTTTTTTTGTGGGGTTTTAATCACCAATGGGGTTTTTATTTTTTGCGCTATAAATAAAAATAGACCAAAAAATTTGTAAAAAAATGCATTTTTCTTAGTTTCTGTTATAACATTTTGCAAACTAGTAATTTTTCTTCATAAATTTTGGCCAAAATTCATACTGCTACATATCTTTGGTAAAAATAACCCAAATCAGTGTATATTATTTGGTCTTTGTGAAAGTTTATAGAATCTACAATCTATGGTACAAATTACTGAAAATGTATAACACCTGATGTACTGACGGCCTATCTCATTTCTTGAGGCCCTAAAATGTCAGGAAAGTACAAATACCCCCTCCCCCCCAAAAGACCCCTTTTTGGAAAGTAGACATTCCAAGGTATTTAGTAAGAGGCATGGTGAGTTTTATTCCATGTTGTCATTTTTTTCCCACAATTCTTTGCAAAATAAAGATTTTATTTTTTTTTTTTTTTTCACAAAATTGTCATATTAACGGGTTATTTCTCTCACATGGCATATGTGTACCACAAATCACACCAGAAAATACATTCTGCTACTCCTCCTAAGTATGGCGATACCATGTGTGAGACTTTTTCACAGCCTGGCCACATAGAGAGGCCCAACATGCAGGTAGCACCGTTGGGCGTTCTAGGGACATAAATTACACATGACGTGGCACTGTAGACCAATGATTTGGCACTGATAAGGCACAGATTGGGGCACCGCTGGGCACTGATATGGCACGGATTGGGGCACTGCTGGGCACTGATATGGCACAGATTGGGGCACTGATGTGGCACGGATTGGGGCACTGATGTGGCACGGATTGGGGCACTGATGTGGCACGGATTGGGGCACTGATATGGCACAGATTTGCGCACTGATATGGCACTGCTAGGCACTGATATGGCACAGACTGGGGCACTGACCTGGCACGAATTGGAGCACTGTAAAAAAAAAAAAACTACCTGAAGCAGCCTCACGGAGAAAAAGGGGAGATTTTGGCACTTTAAATAAGGCACATGTTAAATGTCCCCCCATCCCTGATTCGGAAATTGTAGTGGGAAGTTTGTGACTTTGAATGAGGCCATGGACAAAGTGGAGGTGACTAGGATAAAGGTACAAATTTATTTGATCAAATGAAGTGCATAAAACATATCAGGACAGAAACCACATGAAGAAAGACATTGTAATAAATATAATTTCATAAATACCGTATTTAACGGTGTATAACACGCGCCGGCATATAACACGCATCCCAAGTTTAGGAGGGAATTTTAAGGAAAAAACTTACATTTAAATGCCCATCAATGCAGCCTTGTCAGTGTCCATCTGTAGCCTTTTCCATCATTGCAGCCTTGTCAGTGTAGCATTGTCAGTGTCCATCTGTAGCCTTGTCCATCATTGCAGCCTTGTCAGTGTCCATCTGTAGCCTTGTCCATCATTGCAGCCTTGTCAGTGTCCATCTGCAGCCTTGCCCCTGTGTCATTTGCAGATTACTACCGTTTAAAAATGGCGCCCCCTCTCTCAGCCATTCTTGGTGGCTTTCGGGCGTTCTCAACGGCTTTCGGCGGCTCATGCGGGACTGCGAGAGCGGCCGAAAGCCGCCAAAAGGCTCACAATCGGCGGGGGATCGGCGTATGACACGCACCCACGATTTTCCCCTGATTTTAAGGGGAAAAAGTGCATGTAATACGCCGATAAATACGGTATTCATAAACACATATGTATGTGCTTATGCAATATGGGCATCAAGGGTACATCAGAGATACATCAAACCTGGTGCCACATAGTGGTCTCATTTGATAGATTATACATTCAAAGATTTCATATATGTACATGTGACAATACAACAGCACTGCGGAGGGAATAAAAATATTTAAGAAACAGTAAAACCATAATAGAAAGATAAAATATGTTCTGAGTTGATGGTGTACTATAAACATATGTCTGTATCAAAATATGTCAGATGCATTTCATGTAGAAAACACTCATCAGGGGCAGATGATCGGGGATTTCTAGAAAATATGATGAAATATATATGGTAAATCTAATGATAACTAATCATGACAAGGAAAGGCGGGTAGGCCACCTTAAGTACTTACATACAGTCAGTACAGTGAAGTGTAGTTGGTACAGAGCCAAGGCCAAAAAAGTATCTATCCCGGGAGCTGAGGTATTGTGGGGTGTATGCTGACAGGTTGGGTACACAGAGCCCCCCTGAGACGTAGGGACCCAAGTTGCTGGTATAGATAATAAAAACAAAAAGCAGTGCCAATGTTGGCTACCTGAGAAGGAGTACATAAACAGTGTATCTAAATTATGCTGATACGATAGACCAAAAAAGTAATATCTATCTGATAGGACCGGTGAAACACGGGAGTCTGTGCAAAAAAAATTAAATAAATAAAATGTGTATAACCACATCCACAACACAGTGGAGTGTGGTATATTAAAAAGTAAACAAACAGCAGACATTACCGATTTCACCAGACCAATCAAAATGGAGAAAGCTGGCTAGCAAAAAGGTAGGTAGGATGACCTTGTGATGACTTACATATATCCCGAAAAGGTAGAGGAGGCGCTGTGGTGAGGTGTGGCCTCTCTAGTCAGGATCACCCAAAATGTGTCAGGGTAGGCAAGATATACCCAACCCGCACACGTGCACGCTGACCCCTAACCAGCGTCACCCGAGTGCAGCGAAAGTGGGGAGGGGCTCTAACTCAGACGGTGGACTCCATCTGTGAGGAACGCCCATATTTCCCACCTGACTGGCTGTGATGGAAGAACTCATGTTCCACGTCATGACACCAAACGTCCCACGTGGGGCAGGAAGAGTGACGCCGATGCGCTGTGGGCCTCACGCTGCAGCTTCTCCCTCCTCTGCTCACACAATTGGTGTGAGCAGTGGAGAGAACCGGACATGAAGCCGGTTTGTTTGCATTAATCGCTCTGTCATTGGAAGGAGCGATCAGTTGGCTCTTTACCGCAATTCGTGACCCGCTGGGTCCCGTAAACCCGGTGTTCACAGACAGCCCCGTATGTGCGCCCCAGGGGGCGCGTGGTTTAGGGAGGATGTCATAGAATGTCCTCCCAGAGTTATCGAGTCGCACTGTAGCCATTATTTGGCTATGGCGCGGTTGTTAACTGGTTAAAGTATAAGTTCACCTTTTAGGAGCATGTTACATGCTCCACCCGTATTTAGTGTGTAACATGCCCTATACACCCACCTCCAACCACTAGCACTTCCTGTTCTGTGACAGCAGGTGGGAATCTTATCCCTGCACCTGCTGTCACTTCTTGAAAACATGGGGCGGAGCCCCACATAACTGCGCCGTTCATTCACAATCATTCATACACATGAATAAACTACAAGTACTGTCGATCGCTGCGGCAGACAGCTTCTACGTCTCAATTAACTGTGAGGGCACTGATGAGTGATCTTATAGTTCATTGATTCTTCCTGGACTTTAGTAACTACTTTTCAGAATGTAAAAAATGTGTGTGTGTGTATGTATGTATGTGTATGTATGTGTATGTGTATATATATATATATATATATCTTTAATACTACATTACCTCTTTCAGCACTTGCTGTGGGGATGTGGGAGACCTTAGAATGTACTCTAATGCCCTGAGATCTGAGTTTCAGCTTGTACATGCTTAAAGTTCTATTAATGGAAATTATCCAGCACATTTTCTTTTTAACTGATTGCATAAATAGGACATTTACACGTACTTAAACTTTTACACACATTTTAAAGATGAGCACGAAAGACATCAAAAGCAATCTTTATGTAGAACATGTGCAAACAGTACTTAAACATACCCTAAATGAATCATATGGGGAAAAACTGACATTAAATATATCATAATCAATCAAAAGGACCACAAAGAGGAAAAAATGACTAAAAAAAGTCATTGTGTACACCAGTCTTAATACTGAACTATGGAGCTCCCACACTTCCACAGTACAGAGCAATTATTTTCCATTTCAATTTACATGTATTGTTACTGTTGCTATTTTAACACTGGAAATTTCATAAAGCCTTCATGCAAACTACTTTATTTCAATGCAATATTTACTATATATACGTTGAAACCATGGAGAATTGGCAGAAATATTTGACCCACACCAAATTGAATGAATAATTTGACAAATTATGTTGGTACCCTGAGTTATCTAATTCTAATACTCTTGTACTGTTCTACAGCTCTGCATATTAAAAAAAAAATCTTTATAGCAAACATGTAAGGACAGAAACAGAGCCATTTTTTTTTTTTTTTGTAAGTTGCAAGCTACAATATTTTTATCATTTTATAGTATCATCTCCTTGTAAGCTACTGACTTTGAATAGGATCAAAGTTCAGACTTTTCAGACACGACCGACCACCTTGAAACAGGTAAGTGACTACTTACAGAATACAGGATTAGTATGATGGCTTCAACACCTGTGCCTAAAAAATTTTTTTTTGGCCTTTTTTTGCATAATAAATACAAATCGCAGTACATTTTGTGAAAACTGCACTTGGATTGAATAGTATACCAGACCTTTGTTTATGTTGCATGACGTGTTCTGCAAAGTAAATTTACAATTATATTTTTTATTTTGCTAGGACGTGGAACTTTTAAATTCTTTGGCCTGCCCTGGTTGTGGCATGGACCTAAAAGGTAAACCTAACAATATTTACCTATAGTGTGTGTTCCTTGGCTCTGTTTTTGTACACATATTGATGACCCTTGGCTCTAGGTGCTAATCACGTAAGCCTTTCTCTTTCCCTGCATAATTTATATGGTGGCCCCTTAGTTCCTGTGAAGGGAACTCTTAAGGCGTCAGCATACCAAGACATTTTGGACAATTTCATGCTCCCAACTTTGTGGGAATAGTTTGGGGATGGCCCCTTCCTGTTCCAACATTACTTCGCACCCATGCACAAACAAGGCCCATAAAAACATGGATGAGCAAGTTTGGGGTGGAGGAACTTGACTGGTCAGCACAGAGCCCTGACCTCAACCTGATGGAACACCTTTGGGATGAATTAAAGCAGAGACCTTGAGCCAGGCCTTCTCATCCAACATCAGTGCCTGACCCCCACAAATGCACTTCTGGAAGAATGGTAAAACATTCCTGTTGACACGCTCCTAAACCTTGTGGACAGCCTTCCTGGAAGAGTTGAAGCTCTTATAGCTGCAAATGGTGGGCCAACACACTATTAGGACTAAGACCGGGATTCCATTTAAATTCATGTGCTTGTAAAGGCCGGTGTCCCAATACTTTTGACAATGTAGTGTATATCACTATTCTGTCATTTGTCATTTAGCAAATGTTTATCTGCACTGTGTTTACTGGGGGGGGGGGGGGGGGGGGTTTAAAATAAGGCAGAGGATACCAGTGTTTAATGGCCACAGTGGCCGAAGAAGTAGATGGAGGCTACTGGATTAGGACATGTGTGTTTATGTACAGTATATTCTGTCCAGCCAGCAAAATGAGATGTGCAAGATTCATCAAATGATAAAGAAGACAGACTAAGGGCACATTCACACACGTGTTGTCTATTAAGAATGAAGCAATGCTCATTAATGCGCCTATAGAATTTATGATGTGTTTGACATGTTTTTGTTGTGTTTATGAAGCGTTGAAAAAGCTTTAAGAATGCTAAAAAAAATTCCCATGGAAGTGTTGCTTTTCTAGTGGAAAGTTGATTAAAAGGAAAGTGATGTAAAGAAAATGATCTGCTCACACCGAGGGCGTTTTGCAGGTGCTATAGCGTTAAAAATAGCGCCTGCAATCCGCCCTCAAACAGCTGCAGCATTGTCTCCAGTGTGAAAGCCTGGGCTGGCAGGACATCGGGAAAAGTCCTGTCAGCAGCTTCTTTGGAGCGGTGAAGGAGCGGTGTGTTTACCGCTTCTCCACCACTGCTCCCCATTGAAATCAATGGGGCAGCGCTGGGATTGCCGCGCATTGTGGGCGCTTTTAACCCTTTCTCTGCTGCTAGCGGTCGAAATGCGCCGCTAATCCGACGGTAAAACGCCGCTAAAAATAGCCGATGCTATGGGCAGCTCGGTGTGAAAGGGCTCCTAGGTTGTGGTGTGATGGCATGCAATATTGTGATTTCTCTACAAGATGGATTTACATACTTTTGATATCTTTGACACTTGGCTTGGGCCAGCTCAACTTTGCTAAAACAAAAAGCTTTGCCATCTGCAAAAATGCTCAGTGCTGGCTTGATGCTTTTGCCTGCGCACAGAAGCAAATGATGTTACCACACAATAGCTCTGTACAAACAGGAAGTGACTGGAGCTGCTCCATCCTAGTTCACTATTATTTTCCAGTGCATTCTGGGATACAGGAACCTCCATGGTTTCTCCCCCAATGCCCAGCTAACACTTTATAAATGCTTCACTAACACGCAACAAATAGGTGCTGTTAAGGTGCGGTAATAGAACATTACAATTGCAATAAATGAAAGTGGCTGACAAGTGTCGATGCCTCACGAAAGCAACATGCTGCTTAATTTTTAACATAACACAACGCTGACGCTCCTGTGTAAACAGTACTGTGTGGTACCATGGTAATATCCATGGCAGGCATAGAAGAGCGGTTATGAGGCTTTAAAAATGCTGAATAAATGCTGCATAAACACAGGGCTTGTTCACATGTGTGGGAATACCCAAAGTGAACTGGACTTTGACAAAGCTTTTAACAAATGTCACACAAGCCAAAACGACAACGATGAGACCTCCTTGATCTTACCATTTGGGTTCTGGGTAGAGTAAATGTATGTCTAATTTTTATCTGCATTTTATCCATCAGCCATCACTCTCTCTGCCTGTTATCCATACAGTATTAGTTGACAAGACAAATCACATCCCTAAAAGGAATTGTATTATTTTTTCATGGGTCTTCTCTTACAAAATACAAAACTGAGATGTGTGGTTGGCAGGTCCTCAATCTATACACTGTCCAGATCTGTCTGAAACAACATGTTCGCAGTATGTGATCCATCTACTGAGGGGCACTGCTTATCTTCATCTTTCTGGAAGTTTTACTGAGCTTTTTATTGCAGCAAATAAAAGGGATAATTGCACTATGCCAGTGTGCCTCTGTTTGTCTTTTTATCTTTATAGTCTGACCTAGCCATTCCAACTGTGATTTTATCGATATCTTTGTGCAGATGTCATTATGGCAGGGCATGTTTGAATCTGATTAGTTGCTGGGGGATACCACAAACTGTGTCAGAATGAAGACACCTTGGCAAGCCATTACTATTGGGATCAGACGCTAATGTATGATCTTGACAATGGAAGTTCCCTTTCAAAGGAATGTAAGTCTTATTTTTTAGTTATTCATTATTTATTTCAGGTACTTATATAGCGCCATCAATTTACGCATCGCTTTACATATACATTGTACATTCACACCAGTCCCTACCCTCAAGGAGCTTACACTCTAAGGTCCCTAACTCACATTCATACATACTAGGGACAATTTAGGCAGGATGCAATTAGCTTACCAGCATGTCTTTGGAGTGTACCCAGAGGAAACCCACGCAGGCACAGGGAGAACATGCAAACTCCAGGCAGATGGCGTCCTGGTTGGGATTCAAACCAGTGACCCTTTTTACTGCTAGGCGAAAGTGCTATCCACTACACCACTGTGCTGCTCTTAAACATACATGCTAAATTAGCATATAGTAATTTGATTAATATTTGAGCCAAAAAAGTTTTTTTTTTTTTTTTTAAATAACCATATTTCATTGCCCCTTCCTTTTTTGTAATTGCACACGTGGACATCTATATTTTTGTACTACACTCTGCACCCTGCTTAGCCGTGCTACACAATTGTTCATCTTAGCTGTTCCTTCCTGTTTAAAGGCATATTTCACCTTTTTGCAAAAAAAAACAAAAAAAAAATAAAGTGAAAAAATGAATGTGCAGAAAATAAAAATGATTGGAAAAAAATATGCATGTAATATTTTTTGTATTTAAGCCTGCAAAGCATTGCAGCTGTGATCAGTGCAATTCAAAACTTGGGCTCCTGGAGATTATTCCCCTAGCCACAGGTCCTAAGGCTCCATGCACACTGAGCTTAAACGTATGTTCTCTTGGGAGTAGAAAACGCTAATATATAGAGCATTTTTTGTACAAAGTCTAGACGAGTTTAGGAGAGTTTTAAGTTTTTCTGCCTCCAAGCTCCTATCAGAAAAGCCAATCAGTAACTGAGATACAGGGATTCCAGTAAAGGGCTGGAGGCAGTATGATAAGTCCACTGATGACTAAGGCTCAGTTCACACTGCTGCGATGCAAGAACCCATGTAAATCCAGTACCGGTTCCCGCAATGTATTAAACTCGCAGGCAGTTCACACTGCCCTATGCGAACCACTGCGAGTGTCAATACAAAGTTAATGACAAACCCAGATCGATTCGCATATCGCAGTACGACCTGTCAATTTGGACAGGAATCAGATTGCATGGGTAAGAACACCCATGCAATCCCTTTCTGGTGCGGACCAAACAAAGGGTCCTGCACGACTTTGTCCCGCATGCGATGCAAATTCAGCCATACAATCTGTATGGCTAGAATTGCATAGCACAGATATCGCATGTGATTTTCACAGCAATGTGGTGTGAATCACATGCAATGTCTGACATCGCAGCAATGTGAACCCAGCCTAAGAGTCCCTTTCTGCAGTGGCAGACTTGCCTCTCCATTCACAGATCTCTGCGAAGAGATGATGCAGTTGTGTGGGCCAAATTCAAAAACTAACAGGAGCTTGTGGGGAGAAGAACCCTAGGATTCAGTAAAAGGTTCTGTTTGGGCTGCATGTTTCATGTTACCATGTTTGGTGTTACACCTTAACCACTAGGGATGAGCTAAACACCCCCCCGGTTCGGTTCGCACCAGAACTTGTGAACGGACCAAAACTTTGCACGAACGTTAGAACCCCATTGAAGTCTATGGGACTCGAACGTTCAAAATCAAAAGTGCTAATTTTAAAGGCTAATTTGCATGGTATTGTCCTAAAAAGGGTTTGGGGACCCGGGTCCTGCCCCAGGGAACATGTATCAATGCAAAAAGAACTTTTAAAAATGGCCATTTTTTCGGGAGCAGTGATTTTAATAATGCTTAAAGTGAACCAATAAAAGTGTAATATTCCTTTAAATTTCGTACCTGGGGGGTGTCTATAGTATATACGCCTGTAAAGGGGCGCATGTTTCCCATGTTTAGAACAGTCTGACAGCAAAATGACATTTCAAAGGAAAAAAAGTCATTTAAAACTACTCGCGGCTATTAATGAATTGCCCGTCCGACAATACACATTAAAGTTCTCTGATTAAAACTGCATGGGATTTCCCCACAGGGGAACCCCCGAACCAAAATTAAAAAAAAAAACTGGCGTGGGGGTCCCCCTAAATTCCATACCAGGCCCTTCAGGTCTGGTATGGATATTAAGGGGAACCCCACGGCAAAATTTTTTAAAAAATGGCGTGGGGGACCGAGGAGGTGAGGGGACCCATTAATAGACAGAAAGGATAGGGATCCTAGGACTCCTGGGATCAGAGGCAGTGCTGGGGGGGAGGGTGGGTGTGATCAATTTCCAGCATGCCTCTTTATCTCCCCAGTGGGCAGCATTCTGTATAGGTGATGGTGGATATGACCTCAGGGGGGCATGATATACATATGAATACTGCCTCTATTTACATATAAATGCCAGCCCACCGCTATTTACATATGAATGCAGCCACTAATTACATATCAATGCTGGTATTCACATGTAAACACAGGGTCTGCAGGTGAGTCATCTGTACACAACAATAGGGCAGAGCTGGGCAGGATTAGTAACAGAACTTCTCAGTGAGACACAGCACTGGACTAAAACCTCAAGGGACTAGGGAAATTAAACTGGAATAGATAGTTGGCAAGTATGGGGCAGCTGCTTTGGGCCTCACAATAATGACAGGGCCCAGGGCAGCTGCCCCTTTTACACCTGAGCTGAGCCACAGCTCCATTTGTCCATTCAGACACAAAGTCGCGACTAGGCCCCGCCCTCTCACTCTCTCTCATCATTGCCAATGGCATCCCATTGCTGTGTCTCAGCCAATCAGGAGGGAGAGTCCCGTGCAGCCGAGTCTCTCATGCAACATAGAGGATAGGATAGAGATGGGCTCAGCTGAGTAGTAGGGGGGGCTGAGTGACGTGGAGATTTCGCTATACGCTATGCGTAATCCATGTCTCCTGCGCTATTAAGCGCCCTTTCAGCCTGTTGGTATAATATATCTTACTAAACCCGTATAAGTAAAGAGACATGACCACCATCTTACATCCTCAGCTCGACTGACTGCCCTCACGAGCCCAGGCACTTTGTTTTTATTGGCAACAAAAGGAAATCGCAAACAGGAAGTTCTGGCCCCGACAGCCAATCGCTTCCTCCATGCGAAATGACCACACAGGAAATGACAACACTAAAGGGGAGGGCATCCACAGAAGTGGGAGGGAGAAGTGCACATGTCTTATCCACTTGAAGCATGTACACTGCCCTCCGCCCAGCCACATGCATGCACATCCACCATCTTGGTCAGCATGGAGCACACTCAATACTGCTCAGAGTAACCAGTATCTAGTAAGATCATTCTACTTGTTCTTACAGACTTGAGAACATCTACAGGGACAGTGCTACTGCTGTTTTCAATATACGGTACGAGTATACCAACAAGGCAGATATTAATGTCCTCTTATTAAAGCAGATATGTATCCAAAAAGGGATAGCGTAGCCACAACAGAGATATAATATGTTTCTCTCGTTATGCAGACGTTGCTTCTCTAATGTGCATAGACATTTGAAGGCAAGAAGCCCAGCGCATTGTGCTTGATACTTACAAACTGGCAAATGCCCACACACACAGAGAACACGTCTTCAAGCCCATGCGAACGTTTTCATATTGACAGTTTTACCGCTGGTCCCGATTCAACCCAAGTGCACTCTGCTAGAGCGCTCCTTGGTTAAATCAGACACACGGAGACAGATGACAATCTATAAAAGACACATCCTAGAATAAAATTTCCACATGGGTCCATGTAATAGAATTTCCACAACACTGAGGGAGGCTGCTACACACAGGTTTTTTTTTTTATCTTAATGCATTAAGATAGAAAAAAACCTTCTGCCTTTACAACCACTTTAAAACATGATCCGAAAGGTGGCCTTACAAACAAATAAAACAGGGTATTTGAGAGCATATAAATTGGTATTAAACGTAGATACATTTAAAATTTTTGTTTTAATCAATATTCACTTGCTCACTCTAGTGGCTTATCCAATAACTAATTAAATGTAATAAAATAACAGAAATATAAGAGCATGTAAATATGTGAAAGCATTATCGGATCTCATTTTAATCTAAACACATTTAGCAATTACATGTACATTAGAATGGGTATACGTGCAAAGATTATATAGTCTTATTGTTTCCTGAACAGTAGAAATTATCTGTTGGAAGATATACTGAAAAAGCTTACATTCATGTTTCATACTGTACAGTTGAGAGGGATTCAATTTGCTTTTCACTTTTTAAAATTAGAAATCTCCCATCAGTCCAAAAAGTGGAGTTCATGCCAAGGGTCTTCTCATCAGATTAAAACCAAATAATTACATCAATAGTCACTATATAGGGATAGCTAGAGATGGCTAAAAAAAACAGGGCAACGCTCTTTAAACCTTATTAGATATAACTGATAAAAATGTAAGCAACATTCACAAATAGTGTTCATTTTAACTGCAGAAAAAAGATGTATTTGACAGCTGCTTTATATTATGAATATTTCCAGATGTAATCCATTTAGGTAGTAAATCTTCAAAACTTGGAACTGCATTCTAAGCTAGCAACCATAAAGCAAATTTTGTGCTGAATCAGTGCTGCTTGAAGTGGGCATGGAGACTGGATGCTTTCATTGTTGCCAGAACAGGATACTTTCTGCAAAGCACAGATATTAAACCAAAGCCGTGTTACCAACCAGTGGTGGCCCGTCCATTAGGGGCACAGGGGTGCCGCCCCCCCCATCCATTGACTGCAATGAGTTATTTTTTTTTTTTTAAAGCACGTGATTAGAGCCAGAGGCTCTAATAGGCTTCAAAAAGGGTGGGCTTGGTGCGTAGAACACTGCACCCTGAGCCCACCCAGTTGTGTGATAATGGCTAATGAATATTCGCAGAAAGTCAGAGTGATGACCAGATGTGACGCCGATTACGGTAGTGTGGAGAGATGCGTTTTTGACAGTTCACAGAAGGCCAGATCTTGGCTTTATTACTGACGAGCGTTTATTTTATGCATTTTCGTGAGTGTAAATTTTACAGTTTTTTTTCATAAAGATTGTGAGCGAGATTACACTATGAGGATCGCCTGTGTCCTCTTTGCTTAAGTTTTAGCATAACTGGAAACCATCCCAAGGGGGGGGGGGGGGGATGCATCACTGTTACTGGAGTATTGAGCGCATTATGCCAATTAGCAATGAGTGGCTAATATTTGTGGTGAGTGAGGTGGCATGAGGGGGGGGTGTGGCACATTTAATGCACAGTGGTGACTGATTATTGAAGTGGAGGACAAGCAATGTTTTATGTACTTTTTAGTATTATTTTATTTTAATGAGGACTTTTATAGTTTTGTATTAATTTTGTATTCATCTACTGCACACTTCTATAATTTGAAGTTTGGAGGTTTAATAGCCTTTCTCTTATATGTGATGAGCGCTGCTGGGGTATTTATTGTGATTTACTCTAGGTATTGTTAAAGCACTGATTTTTTTTTTTTTTTTTTTTTTTTTTTTTGAGTGTTCAGGTTCAAGGTTATGGGTTAGGATAAGCTTAGAGCTAGGGACATGGATTAGAGATTATTACTAGTTTAGAGGCTAAGTGCCTAATGATGGAATGGTAGCAACAGAAATGCCCAGTACTAACCTACAGCCTTGTTCTCCTCTTCACTTTTGCAAAGGCTGACAAGTCAACAAAGTACACAGACCGTTATTAAAGCAAATATAAACCCCCCCAAAACAAAACTTAATTTAAAGTTCAAGAAAATTTCAGCAAGTACAGAAATGCACCATCCTTGTCCTAAGAACCTTATCTTCATTGTGTAAACTACTAGTTCCATCAATCCACCGTGTAATGGAGTTGAACAAGGTCCTGCCTGTGTGATCAACCATAACTTCCCCCCGGAGACACAGTGGGGGGAAAAAAGTGTAGCTATGAAGGGACAGGAAATTCGTTTTTTGCAAGACTATAAGAGAATAAAACGCAGATAAAAGAAAACAGATGCAGCTACTACACTGAACATTGGTAAGCTGCAATATATTACATTTTTGATTTTCACTTTTAGATATGTTTTAAAAATGTGTGTTTTTCCCAAGATGATTACACGTGGCTTATGAGTCATTTGAGCGGCATTGCTCCAGAATGGTAAAGGATTGACTGGGAAGATTTTTTTAATGTTTGACATTTTCTTCCCAGTAGTGTAAATTTCAGAAATGCTGCTTGTATAAAAGCCTCATAAATATATTAAAGTAATATAAAGTCCAGGAGATGTGGACGTTATTGTTATGCAATTTTTGACAAATGTTTATTTTTCTGCACAACTTACTGTATAAGGGTTCCCACACAAAACTGGCCTCTATTAAAAGTTTGTTTTTGTTGAAATCCATCCATCTAAGAAGATCAGGGGTGTTGCTAAAATCGTAAAAGACCTAGGGCACCCTCAAGCACATTCCTTAGAAGAGAAACATTGTTGTCAATGGAAATGAACAGTGTGCTTGGCCACATTGTGCTAAACAAAATGTATGGCGTAAAAGGGTGTGAAAGAGAGCCTGGGCCTTCTTACTGTATATACTGCACACTTATGGCATAGTCCTTCCCTAGATGGGAAGTTCCCGCCCCACTGCCGAAACACAGTGCTGTATACCGTATGTAGCTGAGCCCAGGAGACCGGACACCTGTTAGACTTGCTTGGTCCAAACAAACTACTGTATTTATACAAAATAAAAGTTATGCTTTAAAGAATCATAATCCTATATTACATTTCATTTTATGTAAACAGAATACAGACATAGATTTAACACTTTGTCTGATCCTACTTTAAAAGAGAACTTCAATATAAAAAGTGAAGGATACTTACTAACCAGCAATTGTTTAGACAATGGTGATCGTTAGGAGTAGTGTTGGGCAAACGCCTCCCTCGTTCGGTGGTCTCTGCCAAAGGCACAGTCAATATGTTAAGGAGCGAGGTCTGGGAAGCCAGCCGCTGCGTCCTTAACAACGGATGAGTCATCAGCTGTCAGTGGGCTTCCCCACTGGCTGCTATAAGAAAACAAAAAAAATCCATACCAGACCCTTATCTGAGCATGCAGCCTGGCAGGCCAGGAAAAGGGGGGGCCCCCTCCTGAACCATACCAGGCCACATACCCTCACCATAGGGGGGGGGACTCCAAAGCACCTTGTCCCCATTATAAAGGGGACAAGGGCCTCTTTGGCAACAACCTTGGGTGGTGGTTGTGGAGGGTCTGTGGACAGGGGACTTATGGGAATCTGGAAACCGCCTTTTACAAGTTTCTTTAGGGGTGCATTGGCAAAATGTCAAAAAAATTGCCCAAAAATTGTATACAAGCTAGTGTGTTGATGAAGCCTGCCTTTTTTAGTTACACAAAGCCACAGATTTTTATTGTCACCATTACAACCTTCTAGCTGCCGGTGTTCCATCAGAATCGGCGACACATCAGATTAGGTAATGGAAGTGACGTTCCATCACTACACCGCAACAGCCATCTTCGTACAGCCCACACTCAGCTGCAGTAAGCCTGCA
The DNA here is from genome assembly GCF_042186555.1 of Aquarana catesbeiana. Lineage (NCBI taxonomy): Eukaryota > Metazoa > Chordata > Amphibia > Anura > Ranidae > Aquarana > Aquarana catesbeiana. The sequence goes on along the minus strand of NC_133325.1, from coordinate 349,822,834 downwards.
GTCAGAAGGCGGCAGTGGACATCTTTAACACCCACCCAAGTCTTGCATTTCACACTTATTTTTAGCAGTAAACTGAACTTGTATAGTGAAAGACAGTATTTTGAAATCCGTCAGACTGTTTTGATGTTGCATTTTAAAAGCAGCGATGTTCTGTCAGATTAGCAAACCTGTGAGATCAGCAGGCTTGCCGCTGCTTTTAAAATTCAACATCAAAACAGTGTCACAGATTTCAAAATACTGTATTTCAATACATAAGCTCAGTTTACTGCTAAAAATAAGTGTGAAATGCCCGGAGTAAAATCCAAAGACAATAAACGTAGGGCCGACATGACAGGGGTTAAAGGGGCTTGGGACAGGTAAATAAGGAGCAGTGGGGGTTGCTGTAGGATAGGGTTGGGAACAGGCTGGCTGGGCATGGTCTGGGCTGGGTGGAGCATTGGGGGGAGTGGTGAGGAGACCGGATGGGGAAGGTTTTCAGTAGGAGCAACAACGTGGAACAGCTTCCCACCCTCCTGCCCTACAATGATTGAGAGAGTATTGCTGGTTGGGGATTTGGGAATTGGCGTAGCCAGAAGTGGCAATTGGCGAGGTGCAAGGTCCTTTTTTAGGTTCATACAGGCACAAAAAGGTATGGTGTAGGGACCCATCTGAGGTACGGCTCCCAGTTGATGGATGTGTACCTGCAAGTTGTCTCAGAGTCGCTGGTTTTTGCGGCTGGAGGCCCATGAAGTGACAAGCAGATACTGTCCTGGTTTTATGTCTATTAGGACCTTGTGGCTCCTTCTTTAGTAAACTGTCTGCTCTGGTTTTATGTTATTGATCTGTTAATTATAGGTTATTTATATTTTTATTAATAAAAAGGCTGCTATGGCCAATTCACCTCCATTTTTGTGTGGTGTGGTTACTATTGGAAGGGTGGGGTTTTTGGTATAGCAGTTAGCAAGACATATTTAATACCATAGTCGAGAGAAATACAGGAATACTAGTCAGTACCAGTTTTCAAAAGTGTATTTGCTGTGGAAGAATAAATTAGTTCTAACTTTGGGTGTCCTACTTGTGTGGATGTTGCTGCATTATGTAAAACTATTAGGATAGGTTTTATATTTTAGAATGGGGTGCTTTGAGACTGTCCATAATTTTTTTAGGGTTTATAGGGTGCCTCGAGACTGTCCTTCATTTTTAAAGGGTGCCTCGAGATTGGCCATAATTTTTAAAGGGTGCCTTGACTGAAAAAATGTTGAGGAACACTGATCTAGTAAATCCCCTGATTCAGGTGTAATTGTACTTGTCTTGTGCTATCATCTGAAATGCAATGATTTTTATCTTTACCAACAGGTACATTGTAAGTGAGGTCTGATATTTGCTGCTTCTTCTTTCTTCTTTCTTCTTTCTTCTTTCTTCTTTCTTCTTTTTTCTTTTCATATAAGCTTGTAGTCACTTACACAAATGCAGATTTCTCTGGATTTCAGTTATGTTTACCCTTTAAACTGTTTCAGCCCTCCCCTCAACAATATTCTTCTTTTTACTGTCTGATCATTTTAAAGAGGTTATAAACCTAATAAAAAACCAAAACAAAGAAAAACCCTGTAAGACAAAGGCATAATGAACTAGCATGCATCGCATACTAGCTCATTATGAAATACTTCTCTTAGAATGAAGCCCTGCAGCAGCACCCGCACACCGCTGACATCTTCCCCGGTGTTTCTTACGGGTTAGCGCGCTCTGGCGCTCTGAGTGGCCGGAGCAGGGATAATGTCACTCCCACGCATGCGCGTGGGAGCTGCCAGTCATGGCACAGGGCTCTAAAGAAATGGTACGGACGTTCCTTCAGAGTGCATGTGCCAATGACGTAATCGGCACGTATATGGTAAATATCTCCTAAACGGTGCATGTTTAGGAGATATTTACAGTACCTACAGGTAAGCCTTATTTTAGGCTTACCTGTAGGTACAATTAAAAAAAAAGACTTTATTTCCTCTCCTGTCTGTGTTTTCTTTGGCCATCTATATGTCAGGTAAAGGCTTGGAATTAAGTTTGGGTTTGCTGCTACATTGGCGAATCCTGTAGGTTAAAAAATTGCCAACCTGCTTGTACTTTTTGTCTCTTGTAAATTTTAGCCAATTCTACTTATTAAAAAATGTTTTGCTGCTGGTCAATTTTTACACTGCTGTATCATCAGCAGTCTTTTGATTTCTAACAGAGTTACTAGAGAAACTGGCCTGTGGCAGGACAGTTTGCTAAGAACTTCAGCAAACTACTAGGCAGTTTTTATCGGCCAGCGAAACTGGCCTTTTACCCCTTGATGAAATAACATGCCATTGCTAAAACTACCTGGAGAGGGGGGGGGGGGTGGGTTGAAGCTCTTCTTATTTTTTTTTTTTTTTTTTTTTCAGCTGGCTCAAGTCTGTTTGGAGTGCTGCTGCTATACATAAACCATGCTAACTGTAAAAACAAGAAAACAAAAACTTGTTAGTACAGTGATCTGTCCAATTTTTTTCGCTCAGCCAGCTGTGTTGAAAGAAAAAAAACGAATGGTTTCTACCAGGTTTTACACTGTGAGATGGTCCGTGAAAATATTGCTGTATCCTAATGGCAAGTATAGCTTTAAGGCATCTTCCAAGCATGTTTTTTACAGGATATGTGTTGCTCTAAAAGCTACAGGAAAATACCTTGTTCGCTGTATGGATTTTGAAAAACATTTTATCGGGTTCGCAAAATTTCAAACAGAATTTGGCAAATCCTCAGCAGATTTGCTCATCCATAGTATAAGATATATATATATATATATATATATATATATATATATATATATATATATATATATATATACTGAATCTTAGAGAAACTGTCAGGTTAGGAGAATATTTTTTAAGTGGATTTTTAGTGGAGCCTGGAGGTAATAGACAATTTAATATGGAGTATGCATGAACATGCACTATGAAAGTGAAATGAATGATAACAGGTTTTTCCTCCCTGTCAGGATTAATACCACAGAGCAGATATCTTAGATATCCTAGAGAGCTTTGATAATGCAGAAGAGAGCACACTGATGTGTGTGAAGTTGTTCAAGCTGAACTTGAGTAAAACATAAATTTCATTTTTGATGAAGAGGACATCATCAGGTTACAGACATTTCATGTTATGTTATGTATCAATAAAGGTGGAAAAAAAAGTCACACTGACTGTGGTACGTGCCGAATAGCTATCTTCCGAGAATGCTTCTGTTGTTTTTTATTTGCTTGATAAAATTAAGCTTGAACATGTAAATTGGACAAATGCAGTGCATCTGCAGATCACAATTTTTGTTTTTGCCTACTTCTGTTCCAGCAGAGATGGGTAGTCTATAGGGGATCATACAGTTATTTAATTCACCATTGGTAAAAAAAAATTCCAGGTGGCTTGGCCAGAGGGGAGTATAAATATTCATTGTTGCCCTACAGTGTTGCCAGGGACATTCCCCAGCAGCAGAGGGAAACAAATAATAACCTGAGCTTAAGGAAACCTGCAGAAGGCAGTCTATCTATTGATCTACTCAGTCCAGACTTCATACAGCCTGGCAATACTAAATTTAAAGCATAGGCTGTCCTGCAATTGGTAGGGCCGCTACATATGAAAACCTGCTTAAGCATCTCTCCGGTGTTTTTTCAACAGTTGGAAACCTACTATTCTGTGTTCTGGACCTTTATTTATCTGGCCCCTTTATTCCTTAATGCAAAGGGTGCTAAACAGTAATGTTCTGCCCTGTCCAGCCGCAGCCTGCTATAGACTGAACAAAAAGAATAATAACCATGTATGACCAGAGCATTGACATGTTAAGAAGCTTCTCTCACTTCCTCCCTGCACATTCTTAGCATCTCCTATTTTTTTTTTGCACAGCGAACAGTATGGAAAGTGTATACTACTTCTGTGCAGCCTGCAGTTTGGGAAAACATGGCTTCACCTCCAACTAGACTAGCACTGGGGACAAAAGGGATGTGAAATAATTTCATACAGTAATGTAATCTGTAAGATTACACTGTACTGTATGTATTATGATTTTTCAATTTTTTTAATTTGCCGCCGGGCTCTGTCCCCGTGCGTTGCAACATTTACAGGGAACGGAGCCCAGCACAGAGAGGTGACGGGCGGAGGACAGAGCCCACGGACACAACGGGTGGGACATCACAGGATCCTGGGGACAAGGTAAGTATACTGCACCCATAGGCGTGTGCAGGGGGTGTGCCAGGTGTGCCTGGGCACACCCTAATCACTACGTGCAGTGCAGATTCCCCTATACTGCCCGTACTTCCTCCCGTGTTTGGCACCCCCTCTCGCCCTGCAGTGCTGCTGGCTTCACTCCTCTCCCCCCCAGCTACTGTGTTCATTCATAACTTATGCATAGTAAACTGTGTTTAATAGGCTTCCGTTTGTGAATGAACAGGAAGCCGCTCGGCACAGAGCACTTACCGTTCATTCAGGTGAGGCTGCAGAGAAAGGCATGTTTGTTTGAGCTTTGGGGTTCACACCCTAATGCAATAGGCTGCGCACACCTATGACTGCACCAGGATCCTGCAATGCAATCCTGAGTGTGGCTCGGGGTTACCGCTAATGGTACTGAAATTTAACCCCGAGCCACACTCGGGAAAACCGCCAGGGAGGTAAAAAATGCAATTCCAGTCCAATGAGGAGTCACTCTTAGGGCCTGCTTCAAACTTGTAGCTGCTATCCAAGAGCTAGAAGTGAACTCTAAAAACCAGATGCAAGAGAGAAGTGTCATCTAAGTGCAGCAAACCAACAATTTTTATTAAGCGCATAAATTGGCAAACACCACTGTTAGCCTGGTCCCAGGTTCCCACTATGTATCAAGCAGCCACCGCTGTGTCTGTGTGGATACCGTAGCAGCCAAACCATAGCTCTGAGGAAGGAGCGCATATGCCTTAACATGTAGCCACACTCATACAGCGTTCTGTGCCCCGGGATTGATGTCACTTCCACCCCTGCTCCATTCTTTTGCTTCGTGGTTCTGGTTTGTTGGCTTTGGCTGCTACAGTATCCACACAGAGACGTAGTGGTGGCTCCCTGGTACACAGCGAGAACCTCTAACTGGGATGACAGAAGTGTTTACCCATTTTTGATAAGGGAGTTACTGTTTCTAACATGTGAGTTGCCAATTTATGAGCTTAATAAAAATTGTTGGCCTGCTGCACTTAGATGGTGCCTCCCTCTTTCTGTTTGCATCCAACTAGATTTTGGCATGTTACCATTTTTACCGATTTTGGTGCCCTCAGCACCTCAGATTACCCATGATGTACACCTCAAAAAATATAAAGAAGTGTACATAACAAGGAAGAGATTTATACCAAAGACATTATAAAAAAAAAAAGATGTAATAAGGAACATCCTATTCTTACGATCTTATTTTACTGTTTCACTGATATTGCTTTTCTACAAATCCTCATAAAGCTGAAGTGGATCATATATATGACTAACACTACATCTGTTTCTGATCTTTGCATTTCTTTCTTTTTGTCTTTCACTACATGGCGGAAAAAAGAAAAAAAACTTTGCAGAAGAGTATAAAAGCAGGTGATAATGCATGACAAAAATATGACATGTCTATAGGAACATAGGAAATGCTGACTGTTGCTGATGATCTAAAGCTGAGGATGAAAACATGTTGGGTGGCACCTTTTTACTATGTGGGTGAACTGGAAAATACTTGATTGAAATGTTAAAAACAATTACTAAGACATTGACACAAAAAAGAGAACATTTTCTTGAGAGGTATAGTATTTCCTTCCTAAGACAGAGTATTTTAGCAGTCAACTCCAAAAAAGGGGTTTATTCTTCAGAGCTGTGCAGATCAACCATTGCTACAAATGTTTATTTTATCTTTTTGCTCCTCAATTACTTTTTTTAGAAAACACAATTTTGGTATTTTGCATGTATGAGGGCTAACAAAGCTGAACCAGCTGTAAGCAAGTCAGATGAGTGCCTTTATATTTTAGGGCTTATTTGCCCATGTGCTGTCATGCATTTTACAGATTGTTCCAGACCAGGCAAAATATTCTGCTAGAAAGAGGCCTTTATATCATTGACAATCTGACCACCCCATGCAGGCTGGGGAAGATTCACTAAACCTGGAGCACACAGAATCTGGTGCAGTTGTGCATGGTAACCAGCTTACATGTTTTATTGTCAAAGCCTAATGTCGCATACACACGATCGGAATTTTCATCAGAAAAAACTTGGATGGTTTTTCCAACGGCGTTCCACTCAAGCTTGCCTTGCATACACACGGTCACACAAAAGTTCTCTGAACTTTTGACCGTCAAGAACGAGGTAACGTACAACGCTACGACAAGCCAAGAAAATGAAGTTCAATGCTTCCGAGCATGCGTCAAATTGTTTCCAAGCATGCGTGATTTTTTTGCGCGTCCGAATTGCATACAAACGCATTTTCGGATAGGAACTTTTCCCGACCGAAAAATAGAGAACATGCTCTCAATCTTTTGGTGGCTGGAATTCCGCCAGCAAAAGACCGATGGAGCATACACACAGTCGCATTTTCCGACAAAAAGCTCTCATCAGAGTTTTGCTGGCGGCATTTCCGATCGTGTGTACGCGGCATAATTGAACAAGCTGAAGTTAGAAACTGATTGGTTACTATTTTCAGCTGCACCAGATTCTGTGTGCACCAGTTTTAGTAAATCTCACCCACAGTGCCAGCTGTCAGACTCATGAACATATTCATAATCATGCACATGTTTCTGGGCATAAAAGTGTAAGCAAACAGGTAACTTTACAAACGTGGCAGATATTGGCACACAAAGTGCAGTGTTCACTACAGACACTGGAGCCAAGCGGGCTATTTAAACATGAGATCTACACAGGCTCATTTCTAAATGGTCTTTCAGTCTGTTTTGCCATGATCCCTGAATCTTAACTTACTGTATATCTGACCTTCGTTGCTAACCCGGATTCCACCTAGCATGCGCTTGTATTTCCTCTGTCTGCATATGATTGCTGTTCATTTCCTCTACCAATTTCAGCCTGGACTTCTGACCAAGATTTTGCTTATTGACTTGATATTTTACTGCCTGTACATTGCCAAAATCTGCTTGTTCCTGACTTTGATTCTGCCTATTGTTCAGTACTTTGCTGTTCAAATGCTGCTGACCCCAGCTTGTGACCTAACTTCACTCCTATCTGAACTTTGTATATCTTTGGTGCATTACCAGCTGTACTCCTGAAAATCTGATACCAGCTCAAGTTCTAGTCACCAATTCTGGTACAAAGGCACTTGAACCCTTCCATTGCCGTTGCAAGATTAACTGCAGGGGTGCTCGGATTGGAATTGTGCATTAGGCCAACCTCTTTCTTCTAGGCTCCTCATAAAGGTACGTGACTCAAGAACATTCACATGTATGCAATAGATATTTTTTTTTTTTATGTAAAATGCATGCCAATTAATGTGTAAGATGGTATTTGTTACCTCTGATAGTCTTCTGTACATTTAATTTATTTTCCATTCCTCGCAGAAAACTGGCACCTTCTTTTGTATAGCTCTCCCTGCAACAGTTTGTTTACTTGGTATTTTATGTGTAGTTTACCCATGCTGGTTCTGTACAACTACATTTTGTCTTACTTGCAGATTAGGGTGATAGTTTGCTATACTATTCTAGTCACCATTCTTGGGTGTACTGATACAGAGGGTGAAGACAACGCTAGATTCCTGGACAGGTAACTGTCCTAATATTAAAAGTCAGCAGCTACAGTATTTGTAGCTGCTGACTTTTAATTTTTTCTACAGGAGCCTGGAGCTCCTCTTTAAGTCAACCTGTGCTTCTAAATGACAAAAAAGCAAGAAGGGTGCAATAGTTTTGTGCACTACCTTAAAAACCATTTATTAATAAAAACATACAAATATACTCTCAAAAACCATGTGGCTATAGTCGTATTGATGTGGACCGAACCATAATCCCAACTCAAGTCGAGGAGATATGTGTCTGATATAGAAACCAAGGCCAGAGTGGACAGGAAAACCAAGAGCTAATGTGTTTCAAGGGTTATACCTTCTTCCTGAAAGCACAAGGTAATACACAAGGCTACTGCACCTTTGCTTGCTATTTTGTCATTTAGAACCAGATTCCCCAAATCAGAAGAGGACTACATAGTCTGAAGTATTGCCTGCTATTGTACTGAAGTCTTTGGACATCAGGTATTTTTGCTTTCAGGCTGCGTTTTTTTTTTCACAATATTTTTATTGACTACAGCTAAACTCACAAAACGGTGAAGAGGAGGCCAAGGTCAGTGGCGGAAAGTGGATTGAAAATGATAACATATATATCACAGATAAATAGGCCTTTTATGTGGTATAGCTAGTAACTACAAACATAGGCAAAAGGTAACCAGGTGAGAATACCCTGTTACCTTAACGGTCTAGAGGAAAATAAAATAAAGAGCCATGTAATTCCCAACAGTCAAAAGCCTAGAAGTATGCTAAGCAAGCAGTATTTCAAGAGCCATCATATAACAAATATTATGCAATAGCTGAGATTGACCTATGTTTGTATATAACAAAAAGTCCAGGGGTCCTCTTGAGGACCTCCCAAAAATGTGACCAGAGAATGATTGACAGACTCCGCACACTGGCATCTGGTGGTAAATGACCAAAAGTAAGAAATACAGAAGAAAGACTGAAGAAAGAAAAGAACAAGAGGGAGAATAAGGGTAGGAAACCAAAGAAAAAGGAATCACGAAGAAGAAAATAAGCCCCACCCCAAGGAATCCAAGGTCAGCATCAGTGGGCTTATCAGAGTTCCCTAAATGTCCAAAAAATTGGAGGGCGGGCTCGTCGCTGGGAACTGGTCCAACCAGGTTTGCCGGGTCTTACAAAATTTGTCCCCAGCATCCGCAAGTATTGCCGTAAGCTTCTCGTTTGTCAACGTACCATACACCCGTCGCTTCACCTCCTCAAATGAGAGGAGGGGCGTTTTCCACGCCTTTGCAATGGTTTGGTTAGTAACCATAAAGATGTGTGTTGCCAAGACTCATTCTTGTTTCGTTAACTCCAACATAGGCTTATGAAGTAGCGCTTCCCACGGGTCCTTACGTATATTGGAATGAAAGAACGTATTGACCAAAGCGTACACTTGAATCCACAACCTTTTAACTTTGAGGCATGTCCACCATATATGCTTCATATCTCCCTGATCAGAACAGCCCCTAAAACACAACGCTGAGACAAAATAGGGTTTAAAGGCTTAGGACAAAACTGAACTGGCAGCCACAGGCTGCCTTTTTTTACAAAAACTTAAGCAGTGATGTGATATTTTCATCTGCTTCAAGTCAACCTGTTTACTAGGCTTGGTTTAGATAAAGCACTGGTTTCTTTTTATGTGGTGTCCCCACTCAAAAGTGACATTTGTTCTAGGTGGGATCATAGGTGAAATCTGGTGGGTTTGGTCACCTAGAAATGTAGGTTTGAACTCCGGGAGATGTAATAAGAAAGAAAAGAAACATAAACTGTTTTGGCAACAGAAAGTAAGGTGAAATCTCCCTTGCAAAAAAAAAATAAAAACATGCAACAACAAAAATAATTTCTTTAATCTCTCCATTTTGAGAGATTTCTCTTCCCTTCTGGTAGTACCAGTGTCCAGCACAGAAAATGATGGTAAAGACACAACAGGGACAGAGGCGGTAATAAAGAGCCAGTAGAGCTTCAAACCTTCCCAACTCTACCAAAAAAAAAAAGTTTTGGCCTAAAACGGGAAAACTTTTTTTTTTTTTTTTTTTTTTTTTTTTTTTTTTTCATAATCAAATTTTTATTAACATTTGACATAGTTGAAACAATCATCAAATGAGAAAATTCATACATAGCACATCTCCAACAAAGTATCTATCTGACAAGGTCAGGAAGAATACATGATGGAATAATTAAAGAGCAACATGAACACCATTCAAATTTCAGAATTTCTGTGCCATGCTATGGAGACTAGTAACAATACAATGTAAACAGTAACTTCAGTACAACTGTAAAGCAAAAACAAAATAAAACCCTGGAGTGTGCAAACAGGTGCATGGGGAAGAATTGGAGACAAACGTAACTACAGGGGTTAAGAAATGTCTTGAGCCAAAAGCCAAAGGAAATGATCATAGGATCTACTTTGACAAATGTAAAATTAAGCAATATGGGCATGCTTTATGTCATAAACAACACCCTTTTCTGTAGCTAGAGATAAAAAGGGCTATAGGAGACCTTCACCCTCCCCATTACAGTAACTAAATTTTCTGCAAGTTCACTAGAGTAGTATATCATTCCCACCCATGTATCCCTAAATTTGGTCAGTGTGTTTTGGCAGTGTGAACCCAGTGTTCAGCTTTCTCCCTCCTCCAAAGCAAGATGGTGAGACAGGCAATTTGATTTCAAAATCTTGGGATCAGACTCTCAGCTGCGTTAGATAAACGAGGGGTCACATTGTTCTTATATGACTAAGAGGAGGGAGTGTCGTGGACAAAATAGTGGAGGGATGTACTCCTGATTGGTTTAAGGGTGCTCTTCTGTATCAGAGGTAGATCGAGTCACATAAGCTCTTAATTTTAGGACGTAACCACCATATATGTAAAAAGGTTCCCTTTTGGTTACATCCCCTCCAGCACCTCAAATTGGTTCCTGGAAATATATTAGTGCAAGACAGGCAAGTGTTTTGTACCACCTGGCTAAAAACTTGTAACATGACTCTTGAACGTTAGAGGTTATAGAGGAGGTGTGTGTGTCTAATGATTTTTTTTTTTCCAGTAGGGAGAATCCGTGTCAAGTTCTTTCTCCCATTCTCTAATAAAGTATGGCTGTTGTGAAGGACCCAGGTAATGGTTTATATAGCTGGAAAAGGAGATTTCTTGTGTTTTGCGTTGTGCACAGAGACTCTCATGGTGAAGTTTGCTCAAATTTTGAGGATCACTTTACAAATTAAGTTGGATAGTTGTCGGTATCTCCATAGATCCATAGGGCAGACTTCCAAGGAGTGCCTCAAAGTTTTCATGGGTAGTAGGTTACCATTAGGTACCAACTTAGCTTGTTGTTCACTTTGTTATTTCTACCTGTCTTCCAAGTCCACACCCAGTGTGAACCAGAATAAACCCCATAAGGATGCCAGAGGGGACGTCTTTGGGGCAAGGTCATCACTTGTATTCCGTCTGTCCCAGACAGTCGTTGTGAATGGGGATGTCTAGATGGAAAGACCCTTGTGTGTGGCCAGAATCCACGATGCACCAACAAAATTTCTCCCCACCATAGTCTTTTCTAATGGCACCCATAGCTTGTTGGCAAAGCTATAATGCCAATTCACTAAAGCCATCATTTTATTATATAAGGCTAAATCAGGAAGGCCTAGTCTGCCATTCACCTTCAGTCAATGTAACATTGTGTACCCTATTCCAGGATTCTTCCTGTGCCATACAAATGTGAAGAAGGTTCTCCTCGGGCACCTAAAGAAGGTCTGAGGAAGGTAATCAGAATAATGTGTAACAAAGTGGGAGGACGGTCATCTTAATTACATCTATGCTCTCTAGCCAAGTGAGAGCTAGGCCTTGCAATGTTCAAAGGTCATTATTCACTCTGTCAAGGAGGGTCCTATAGTTGAGGTCATATAACTGTTTAATGACCAACGAAATGTGGATCCCCAAGAATGGTAATGACCTTGCGAAATAGGCTAACTTCCCCAGGGACATTATAAGGTAACATTTCTGACTTATCGTAATTGATTTTTAAAAAGGGACAGCCGCCCAAATCTTTTTAGCTCAGCCATGGACTGGGTGAGTGGCTGGGAAATATAAAATCAGACAAGTGGATAATTTGTGCTCTCAAGCTTATTTGGATGACCAAGTGGAACTTTAGTCAGAAAATGAACTCCTACAAGATCACTTCAGGCTGGCTGCTTTTGCAGGCATAGCTATGTTAAAAATAAGTCCCTATACTGTTCAAAATCCAGTAATAGACTGTTTCACCCTGCTTTGCACATGCTCAATTTTTTCTCTATTTTTAGGCACTGTGCCGAAAATGTAGGGGCTGCTCTGCTGACAGCCTAAAGACGTACTGATGCCCAGGGACTCTCGGCTTTAACAAAATGGCAGCCTCCAGAAAGAAGAAACAGGAGCAATGCTGGAAGCAATTTAAAACACAGTCATTTTTGAAGCAAAATTATTAATGAGAAATGTATATTCCTTGCTAAAAAAAATATATATTTTATCAAGTTGTTATGGGTAAAGTTCCACTTTAATGTTCCCATTGCTTCTGACCTTTCGTAGAAAAGGTTCTAGGACCAATGCAGGGGGAGCCCTTGAATTTCTTTACCAGTAGGAAATGGTTTGGACAATGTACCATTCATTTGCACCCAAGCCTTGGGTCTGTGATAAGGGGGTACGATCCAGCACAGCATCTGTTCCCCCAGGCCCATGTAGGACATGGAGGGCTCTGATGGTATAATTATGTGTTTCTTGACCTGCAGTGAAGCCTGCCTGATCAGGGTAAACCACTGGTCTTGGAGTCACATAGCCAAAAGTTTAGAAAGGATTTTAGTGTCTACATTTAATGGAGAAATAGGCCTATAGTTTGAACAGAACAAGGTATTCTTCCCCAGTTTGGCCAGTACTGTTTTATATATGCCAATAAAGCCTTTTTGAGTAGGGGATTTGAGTCTGTGATGGCGTTCAAATATTGGCACATTGGTTCCACCAGCATGTGTGACAGGTTTTTACTGTAATATTGGTTAGTAAAACAGTCTGGTCCCAGACTCTTACCATGCCAGAGATAACTGTGCTCGGTTCTAGTTCAGTAATAGGACATTCTAGGTAACTTTATTATTTGGTCTGAAAGTCATGGGGAAAGCTGTCTCATGTAAGTACACCTTTATGCGATCCCTCTGCTGGATGTTCATCAGGAGGAAATAGAAGTTGGGAGGTCATATCATGAGGCATAAAAGTTCTGAAAAGTCTTGAGCTATGGTTAAAGTGTCCAATACAGGATTGTCTCACACCAGCAATCTATGGACATGGAAAGAAACTTAGTTATTACTGAAATATCAGCTTTGAGAGAAACGTATCCTTAAAAAGGCAGGGACTGAAATAAATACAAAACAGGAAGATTTGCCAGCAGAGGAAGATAATAAATCATTGCATACACTGTCAGATTTTACCGATTCTGGCTTGGTCAACAGTCAGCACAAATTGATAAAACCTCTATAGAAGAGGAACAAACTAAAGCCGGCCCCAGACAGGATATGGACCGATATGAAGGTATGAACCAAATGTTTGTAGATGTGTTTTGGCCCAGTTTCTGTGAGGTCACACAAGTGTTTGTGTTTGGGTATATGCAGGATAGAGGCTTGCCCTGCACACTGAAGACAGTCCTGGTGCCAGCTTATCTGGGGATAAACAATGATCAAAGTTTGCTAAGGACATGTTCATGTCAAATTGTGTGTATTATTATGCTTTGAAGCGTTGATGTGCATTGATATGTAATGTTTTGTACTTTTGAAAAACTTGAATTGACTTGAAAAACTGCAGATCAATGCACCCAAAATGCAGTGGAGCTGTTTTTTCTTTTTTTTTTCTAACGCACTAAAGAGAAACACATTGATGGGAACAAAATCTATTGAAAATAATTTTTGAATGTCTACTGGAAAATGCAGCAAAATGCATGAAAACGAATATGTAAAAAAAATCCCTAAACAGTCTGTTCCATTTCTGTCCGGAGGTCGATCTGAAGCTGTCCATAGATATGAGAAGAGTGCTTGGTCAGGCAAATTTGTTTGTGTAATGACAATCACACGTCTATGAACAGCACTTTAAGGCTTCCAATAGACATAAGACAAATGTCATGGTTATTCTGCATAAAGATTATAATCATTTAGGCAAAGTGTGCATATTTAAATTCCCAGCCTTCACCCTTCGCAGTTTGCCTAATGAGAACAAGTGAATTTTTTCAGACAACATATTTTCCCACAGATTGGTTATGTTCAGGATGACGGCAGAAATTAGAATGCTGATAGACATACAATACCAATCACAGGAGGTAATCCTCTATGGTTGACCTGAGAGAATTGTAACATCCTAATAATATTCCACACTAATTTATTTGATTATATAGAGCACTGACCAGTTTTGAAACCCTTTATGGAGTGCATTGAACCCTATATCCAAAGAAGCTTACAGTTTATTTGTGCTATCACAGTCCTGCTAGGACCAGTTGTGGACCATCAAGAGAAAACTTATACAAAACAGTGTAGATAGTATTCCAGGCTGGAATTTGACCCAGGGCCATAGCAATGTAACAGCAGAATGATTACAAAGCTTTTGTACTCCTCAGAAATAGGGGAGCATTAAACCCTATTGGGGGCAATGCTGTGTTATGGATCGTATAGTCTATAGGATGCGTCTGGTGGGGGGAGGTTGGGGGGTTCATTCTTCTTCCTCCTTCTTCTTCTTCTTTTTTTTTTTTCTTTCTCTCTTTTGAAGAGGACATGATCAAGGACCCGGTGTGTTTTCTTGGGGTGGGGGGTGGGGGCATGTTAGTGTGGTGTATGTTAATGAAAAGATTTATATAGATATATTGTGCAATGTGTACTTTTATGTTGGAATTTTTCCTAATAAAGAAAAAGTGATTATAAAAAAAAAAAAAAACAAAGCTTTTGCACATCATGTCACATAAAATTTATTTAATTCTCCGTTTAAATTTTCAGTTATGCTGATAAAATTGCATGGTAAAACTGTGTTTGTAATTTCAACTGAAAAAAAATGATGAAAAGTATGCTGATTAAGTGCAGGACATTTAACTGTCATCATTGTGCTGCTAAAAAAAAAAAAAATTGCTTGGGTAGCCTTGCTGTATTCTGAAAACTGTAGTGCTATGACCGTCATCCATAACTTATGAAATGTCATTGGTGCTAATAGTAAAAATGCTGTATGGTTTGTTCAAATATAAATTCACAAAGAACTCCAATTTGTTTTCTTATCCACATGCTCCAAGTTGTATCTGTCTCCCTTACTTGCTTTGGATCTCCGCTGTAGCCCTTTGCTCTAGCCGCTGCCTCATGTTATAGAGATTTAGCTGAGTTTTAGATTGTCGCTTTAAAGGGACTAGTGTTTTAATAAAGGCCTCTTACAAAGTGGGGGATTATCTTGATGTAGACAAACTGTACTGCTTCCAGCACTTTAGTGAACACCTACAGATGCAGCCCAGTGAAAAGTTTTGGTACATTCAAATAGTGTCCTTTTATACGATCCAGAATTCATCTACTAGCAGGACCTCTAACACTTTCGTGCTTTGAACTATCCTATTAAGTTGGGGGTCTGTTGAAAGGTTGAAAATCCACTCTATATGCATCCCTTACTGATCCAAATACCAGAATTTCTTATATTGTCCATTAGGAATGATACCTGGGTGTTTCCCTTGAACTGAATGAATGGCAAGACTTTGCCTATGCTTTGTCTAAGGTCTCTAGTAATACAAAATCAATAGAACCTAATTATAAAACACTTCTAAGGTGGTACCTGGTTCCTACATTAGTTGCAAAGATACTCTGCTGCATAGCCTACCTTTTTTCGGCGCTGTGGACAAATGGGAACTATGTACCACATTTGATGGCAATACTCCATAATAATATACAAATTTTGAATTTGTTCAATTTCATTCAGTGTTGGGAGTAATTATTTGTGGATCCCTGGGGACAGCCCTTTTCCAGAAACTGCCTGAGGAGGTCCCAAAGAAATCTATGAAACCAATCCTATATATGCTCTTGGCAGTGAGCATACTATTGCTAAATACTGGAAGCGACCGGTGGTGCAACTTGACTATGTCAAAAGTAAATTGAACTGGATTATTTCATTTCTGGGAATGAATCACTTACTAAAAAAGCTAGTAGGTATGTTGATTAATTTCTAATGCCCCATGTAACCTGTCCTCCCTCCTATATTCATGATACATTGGACCTTATAAAACATATAGAGGAGACTTGTGTTCCCCCGGATGCCCTGCTCATAACTGTAGATATAGAGGACTTATACTCTAGTATCCCACACGAGCGGGGTATCCCGGTGATCGAGTCCTTTCTTATGGAGCAGGATCAGACCACTGGCACTATAATGGTTTTGTTTTGGATCTACTTAAATTTATATTTACCAGAAACCATTTTATTTTCATGAATCAGGCTAACTTGCAAATGCAAGGAGTGGCAATGGTTGTGCTCCTTCATATGCCAACTTGTATCGCGGCGGTTGGGAAAGGTGGATCTTTGCTGATGAGAAGTTTGGGTTTTGGTTAACTAAGGTGCAATACTGGTAATGTTACATTGATGACCTATTGATTATCTGGACAGGGTCCAGGGATGAACTTTTAAGTTTTCTGGAGGCCCTTAACATCAATTATTTCAATTTGAGATTTACGTATATTTTCAGTACTCGTCAGGTATCCTTTTTGGACCTTACCATTATTGTTGACGAGAATGGTTATATAGTGACTGATCTTTACCGTAAGCCTAGTTCAGGGAGTGCCATTTTGCATGCCTCTAGCTTGGACCCTGCTCCATTGCTCCATTGAACAGGAGCATACCCTATGCGCAATATTTGCGGCTTCGTATGAACTGTTCCTCAGATGAGGACTTTTTTTCTACCAATTTGGTTTACTACAGAAAAGGCTACTTTTTTAAGAAGGGCTTTTAACAAGGCAAGATTGAGGCCTAGATCTGAACTCCTTTATAAGAGTGTTCAAAGCTGTGACCAATACAGTTAAATTTATTACTCGCTTTTATACTCATGAACAACCTTTGAACAACCTTTACGTTCATCAATCTCCAGCCATTGACATTTATCGGCCGAAGATCATACATTGTCCAAGTATGTACGCCCAATCCCTGAACTGGTATTTAGGCGGGCTATCTCCTTGCGAGAAACCCTAACTATCAGCCATTACCAAAGCAGATCGGATTCTCCCTCTCGCCCCTCCAGGGGGACTTATCATTGTGGAAATTGTAGCCTTTGCCCTTGGATCACCGAAGGTAGTGGCATCTACTTGCCCAATGGCCAGTGGCACCAGTCACGACAATATGCCGATTGCACCACTTCTGGTGTAATATACTTGATGACATATCAAGGTCAGTAAAATTATACATGAACTGACATAGGATGAGGGATCACTTTTATATTATTCTGGTAACAGGAAATTCATCACTCCCATTACCAGACATATAGGCCTTCATCGTAGATTTGACAACTCTTTAGTGTCCTTTGTGTTGGAAGTCCCCACCCCCCCCCCCCCCACAACCCTAGAGGAGGCGACTGGGACAATTCTATTCTAAGATCCAAAACACTCTGGATCGAAAAATTATCTGCTTTAGGTCCCCCTGGAATTAATGAAATTAATTCATATAAACCCTTTTTATAGGTGTTTATTTGCCAATGGCCACTCTGTATATCACCCGGGAAATTGCCTCATTTGGCCTTGTGATGCCCAGTGTTCTTGGTGCTGGCAGTGTTGGTGAGTATCTCTTGCTCCTGAGTCAACATTCTCTATGGCCATATTTCCTCTCCGGGGATTAGGGAATACACTTGGTATCTTTTTCATATAATGATTCTGGCTGTGGATTTGTTGTGTCTCACCATTGTGGCAGTGTTTTGGTGATTTGATCCATATTCTACAGTCTTACCATACTTTTTCTCAGCTTGTTATATGTATTCTTTTCATTTGTTTTTCTTTTAGATTTAATGTTCTCTGAAATCATACTCCTGAAGAAGTGGGTCAACGTGAATCATGTAGAGTTTACAACTGGACAAAGATTGTTACCGCAAATCATTGCGGAAACTATATCCAACTTTTCTTATCCAGTTTGTGTCAGAGAAATTTAATTAAGGGTGCTCCCCTATTGGGATATTCAGCATCCTCTATGTATTACATGTATGCTGATGTTTTTAAATGATAAATCTGTTTTTTGTTATATGTTTGTACTAAAATTGTGTATATACCGTACCATGAAAGTCCTAGTTGCCTCTAATTTTTCTAGCTTTGAACTGAATTATAGTTAATGACAAACTTACCTGCGTCCTTTATAATAACTTGGTGAAATTTGACAAAATGTGGGACCCATGGATCCAGTATTTGTCAGGGCCCACTTCCATCACTACTTCTACTCTATTCTCCCCTCCCCCCCACCCCCCTTCCCTGTTTTCTTTTTCTTTTTCATTCTTTGGTCCTATTTTTACCTCTTGATGCATTGTACCTCATTTACCTGACTGTTTCTTAGGTTTTACACTCTGGTACCTAAACAATGTTTTTTTTCTACTGGGTATTTCCCTAAGCCCTCTTCCCTTTCCGTCCCCCTCTTATTACCATTACCAATACATTATCATTCTCACAACATTTATATGCGGGGATGTTAAAATATTCTCCTCATCTACTCTAGATAATGTAGATTACTGTAATATGTTTAGGATTAGTGATGAAGAATGCTGTTCATCTCTTTATTAATAAGTCTTACCAGAGGGACCTCTGGTTCTTACGTTTGTGCATAATACTGATTTATTTTTTGATCATCTTTCCACACATTATAAATGCCATTAATGTTATATCTGAATGATAACCTGAGACAACCCTGTTTCTTTCCATATGGTGTTTTTCATTATTGTACTTCTTTTTTTTCTGTAATAAAAAAATTTAAATATAAAGGGACTAGTGTTACACAATATAAGGTATCCTTAGCGTCCCTTTAGAGGCCATATACTGAGTCTAGCATACTTCATTACATTGTATCAATTCAGTTCCCAATGTATGAAAGTTTCTTTCTAAAAGAAACTTTTTTTTTTTTTGGAAGGACTGGGGGAGGGTTAGACATTTTATGCTCCAGGGTCTCTGCATTCAGAAAAAATAATTACATATAATAATATAATTGTTGGTTTAAAGTAATTTCTAGCAAAGATTTAAGATTTTAAAGTGAGCAAAAAAATTACCAGGTAGACAATTGATTAACAGGGCTGTGTAGATAGTAACCAGGACACCTTAATGGAATCATGCATATGGGCCAGGGTATGTAGTATCTGTATTTTACTTTTGGCATAAGTTTTACTTGTGTTTGAGTTTTAAATTGGAGGTCATGCAGCTGTGCACTTTTCTCAATTACACTTGATGGTGGCAGATATTAAAATGGTGTTTCTAGGAATTAAAGTGTGTCAAACCAAAAATGGATTTGTAGTAGATAAAGTGGGGAAGGCTTAGAAACTCTGTTTATTTTTACTGTATCTGGGCCTTGAATAGAAAGATTTTCCTTCCTTTTACTGTCCCTCTGACAGCTGTGGTTTACCACACAAGACATGAGGGCAAATCTGCAACAAACACACAGAACTTTACAGATCTGATCAGGTCCTAGCTTTCTCCTACTCTACTGAAAAAAAGAAAAAAGTAATTTTATGTCTGTCTTTGTTGCCATTAAAGTGTTCCACTCACTTCCTGTCAGGTAAAGCAGGACAGGAAGTGAAGAAGCACTCTATAATGGAGCCATAAATATCAGTAAAAATATGATAGTGGTTTTTCTTCACTAAGAAAAAAATGTTTTGTCTTGATATACAGTGCCTTGCAAAAGTATTTACCCCCTTGGCATTTTTTGTGTTTTGTTGCCTCAAAACCTGGAATTAGCATGGATTGTTTGAGGATTTGCATTATTTAATTTACAGAACATGCCCACAACTTTGAAGATTTTTTTTTTATTATTGTGAAGCAAACAACAAATAGGACAAAATAACAGAAAAAGTCAATGTGTATAACTTTTCACCCCCCTAAAGTCAATACTTTTGTAGAGCCACCTTTTGTGGCTATCACAGCTCCAAGTCGCTTTGGATAAGTCTCTATGAGCTTGCCACATCTTACCACTGGGATTTTTGCCCATTACTCCTTGCAAAGCTGCTCCAGCTCCTTCAAGTTGGATGGTTTGCGCTTGTGAACAGCTTTAAATCTGACCACAGATTTTCTATTGGATTGAGGTTTGGGATTTGACTAGGCCATTCCAACACATTTACACGTTTCCCCTTAAACCACACAAGTGTTGCTTTAGCAGTGTGATTGGGGTCATTGTCCTGCTGGAAGGTGCACCTCCATCCTCTCCTCAAATCATACACAGAGTGGTACATGTTTTGCTCAAGAATATCCCTGTATTTAGCACCATCCATCTTTCCCTCAACTCTGACCAGTTTCCCAGTCCCGACTGCTGAAAAACATCCCCACAGCATGATTCTGCCACCACCATGTTTCACTGTGGGGATGGTGTTCTTTGGGTGATGTGATGTGTTGGGTTTGCGTCAGACATAGCGTTTTCTTTGATGGCCAAAACGTTCAATTTTAGTCTCATCAGACCAGAGCACCTTCCTCAATACATTTTGGGAGTCTCCCACATGCCTTTTCGCAAACTCAAAACGTGCCATTTTGTTTTTTGCTGAAAGTAATGGCTTTCTTCTGGTCACTCTGCCATAAAGCCCAACTCTATGGAGCGTACGGCTTATTGTCGTCCTATGTACAGATACTCCAGTCTCTGATGTGGAACGCTGCAGCCCCTCCAGGGTTACCTTAGGTCTCTGTGCTGCCTCTCTGATTAATGCCCTCCTTGCCCGGTCCATGAGTTTTGGTGTGCGGCCGTCTCTTGGCAGGTATGCTGTTGTGCCATGTTCTTTCCATTTGGTTATGATAGATTTGATGTTTTTTGTTTTTTTTTTTTTTTTTTTTTTTATAACCTAACCCTGACTTGTACTTCTCAACAACATTGTTCCTTACTTGTTTGGAGAGTTCCTTGGTCTTCATGGCAGTGTTTGGTTAGTGGTGCCTCTTGTTTAGGTGTTGCAGCCTCTAGGGCCTTTTAAAAAGGTGTGTGTATATGTAATGTCAGATCATGTGACACTTAGTTTGCACACAGGTGAACATCAATTCAATAATTATGTGACTTCTGAAGGTAATTGGTTGCACCAGAGCTTTTTATGGGCTTCATAACAAATGGGGTGAATACATACGCACATGCCAATTATCAGTTTTTGATTGCTGAAAAATAGTTTAATGTATATATTTTTCTAATTTTACCTCACCAATTTAGACTATTGTGTTCTGATCCAACGCATATAATTCAGATTAAAAAAAACATTGAACCAAAGGCTGTAATGTAACATAACCACTAGCTGCCTGCCCACTGTCCTATGACGGTGGGACGAGGCAGCTCTCATTCTGGGCGGATGTCATATGACATGATCGCCTTCCCGAGCCACTAGGGGGTGCGCGCCCGCCACGTCACTGTGGACCCGATTTGCGTGCCCGGCGGCCGCGATGTCCGCCGGGCACCCGCGATTGCCCAGTAACTGAGCAGGACCGTGGATCTGTGTGTGTAAACACACAGATCCACGTCCTGTCAGAGGAGAGGAGACCGATGGTGTGTCCGTTGTACATAGGGACACCGATCGTCACCTCCCCCGGTCAGTCCCCCTCCCCCCACAGTTAGAATCACCTCCCTAGGACACACATTTAAGCCCTCGATCATCCCCTAGTGTTAACCCCTTCCCTGCCAGTCACATTTACAAAGTAATCAATGCATTTTTATAACACGGATCACTGTATAAATGTGAATGGTCCCAAAAATGTGTCAAGTGTCCCATATGTCCGCCTCAATATCGCAGTAAAAATCGCAGATTGCCGCCATGACTAGATAAAAATTTCATTAGGGTGACAGCGATGAAAGCTGAAAAATGGCTTCGGCAAGAAGGGGGTAAAAGTGCCCTGTATTGAGGTGGTTAATAGGTATAAAGCCAAGGGGGTGAATACTTTTGCAAGGCACTGTTTTTTATCATACTTGCCTAGGTAGATGCAGTATTGTTCCCCCACCGGCTCTAACACTGAGAACCAAGCGATCAAACACCGCCAATTGCTCAGTTCTCAGAGCTCCCTGAGCAGAGAGCTGGTGACTGTCAGTCACCACTCTTTGCTCTGCCCCTTCCTAGCTTACTTAACCTCTGGCCTGTGGATGAGATGAGAGTGGCCAATTCGGGCTCTCAGCGGCTTGCTGAGAGACTGAGCCAGGTGCCAGTCCAGGCATGTGGGTAGATCCCAACCATATGGTCGCGATCCTCCCCGAGCCTGGACCGTCTCTGTAACGTCAGCTCTGCAAACGGGACACATGGTGCAGAACGATCTGCACTCCTGTGATCCACAGGGGAAGTACAGCCAAACAAGCTTGGACAAATGTACAAGTATACATATTCCATACCTGTTTGATCCGTTTGGAAGCAGATAAACTATCTATAGTAGCGGCCACTACTACAATAGTCCTTGTCATTTCCTGGTCCTGTCCCAATAGCTGCCTGCTGCATACACTAGTATTCTCTGATTGGACAAGGTAGAGAGACGGAATAATGTCACAATCTCCACCTTGTCCAATTGGAGAATAATTTTGAAAAGTTGAAGGCATTCTGTAAATTGTGCCCATTCCTAGCAAGCATTCCTCTGTGGTTACTATACAGCAGGGCAGCCATTTTACATGGGACTCAGGCGACTCAAATGTAAGAAGGACAAAGAACAGCGCCCTCTGAATACAATGAGTGTATTCATATCTATAGCTTATTATTAAAACTGTTACCTGTTGCACTTAGAGAGCGCTGTTCTTTGTCCTTACATTCCAAAGTTTTTTCCTTCCAAAACTTCTGAACTGGCAGCCTCCTGAGGACAGCCTTAAAGCTATACTTACATTGACTTCATTTTATGGACTTGTTTTAATGTCCCTTTTTCTTACCCATCCCAGATTTATATATACATTTATAAATAATTACACTGTCCTATCCAGAGTGCGCAATATTACCCCACTGTCTGTAGGCGACTCAAAGGTACTACAGTGATTCTCTGCTTTTCACAATTATGTATGTTAACACCGTGAGAGGAATGTCTTTTGATGAGAAGGATTGAAGAAAATCGCCATGCAAGTTCCCTGCAGTTAGCTAAGGAAGTAGAAAGCCAAATTGGAATGATTTTTTTTTTCCCGTGACACAATACGGCATACACTGCAGAAGAATGGCATGCATGGGTGTCGTTCACAAAGGAAGCATCTCATAAAGCCCATGCACAAAAAAGCCCACCTAGAATTTGTCAGGGCCCATGCTGAAAAAGAAGACTACTGGAACTCTGTACTCTGTAGTTAATAAACCAAGATAAATGTTTTTGGAACTTATGGCTTCAAAACTGTATGGCATCGTCATCCCCTTTTCCAACATGACAATGATCCAAAACACACATCTAAGGCCAATGTTGCATTTCTGAAGAAGAACAGGGTGAAAGTGATTCAGTGGCCAAGTATGTCTCCTGATCTGAACCCAATTGAACACCTATGGAGAATTCTGAAGAGACAAGTTGAGCATCACTCTCCATCCAGCATCCAGGCTCTAAAAGAGGTTGTTCTTGAAGAATGGAAAAAGATAGATGTTGCAATATGTCGCTAACTTTCATTCCATGCCTAGAAGACTTGGTGCCGTCCTTGCAAAACATGGAGGTCATACAAAATACTAGATGTAGTAGTTTTTGTTGTGAGGTGTATTCATTTTTGCTTCAACTAATTTGAGTAAAACTGAAGATTTTGTAATCCCAAGTTATATATTTAACCACTTCAAGCAAAAACGATGTACCTGTACGTGGTTTTAAGAAAATGGTTGTACCGGGGTGAAGCCTGCAGCTGCAGGCTTCACCCTGGTACAGCTTTTTTAGAGCTGGCGGTAATAACAACCGATGCAGCTCAGCAGATGCTCGGCTGTTATCACAAGAAGCGGGAGGGAACATCCCCCACCGCCTTCTTTTAGACCCCAGATCCCTCTGTAAAGAGTACCTGTCGTTGCCTATTACTGTCACAAGGGATGTTTACATCCCTTGTGACAGTAATAAAAGTGATCATATTAATTTTTTTATTTTTTTTAAAGAGCTTGTAAAAAAAAAAAAAAAAAAAAAAAAAATTTTTTTAAAGCACCCCCGGCGTGCTCGTGCACTAAAGAAAACGCATACATTAGTCACGCCTGCCGAAATTCCATGCCGTTTTTATCAATTAACTTTTATGTGTATTGCCAGACCGACAATTCATTATAGTCGGCGCTAGCGATAGTAGTTTAACAGTAGTTAGTAGTGGTGATAGTAGCGATATTAGTTTTACATTACTTTTTTTTCCTTCATTTTGCTGTCAGACTGTTCTAAACACGGGAAACATGCGCCCCTTTACAGGCATACTATAGACACCCCACAGGTACGAAATTTAAAGGAATATTACACTTTTATTGTTTCACTTTAAGCATTATTAAAATCATTGCTTCCGAAAAAACGGCGGTTTTTAAAACTTTTTTTGCATTGATTCATGTCCCCTGGGGCAGGACCCAGGTCCCCAAACACTTTTTATGACAATACCATGCATATAAGCCTTTAAAATTAGCACTTTTGATTTCTCCCATAGACTTTTAAAGGGTGTTCCCTGTCTTTCGAATTTGCCGCGAACACCCCAAATTGTTCGCTGTTCGGCGAACGGGCGAACAGCCAATGTTTGAGTCGAACTCATGTTCAAGTCAAACATGAAGCCCATCCCTGTTATATTGCAGCTATTTGCTAAAATCATTTAAATTCATTTTTTTCCTCATTAATGTACACACAGCGCCCCATATTGAAAGAAAAACACAAAATTGTTGACATTTTTGCAGATTTATTAAAAAAGAAAAACTGAAATATCACATGGTCCTAAGAATTCAGACCCTTTGCTCAGTATTTAGTTAGAGCACCCTTTTGATCTAACACAGCCATGAGTCTTTTGGGGAAAATTGCAACAAGTTTTGCACACCTGGATTTGGGGATCCTCTGCCATTCCTCCTTGCAGATCCTCTCCAGTTCTGTCAGGTTGGATGGTAAACATTGGTGGACTCTCCAGAGATGCTCAATTGGGTTTAAGTCAGGGCTCTGGCTGGGCCATTCAAGAACAGTCACGGAGTTGTTGTGAAGCCACTCCTTCATTATTTTAGCTGTGTGCTTAGGGTCATTGTCTTGTTAGAAGTTAAACCTTCGGCCCAGTCTGAGGTCCTGAGCACTCTGGAGAAGGTTTTCGTCCAGGATATCCCTGTACTTGGTCGCATTCATCTTTTCCTCGATTGCAACCAGTTGTCCTGTCCCTGCAGCTGAAAAACACCCCCACAGCATGATGCTGCCACCACCATGCTTCACTGTTGGGACTGTATTGGACAGGTGATGAGCAGTGCCTGGTTTTCTCCACACATACCTCTTAGAATTAAGGCCAAAAAGTTCTATCTTGGTCTCATCAGACCAGAGAATCTTATTTCTCACCATCTTGGAGTCCTTCAGGTGTTTTTTAGCAAACTCCATGCAGGCTTTCATGTGTCTTGCACTGAGGAGAGGCTTCAGTCGGGCCACTCTGCCATAAAGCCCCAACTGGTGGAGGGCTGCAGTGATGGTTGGCTTTGTACAACTTTCTCCCATCTCCCAACTGCATCTCTGGAGCTCAACCACAGTGATCTTTGGGTTCTTCTTTACCTCTCTCACCAAGGCTCTTCTCCCCTGATAGCTCAGTTTGGCCCGATGGCCAGCTCTAGGAAGGGTTCTGGTCGTCCCAAACGTCTTTCATTTAAGGATTATGGAGGCCACTGTGCTCTTAGGAACCTTAAGTGCAGCAGAAATTTTTTTGTAACCTTGGCCAGATCTGTGCCTTGCCACAATTCTGTCTCTGAGCTCTTCAGGCAGTTCCTTTTGCCCTCATGATTCTCATTTACTCTGACATGCACTGTGAGCTGTAAGGTCTTATATCTTTAGGTGTGTGTCTTTCCTAAGCAAGTCCAATCAGTATAATCAAACACAGCTGGACTCAAATGAAGGTGTAGAACCATCTTAAGGATGATCAGAAGAAATGGACAGCACCTGAGTTAAATATATGAGTGTCACAGCAAAGGGTCTGAATACTTAGGACCATGTGATATTTCAGTTTTTCTTTTTTAATAAATCTGCAAAAATGTCAACAATTCTGTTTTTTCTGTCAATATGGGGTGCTGTGTGTACATAAATGAGGAAAAAAATTAACCTAAATGATTTTAGCAAATGGCTGCAATATAACAAAAAGTGAAAAATTTAAGGGGGTCTGAATACTTTCTGTCCCCACCGTGTGTATGTATATGTGTGTAAGTAATTCTAAGTAATTTTCTAGCAGAAAAATTATTTTAAATTGTAAACAAGTGTCAGAAATAGGCTTGGTCCTTGAGTGGTTAACCCTACTTTCATGTAATGAGCTAAACAAGTGTTCTAAAAAAACTCAGTTTTGTCAAAAAATTGGGAATTGTTCTTGTGTTCATTGAGATATTGATTGAAATCTTACTTTTCAAAGGGGCTGTACTCATTTATGCTGAGCACTGTATTTGACCTGCATCATATCTGTCATTTGGACATGTAATGTCATAGCTCATGCATTCTGCCATGGGTACAAAGCTGGTTCACCTTCAAATCTAAAGCTGAACTTGCAATCCTCTTGCATACTTTGTTATGTATTCTGTGAAGGTTTACTTATCTAGGCAGCATTCTACAAACTTCAAATTTTGTGGAGCATGCACATGGGTGCTTTGGCTGATACAGAGTAAAATCCCAGTATCTTTGGGCACAAGGGTGGCACAGGTGCAGTGTTGCAGCCCGCTACCAGCAGACAAAATTAATGACAGGCTGGAAAACACTGCGGCTGGATGCTGTTCCAGGCAGTACTCATGTTTTAAAGTGGGGTTCCACCCAAAAAAAAAAAAAAAAACTACATGAAAAATGAAAAAAAAAAAATACAAAAAAAATTTGGATTTTTTTTTTTTTTACTTGCCTCTAAATGCCTGTTGCTAGGTGGTCCCTCGTAGTCTGCCTCTTCCAGTGCCTGGGCTGGCGACATCACTTCCCCCTCAGCACAGGAAGGGCTCAGCTCTGCTCCCTCCTGTCAATCATCTGGGACCCATTACAGGTCCCAGGTGACTGAGCGGCCAATCATGGCGCGCGGCGCCGCTTGCGCATGCGCAGTGGGTGCCAGGCTGTGAAGCCACAGCCCGGTGCCCACAGTTGCAATGCCGGCACCGCTGAACGGAGGGGGAGGCGAGCGGGGCTTCGATCCCCCGCACCGCTGGACCCTGGGATAGGTAAGCGTCCAATTAAAAGTCAGCAGCTGCAGTATTTGTAGCTGCTGACTTTTAATTTTTTTTTTTTTTTTTTAACTGGACCTCGGGTGGAACTCCTCTTTAAGGTTGGTATGCATTCAATGACATAGAATTGTTGTATTTAGGACATAGGGGTTGATTTACTAAAACTGGAGAGTGCAAAATCTGATGCAGCTGGTCATGGAAGCCAATCGGTTTCAGCTTGTTAAATTAAGCTTTGAAAAAAAAAACAAGAAAGCTGACGAGTTTTTGCGCTCTCCAGTTTTAGTACATCAGCCCCATAGTCTCTGAATGCATACAACCTTAAAGTGGTTGTAAACCCTAGAACAAAAAAAAACCTGCAAGACCAAGACATAATGAGCTAGTATGCAGAGCATACTAGCTCATTATGAATTACTTACCTGAGATCGAGATTACTTACCTGAGCCCCTGCAGCCGTCCTCGTACACCGCTCTGGTGTACGAGCCCAGCCCCTGCAGCCGTCTGGGCTCCAGAGCTGTGATTGGCCGGAGCCGCGATGACGTCACTCCCACGCATGTGCGCGGGAGCCACCGGTAATGGCACACTCACTGAAGAAAGAGCACGTACATGCCCTTGCTTCAGTTTGCTTCAGCGCGCATGTGCCGATGATGTCAGCACATGCAAATACAGGGGATATCTCCTAAACCGTTCAGGTTTAGGAGATATCCAGGGTAGCTACAGGTAAGCCTTATTATAGGCTTACCTATAGCAAAAAGTGTGTTGTAAGTGTTTACAACCACTTTAAATGTAGTCCGACTTCAGGGATTTGCTAAGATGTTTTTATTACAAATTATGTGAGCAGACTGCAGTTCCTCTTTTAACCTACCCCTTTTTTTTTCATCCACTTCCTTGTTCCCCCCAAAGGCATAAGTAACGTAGCCCCAGCTGCACAGATGCCCCCTGGGAAGATGACCTCACTAGTGTCTTTAGGAAGATCATACCTAAGCTGTAAGATCTAGCATTATTTTCATACTGCGCATGCACGAGATGAAGAACTTGTCATGATCTTCAAACTTGTTCATTGTTATATAAAAAAAAAAAAAAAAAAAAAAATCATTCTCTGTAATGTCACATGGTGCAAATGCAAGATGAGGAGTGTGATGTTGTGAGCTCCATTTCCTGAATGCACTGTTTAACAAAGATTTTGAAATGGCGGCATGAAAGCATGGACACAGGCTGCACAGAGGCAGTCTCAAAAGGGCATTATAAGAGAAAAGCGCATAGTTATGTCTACCTGTTTAAGTACACTGTATTACATTATGGCCCTTTTTTATACCACCTTTGTTATTAAAATTATTATGTATATCTTCAGCGCACAGGACATTAGCATTGCAGTAACTTGTGAATAAAAGAATAAGACGTGGCATAGTTGGGTTATTAGACATTTAGGGAGGTTCTATATATATTATGTTACAATAATGGTGGTCTTCTCTGGACTCACTCCCCCAGATCCCGCGGACGTAAGGGAGGAGGTGTCGGAATCCTGCTAGCCCCACATAGCACCTTTCAGGTACTTCAGCCACCTCCCTCTCTGTCACTATCCTTTTTCGAAGCACACTGTATTCGCCTTTTCACTCCAATTTCTCTAAGGATAGCTGTGATCTACAGGCCCCCTGGACCAGTATCAACCTTTCTTGAAGACCTCTCTGCCTGGCTACCCTACTTTCTTTCTTCTGAAATCCCCACTATCATTCTCGGGGACTTCAACATCCCTATTAATACTAACACTCCTTCCACTTCCAAACTTCTTAGCCTAACATCCTCCTTTGATCTGAAGCAGTGGATACACGCTCCTACTCACTCAGAAGGCAATATCCTTGACCTCGTGTTCTCTTGCCTTTGCGCTCCATGCAACCTCTCTAACTATCCATCCCCTGTCTCTGATCACCACCTTATTAGTTTCACTCTCTCCCTCTCCTTCACCTCCTCTCCCTCCAACCACCTTAAAGTTACCCGCAGAAACCTACGTCATCTCAACCCTTCTCTTCTCTACTCTGCCATCAACAACCTCTATGACAAAATCTCTCCCCTATCCTGCACCAACCTAGCCACGTCTGTGTACAACGCTTCACTTCTAGCCTCACTGAACTCACTTGCCCCGCTCACTACACACAGAATCAAGCCCAGACCCCTTCAACCTTGGCAAACAGATGATACTAGAAGTCTTAAAAAACGTAGTCGTGCTCTGGAGCGCCTGTGGCGTAAGACTAAGTCCCAGAGAGATTTCTACCAATATAAATCTGCCCTCCAAAAATACAACTCCAGCCTCCTCTCTGCGAAGCAGACCTATTTTACCACTCTCATTAGCAACTTATCATCCTGTCCCCGTCAACTCTTCTCCACATTCAACTCTCTACTTCGTCCTCCACCGCCTCCACCCGCCAACTCACTCACCGCACAGGAGATGGCCAATCACTTCAAACAGAAGATTGATACTATTCGCGCTGAGATCTCTACTGTGCCGACACCCTCCATGCTTTACACTTCATGCCCACAGGCACAATCATTATTTCCCTCTTTCAACCCCACCACTACAGACGAAGTTGCTAAACTACTTGCTAATGTCCACCTTACCACCTACCCTCTGGATCCTGTTCCCTCACAAATGCTACGTTCACCCTCTGGCCCTATACTACACTCTCTAACCCACATCTTCAATCTCTCCCTCTCTTCTGGCATCTTCCCGAACTCTCTAAAACATGCACTTGTCAGACCCATACTTAAAAAGCCCTCACTGGACCCATCCAATCTTAACAACCTACGCCCCATCTCCTTGCTCCCCTTCTTATCCAAACTCCTTAAATGTCTGGTCTACAACCGACTGAGCGTCCACCTCGCTGATAATGGCCTTCTCGATCCCCTTTAGTCTGGATTTCGTCCTCAACACTCCACAGAAACTGCTCTCCTAAAACTAACAAACGATCTACTAACGGCAAAAACCAATCAACACTATTCTGTACTCCTACTCCTGGACCTCTCTGCTGCCTTTGATACGGTTGACCACCCCCTCCTAAAAAAAAACTACACACCTTTAGTCTCCGTGACTGTACACTTCGCTGGTTCTCTTCCTACTTATCCAACCGCACCTTTAGCGTTTCTTATAACTCTACTTCCTCCTCTCCTCTTCCTTTCTCTGTTGGGGTCCCTCAGGGTTCTGTTCTTGTACCTCTACTATTTTCAATCTACACTGCCTCCCTGGGTCAACTGATGGCCTCCCATGGCTTCCAATACCACCTCTATGCTGATGACACCCAAATCTATTTCTCTACCCCTCAGCTCACTCCCTCTGTCTCCTCACGTATCAGTAATTTACTCTCAGATATATCAGTCTGGATGTCTCGCCACTTCCTTAAACTCAATCTAGCCAAAACCGAACTTCTAATCCCCCCCCCCCATGCCTCTTCCCCTGATCTCTCTGTCAAAATCGATGGCACAACTATAAGCCCATCCCCACATGCCAAGGTTCTAGGTGTAGTCCTAGACTCTGAACTCTCCTTCAAGCAACACATCCAATCACTGTCCAAATCCTGCCGCCTCAACCTCCGCAACATCTCCAAAATACGCCCCTTTCTAACCAATGACACAACAAAGCTCTTAATTCACTCGCTGGTCATCTCTCGCCTTGACTGCTGCAACTCCCTTCTCATTGGCTTACCTCTACAATAGTCTATCACCTCTTCAATCCATTATGAATGCCGCTGCCAGACTCATCCACCTTACCAGTCGCTCTGTGTCTGCCACTCCTCTCTGTCAATCCCTCCACTGGCTTCCGCTCGGCCAAAGAATTAAATTCAAAATTCTAACAACTACATACAAAGCCATCCACAATTTCGCCCCCAGCTACATCACTTGCTTAGTCTCTAAATACCAACCTACTCGCTCTCTTCATTCCTCTCAAGACCTCCTGCTCTCTAGCTCCCTTGTCACCTCCTCCCATGCTCGCCTCCAGGCCTTTTCCAAAGCCTCTCCAATCCTATGGAACTCCTTACCCCAATCTGTCCGCTTATCTCCTACTTTATTAGCTTTCAGAAGATCTCTGAAAACCCTTCTCTTCAGAGAAGCCTATCCTACCCACACCTAACAACTGTACTTTTTTTTTTTTTTTTTTTCCCATCAGCTCATCCCCCACAGTTATTACCTTTTGTCTCCACTTGACCCTCCCTTCTAGATTGTAAGCTCTAACGAGCAGGGCCCTCTGATCCCTCCTGTATTGATTTGTATTGTAAGTGTACTGTCTGCCCCATGTTGTAAAGCACCGCGCAAACTGTTGGCGCTATATAAATCCTGTATAATAATAATAATAATAATAACAATAATGAAATTAAACAAACAGTAAAGGTCAAAAAAGAAACATAGACTATGTGAATTGTAGCGCACTCCCACATTAATGATCGGTGGAAAATTACCCCCATACATTGTTGTTCAGTGTAGTGCCTCTTAAATTGGTGGTTAGTGGGGTGGTCCCTACATTGGTGGTTGGTGTGGTGCCCCTTTTATGTTGGTGATCAATGTAGTGATCCCTTAAATTGGTGGTCAGTCCAGTGCTCCCTTACATTCTTGATCATTGTGGTGGCTCTTAGTTTGGTGGTTAGTATGGTGCCCCCTTAGATTGGTGGTTAGTGTGGTGCCCCCTTACATTGGTGGTCAGTGTAAGATCCCCTCCGTTTCAGTCCAGCTGCTCCATTAATAGAAGCTATACTATCTATTATCACCACGTTCACTATAAAGACCACTTATGTGTTTATAAATGGTGATCATATTTCCCTTTTAATGGCCTTTTATCAAGAGAATAAATTCAGTTTCTCTAATCTTTCCTCATAGCTGAGCTCCTCCATGCCTCTTACCAGTTGGGTTCCAGTTGGGTTGCCCTTTTCTCCACTTTCTCCAGTTCCCTCATATTGTTTTTGTGAACTGGTGCCCAAAACTGAACTGCATATTCCAGATGAGTTCTTACTAATGATTTGTACAGGGATAAAATGATATCTCTCTCTTTGCCATCTATACCTCTCTTAATACAAGATAGGATTTTGCTTACTTTAGAATCTGTGGCTTGGCATTGCATGCCATTATTAAGATTATGGTCTACCAGAACACCCAGATATCTCTCATTTATTGTCTTCTCCAGTTGTTCTCCTCCTAGAATGTATGATGCTTGCATGTTTTTAACCCTCGGATGCATACCTTTACAATTCTAAACATTAAGACCCCTTTCACACTGGGACGTTTTTCAGGCGTTTTTCAGGCGCTTTAGCATTAAAAAAAGCGCCTGTAAAGCGCCTGAAAGAAGCCTCATCTGCAATCCCAATGCAAAAACCCGAGCCCTTTCACACTGCCAGCGCCCGAAAAATGCTGGTAAAGCGCAGCTTAAGACCTCTTTCACACTAGGGCGTTTTTCAGGCGTTTTTTCGGGCGCTGGCAGTGTAAAAGGGCTCGGGCCATCTGCGCACCCAGCCCCGGGGCAAAAACACGAAAGCGCTGCAAAGAAGCTGCTTGCAGAACTTTTTTTGACGCCCTGCCAGCGCAGCGCCCCAGTGTGAAAGCACTCAGGCTTATGAGGCTTCTTTCAGGCGCTTTACAGGCGCTTTTTTTAATGCTAAAGTGCCTGAAAAATGCCCCAGTGTGAAAGGGGTCTCAGTGTGAAAGCGCGGGCTTTCACATTGGGATTGCAGATGAGGCTTCTTTCAGGCGCTTTACAGGTGCTTTTTTTTAACACTAAAGTGCCTGGAAAAATGCCTGAAAAATGCCCCAGTGTGAAAGGGGTCTAAACCTCATTTGCCACATAGTTGACCAATTAAATGGAGCATTAACCCCCCCACCCCCCACCGGTAGTAATCCCGAGTGTGGCTCGGGGTTAAATTTCAGTACCATTACCGTTAACTCTGAGGCACACTTGGGATTGTATTGCAAAATCCTGGTACAGCATACTTACCTTGTCACCAGGATCCTACAATGTCCTCCCACTGTGTCCCCCACCGGATCCTCTGCTCGATGCTCTGCTTGCCGTGCTCCCTTCCCTGCGAGCATCAGGACGCATGGGGGCAGAGCCCAGCTACAAATTCAAAAAGTACAAAATACAGAACACATACAGTACACTGTAATCTTACAGATTACATTACTGTATGAAGTCATTTCACCTCCCTTTTCTTCCTAGTGGTTTGTCCAGTGCCCTACATGCACTTTTTTTATTATAAATACTGTTCTTTCTGCCTGGAAACTTGAGTTTGTCCATGGCGACCAAAAAGTGTCCCTTTACGTCAAAAGTGGTTTTAGACCAGCTAGAAAACAGTGAAAGTAATTAGAACACTTGCAGAATTGAGCGATGGTGATTAGTGGGGAAATTAATTTTATTATTATTATTATTATTATTATTTATAATTATTTATAGTTATTTATTATATTATAATTTATGATTTTGTGTTTCAAACTTTATAATACCCGGGATGTCTACTAGACTTTTGTTTGGACAAATTTAGGTGAGTTATTCCTAAGAATTACAGGGCTACAATATAAAACGCCAAATTTCTATGCAAAACAATGTACTGCTTTGAGATTCAAAAATCTGACATAACCATACCACTGGGGAGGTTAAGGTCTGCTTTTGGGCTTGTTAACCCCAACTGCGTTACAAGGCAGCTACTGATGCATGGGAACAGGAGTGGCGATGATGCATTGAAAATGCTGGATCGCACTGTAACTATACGTTCATTTATTTCAATTCACCCAGTGGTGTTGTGATACAGTGTGAAGCACAGTTGTGTGAACTGACTTAATTGCACAAAAGGCAAAATGCCTGGTCTATGCATTTGGGACTGACTGTAATGGGAAATCTGCTGCCCAGTGCATACCAACACATCTGTTGTGAATTGGACCTTAGAGACGTCCTGAGAGTAGGAGCAAGCTGTCACTACCGCCAAATCAGTGCCCAATCA
This sequence comes from Aquarana catesbeiana, assembly GCF_042186555.1. Classification (NCBI taxonomy): domain Eukaryota; kingdom Metazoa; phylum Chordata; class Amphibia; order Anura; family Ranidae; genus Aquarana; species Aquarana catesbeiana. The sequence continues at coordinate 349,788,686 of NC_133325.1, read as the reverse complement.
GCAGCTGCTAGAGCTAAACCTACCCTGCAGCTGCATATAACAATGGGGCACAGCTTCTTGTGAACTAATTGGTCCAATATGGCCTTATGGCTGTATTTGGACAATGTTATTGAGAAAATATGTGGTCATATTAAAGAGGAGCTCCGGGCTCCTTCAGAAAAAATTAAGTCAGCATGCAGCTACAAATACTGTAGCTGCTGACTTTTAAAATTAGGACACTTACCTGTCTATGACTCAAGCGGTGCCTTCACCTGAGCTGATTTTTCAATTCCTCTCAGGTGCTGCCACCACAATCTTGGCTAAGGGGATTCGGCAGGGAAGCATTGCAGCTTCACAGCTTGTTCCCTACTGTGCATGCGCACTGCGCTTTGTGAATGGCCCAGGGAGGGGGGCCGAGCTTCCAGCTGAGTTTGCCACAGCCAGGTACAGGCAGATACGCAGAGCTTCCCCTTTTGGGTGGAGCTCCATTTTAAGCCACTAATACCACGTGCATCCTCGCCCTTTTGTTGCATGCAACTGCACGGTGGGAACCCCCTGGCTGCAGCTGATTGGGCACTGATTTAGCAGGCGTAACTGTTTGTTTGTTCCTCAGACCAAACTCTTGCTCATCCTTACCCGTAAAGACTTTATTTCCCTACATAGTCAGAAGGTTTTTTTTATCTTAAAGCATTCTATGCATTTAAGATGATAAGCCTTTTGTGTACAGCAGCCCCCCTAATACTTGCCTGAGCCCATCACAGTCCAGCGATGTCCACGAGTGCCTCGGCTGTCCGGGACTCTCCCTCCTGATTGGCGGAGACAAAGCGCCATTGGCTCCCGCTGCTGTCAATCAAAGTCAGTTTGCCAATTACGAGAGAGGGGGTGGGACCGAACCACAGCTCTGTGTCTGAATGCACACAGGTAGCTGCAGCTTGGCTTGGGTGCCCCATAACAAGCTGCTTGCTGTGGGGGCACTCAACAGGATGGAGGGGCTAAGAGCACTGAAGAGGGACCCAAGGAGGATCCAGGCTGCTCTGTGCAAAACCACTGCACAAAGCAGGTAAGTATAAAATGTTGTATTTTTATAGAAAAAGAATGAGACTTTACATTCACTTTAATTAAAGCGGTTGTAAACTTACCTGAAAACAAAGCATTCCAGCACTGCGATCTCCTTGCTGGAGGCTGCTTTCATCTAAACCTGTTTTCCTTCCGGGTTCATGGACTCCGGCTGTGTGACTGACCGGAGCCGCAGTGACACACTCCTGTGCCTGCATTGGGGTGCTGGGATTTAGGGCACAGGATTCTGACGGAGCCGCCCGGGTGGCCGTTCCTTCAGAGTGCATGCGCCGATGACCGCAGCAGCAGCATATATAGTAAATATCTCCTAAACAGTGCACTTTTAGAAGATCCTTACAGTACCTGTAGGTTAGCCTTATTATAGGCCTACCTATAAGTACAAGATTAAAGTTTACAACCACTTTAAACACTACATTTTCTATAGATTTTAACACATTCTGCTTCTTTGGGGAACTCTGTTTTTGGAAAGTCCAAGTGTACTATTTCCACAGCCTGTCCTTTTGTCTAAGCTTTTGCTTACTACTTCATAAAAAGGAAAGCAGATTTATTTGACAACTCCGGTTGTTTGTGAATCCATGTTGACTCTTGCTTATATTGTTTTCTAGCAAAAACATATCAAAGTCTTTAACAACTACAGACCTTTAACATTCAACTTCTATAGTTGGGAAGATACTTGAGAGTTTAGTAAAAGACCACATAAAATAGAATGTGTTAAAATCTATAGAAAATGTGGTCTTTTACAAAACTCTCAAGTATCTTCTCAACTATAGAAGTTGAATGTTAAAGGTCTGTAGTTGTTAAAGACTTTGATACATTTTTAAAACATTGTATCAAGCCAGTTAAAAAATCTCTAAAAATTAGTAACAATGGCTTTGAAATAACAGAGCTCAGCTCTTTGATTACATGTGGATGTATGGTCTAATGCCCCGTACACACGGTCGGATTTTCCAATGGAAAATGTCCGATCGGAGCGTGTTGTCGGAAATTCCGACCGTGTGTGGGCTCCATCGGACATTTTCCATCGGATTTTCCGACACACAAAGTTGGAGAGCAGGAGATAAAATTTTCCGACAACAAAATCCGTTGTCGGAAATTCCGATCGTGTGTACACAAATCCGACGGACAAAGTGCCACGCATGCTCAGAATAAATAAAGAGATGAAAGCTATTGGCCACTGCCCCATTTATAGTCCCGACGTACATGTTTTACGTCACCGCGTTTAAAACGATCGGATTTTCCGACAACTTTGTGTGACCGTGTGTATGCAAGACAAGTTTGAGCCAACATCCGTCGGAAAAAATCCTAGGATTTTGTTGTCGGAATGTCCGAACAAAGTCCGACCGTGTGTACGGGGCATAACAGTTTCTGGACAATATTCGTTTTAAGCCATGGTGGTTCATCTGAGGCTGTGACAATACTCTCACTATTATGGTGGAGCTCAACCAATTTTTTTTGTATACACAGAGCTGAAGAAGGTATTTAATACATTTGCCTTCTCTTTGTCCACAGTTACCCACTCTTATCTTAAGAGGGGCCCTACATGCTCAGACCTGATCCTATTACTAATAATATATTAAAATTGGTAGTAAACTCTGCTATATAATTTTCGATGTAGGGCCCCCCAGGAGGGTTGTGCCATAATGTGCTAGTATGCAAAGCATATTAGTACATTTACATTATGACAGACTTGCCTGTCAAAAGGTGATCTTCAGCGCTGCGGTGGGATCGATCCAGCTGGCCCCTGGCACTTCCATCTTCTCCCGGTCTTCCTTCCCGGTTTTGTGCATTCGTCCATCTGATAGGCCAGGTCACAATAACCTCACTCCCACACACAGGAGTCACATCACCACAGCACACTTCGGGGGGGCGTAAATGTACACTGAGCTGCACATGCGTGACTCAATGTACATGACGGCTGACAGGCAGGAGGATGCATTTATGGCAGGAGAGACCAATAGGTTCTCTTCTGCCATAAATACCTTGCCTGTCAGCACATTTTAAAAATAATTGCCTCTACTTTCACTTTAACCACTTGCCGACTACTGCACGCTGATATACATCAGAACAATGGCAGCGGTGGGCAAATGGGCATACCTGTACATCCCCTTTAATTTGCGGGGCTAGTGAGCGCACGCTGCGTACAGCGTGACCGTGCCCGCGGGTCCCACGGACTCCATGTCCACTGGTGTCCCGCGATCGTGTCACATGTAAACAAGGCATTTCCCTGTTCTGCCTTGTGACATGACAGAGATCTATTGCTCCCTGTCATCAGGATCAGTGATCGCTGTCATGCCAGTGGTAGCCCATCCCCCCACAGTTAGAATCACTCCCTAGGACACACTCAACCCCTTCATCGCCCCCTAGTGTTTAACCCCTCCCCTGCCAGTGTCATTTACACAGTAATCAATGCATTTGTATAGCACTGATCACTGTATAAATGACAATGGTCCCAAAATAGTGTCAAAAGGGTCCGATGTGTCTGCCATAATGTTGCAGTCACGATAAAAGTCGCAGATCACCGCCATTACTGATAAAAAAAAAATAATAATAAAAACGCCATAAATCTATCCCCTATTTTGTAGACGCTATAACTTTTGCGCAAACCAATCAATATATGCTTATTGCAATTTTTGTTTTACCAAAAATATGTAGAAGAATACATATCGACCTAAACTAAGGAAAAAAAATTTTTTTTATATATTTTTTTTTGGGGGGATGTTTATAGCAAAAAGTAAAAAATATTGCTTTTTTTTTTTCAAAATTGTCACTCTTTTTTTTTTTGTTTATAGCGCAAAAAATAAAAAACGCAGAGATAATCAAATACCACCAAAAGAAAGCTCTATTTGTGGGAAAAAAAGGACGTTGATTTTGTTTTGGTGTAACGTTGCACGACTGTGCAATTGTCAGTTAAAGCAATGCAGTGCCGAATCGCAAAAAGTGCTCTGGTCAGGAAGGGGGTAAATCTTTCCGGGGCTGAAGTGGTTAAAGAATTTTTCAAGCACTTCATTATTCTCTTTCGCAACTTGTCAATCATTTTGAATTTTTGCAATTTTGTTTGCCCTTTTACATATATTGTTTACATTCTTTGTAATTGCCAAATAATGAAAGCGCTCCTTCATTTTTATAATTTTAAAATGCCTTTTTCTTATTCATAATGGCTTGTTTAACATTGGCCATGAATCACGCAGGTTTTACTTCCAGCCTTTTAAACATATTGCCCATGGAAATATATTTTGTAGTGTGTTTGAACGTGTTTGTTTTGCAACATTTCTAGAATCAGTGGAATATAGTTTTCTCTTATTCAGCCTATGAAGAAATCTAATAAATTCCTCCATCTACACTAAACAGAGTGAATCTCCCTTGTCAACAATTAGATACAGTCACTGTACAGTTGTCCGTTTTTCACCCACCTCCTTTAACAAAAGTTGATTTAAAAAATTAAGTTTGTTGAGCCGGGTGGTGCCCATAGGGCCACCCATGGCTTCAATTTTGTTTGATTCAGCAGGTATTGGAGATTAGGTCTGTCTATGGCAGCTTTTTTGTATTGTTGACATATTGGTCAGACACCTTTGCTGCCATTGTGCAATGTGCTGGGTGTTCAATGTGCTCCTGCACCTTTAAGGAGGGTTGGGCTCCCTCCAGTCATCTGCCCTTCATCTATCCATTAGAATATGTGCTCCCACTGTGTACACTCTTCAAAGTTAGGGCCGGTTCACACAGGGGCGACTTGTCAGGCGACCTAGTCACCTGACAAGTCGCCTCCCGTTCTGTGCTACGGAACCGTTCTAATAGGAGCGACGCAAGTCGCTCCGACTTAGAAAAAGGTTCCTGTACTACTTTGGGGGCGACTTGCATAGACTTCTATACAGAAGTCGTCTTGCAAGTCGCCCCGGCAGTCGTGTGCAGGTCGCCTCGGTGAGGCGACCTGCAAGTCGTGCCGCGTCTAGTGTGAACCGGCACTTAGAGTTAGGGTCTGCAGGACACAGGGTGCCTTGCCGTGGCCTGCAGCTTATGCATGTATTTGCAAATGTGTGCAACTAAACCCCTGTTTTTAATGCATACTGTTAGGCAGGTTAATTCGGTTGGTCGCAGGCTGGTTGGTAAGTTGAGCTTGGAAATTCTTTGGTTTTATTTGACATGCGTTTGCCCTTCCAGTGCTCCTTGCTGTGAAGACCAGTTATAGGTAGGGGCAGTGACTTTTTTTGTACTGTCTATGGCAGCTTTTTGTACTAACTAATCTAGAAAGTACCCCCCCCCAGCAGCCTCTGGAGGAACTCTGGTTGAGAGGCTAAAAAAATAGTCGTGTGGTTAATCTAATATTCTTGTGGTTCCTATATAAATACATATATAAAAAACATATATGAAAAATAAATAATATTTAGGTGCAGCTAATGTGCTCTTGGGAGCTATAAGTGAGTGCAAAAAACTCCACCAATCAATGTTATCTAATAAAGTGCAACGTGCTAAAAAAAAAAATAAAAAAAAAAGATATATATATATATATATATATATATATATATATATATATATATAATGTGTATGTACCCAAAAAAACTTATAACAATCAAACTTATAAGAATCTGTAAACGTCCCAAGTGTGATGAAAAAATATGTGGTACCAACTTATTAAACAATTAGAGTAAAGTCCCCAACGTAAATACGTGAAAAGTCCAGTACACAAATCAAGTGATAAAATTATATCAGAGATGTACTGAAAAAATTATTTTTAAATTGATGAAAACAATGTCCCAAAAATTCGTGTACAGAGAAAATCCTTGGATGTGTCCTTCTGATGGAAAGACTGTAATCTTAGTGCAGCAAGTGTTCCCCGTCTTCCAATACACCCCCACTCGTGCTCTCACTCACCGGACTGCCCAACCCCTGCAGGGGTAAAAAGCATGCAGATAGACTCCAGCGACGATGAACCCAGGAAACGGTCCTCAGCCCACTGCTGTATATCCTTCTTTGATGTTGCGGTATCCCCAGTGTTAAACATCCATATCCAGCAAAGAAAAAATGTATCTCATAGCATGAATCGGAAAAAATGGATTTATTAATTTAATCAATAAAATATTTTTGTATAAAAACAGGAGCTGACAGCGCTCCACCAGCCGGTTCACAGCCTGGGCAGGGCAGCGTGGTTGAGCGTGCTTTCCACCGCCCGCCTGTCTGAAACCGGAAGAATCCACGTAAACCAGGCAAGAGATTGACGTATGCGTATCATGAGGCCACGCCTTACGCGTTTCGTCATCAAGACGTCATCTGAGGCGCCCGGAACTACTGTTATTTATAATCTAATATTCTTAGCTGTGCACTGAGGGGCGCCTCAGTACCTCATTACACACCTAAGAATTTACCATCTGGGGAGCATTTTCTTTGCCTCTATCAGAAAGGTAGCAGCCTAGGACCAGAATAAGGTCCACATATACTATATGTCAATGATGGCGAACCTTGGCACCCCAGATGTTTTGGAACTACATTTCCCATGATGCTCAACTACACTGCAGAGTGGATGAGCATCATGGGAAATGTAGTTCCAAAACATCTGGGGTGCCAAGGTTCGCCATCACTGCCCTATGTCAACCCTAGATCTGTTTCTTTGAGGGAAAATATACTTTATGGTAGATCCATTGTTATCAATTTTATTTTCTATCAGCCTAGCACTATCACACACCCATCAGACACTCTTATTCTGGAATATTGCTGGACCAGGTCAGTATGTGTGGATTTCAGGTTCTCAACTATAGTAGCTGTTTGGTCCCTAGTCACCTGTACTGGGCCAATCATCCACAGCTGGGGCATTCCCTGTCCTGTAGCCACACATGTATAAGATGGGTGTGCATAGTAGGCGATCTGTGGCTGGGGCATATATGATAGGTGTGTGTGTGTGTGTATATATATGTATGTGTGTGAGTGTATATGTAAATATATATATATATAATATATATATATATATATATATATATATATATATATATATATATATATATATATATATATAATTACACAATGGGTGCATATTCTGGACTAATTATCTGTGGCTAGGGCATTCCCTGTCCTGCAGCTGCATGTATACAATGGGTGTGTATACTGGGCCAATTATCTATGGGCAGGGCATTCCCTGTCCTACAGCCACATGTATTTGATGGGTGTGTATACAATGTGTGTGTGTACTACGCTAATTATCTGTAGCTGGGGCATTCCCTGTCCTGCAGCCACATGCATAATGTGCAAATTAACTCTGGCTGGGGCATTTCCTGTCCTGCAGCTGTGTGTATACAATGGTAGTGTATAGTGGATTATCTGTGGCCAGGGCATTCCCTGCCCTGCAGCCGCGTGTACTGTATACAATGGGAGTGTATGAGCTATCTGTGGCTGAGACATTGCCTGTCCTGCAGCCGCGTGTATACAATGGGTGTGTATAGTGGGCTATCTGTGGATCCTAAGACCCGATTGGCCGCGAGTCCTAACTCCTGATTGGCCAGGAGTAGACTCAGGGAGGGAAGCCGCCACCTGGATGGGGTAAGTACAGGGGCTGGCGGGGGGCCTAGCGAGCGACAGGTGATCAATCAAGTGACCGTGGGGGTGGGAGAGGTGATCGATGGAGTAACGGGGGAGCGGCGATTGAGCGAGCGCCGGGGGGGTGTTTATGTGGTTGGCTGGCTGGGGGGCGCGAGCTGCCCCCCAAGAAAATAAAGCACCAGCCGCCACTGATGAGTGTATACAGTATCTCCTTTCCCTGTCCTGAAACTGAATGTATAGAATGGGCAATATATACATGCAACTGCAAGGTGGAGAATGCCTGTTTGGCCCACTCCAGTGCCATCCTCTTGGGGGGGCTCAGTGGGTGGGTTCAGACTTGGGTAAGAACACTCCAAAAAACAATTCTCCTGCGCTTGGGTGCTGGGTCTAGGGATGTGTGGTGCAGTCAACCCCTTCGTATGGAATGTCAATGGTCTTGCTGCCCTCCTCAGAACAATGGGTGTCCTTGGAACTGAAACATATAGAAAAGAAGGGAGGGCGCACCGACCTTGTGCATTACCAAAAGTATTTTAATGAAAGTAAAACAGCAATGGTTGTACTCGCATAGAAACGTGGTATACAAGCATATCAGTTTTGCATCTTTTTTGGTCTATTGTTGTGATCTTGTGTAGTCTTTAAGTGTGTCTGTGTCGTAACAATTTCCCTTTGGGATTAATAAGATTTCTGTATCAAGGGAACAGGAATAGCGAACGGCATCTCTTGGGTCTATAGTTGGAAACAAAGATGTCGGAGGACCAGGCGGTATTGCAGGGTGGCTAACGTGTTTCGAGGGAGGACACTCTTCCTCAGAGCCAAACATTCATCACTTTAGCTCTGAGGAAGAGTGTCCTCCCTTGAAATGCGTTAACCATCTTGCAATACTATCTGGTCCTCCGACATCTTTGGTTCCAACTATAGACCCAATCGATACCATTCGCTATTCCTGTTGCCTTGATACAGAATACTTTATTAATCCCAAAGGAAAATTGTTACGACACACAGACAACACAACAATTTTCCTTTGGGATTAATAAAGTATTCTATATCAAGGCAACAGGAATAGCAAATGATATTTCTTGGGTCTATAGTTGGAACCAAAGATGTCGGAGGACCAGGCGGTATTGCAGGGTGGCTAACGTGTTTCGAGGGAGGACACTCTTCCTCAGAGCCAAACATTCATCACTTTAGCTCTGAGGAAGAGTGTCCTCCCTCGAAACGCGTTAACCACCCTGCAATACTGTCTGGTCCTCCGACATCTTTGGTTCCAACTATAGACCCAAGAAATATCATTTGCTATTCCTGTTGCCTTGATACAGAATATTTTATTAATCCAAAAGGAAAATTGTTAAGACACAGACACACTTAACAAAGACAACACAACAATCGCCTGAACAAGAGGCAAAACTGATATGCTTGTATGCCACATTTCTATGTGAGTATAACCATTGCTGTTTTACTTTTATTAAAATACTTTTGGTACTGCCCAAGGTCAGTGCGCCCTCCCTTCTTTTCTATGTGTTTATATGTGAAAACACACCTGAGCTGATCCCTACTCACCAGCCTATTCCCCTCCTAGTTACACTGTGTGACTGCCTAGCACTTCATGGATTCCTAGAAGTTGACTTTCTAAAGGCAAATAGGCTGTTGACTTTAGAAGGGAACTTTCCCTTGGCTTAGTGTTCCTGGTGAAATTTCACTTGGCAAAGAGTGGGCAATCATGGAAGCAGCATGTTTCCTTGGTCCTGATTGGATGATGGAGCTCCCCCTGAATAAGCAGTGAGGATGTCTCCCTCCTGTAGTGGAGAGTGTGTGCTCCGGACAGAGCGGAGCCCAGGAACGTCTAAAGGGATGCGGGGGAGGCCGGAGTGACTCGCTCGGTGTAGAAGACTAGTGAAGCAGTCAGTGAGCTCCGCTCCTCCCCTCCTCCTCCTCCTCCTCCTCCGGTGATCTCACCAGCCCAGCCTGCGGCTCCTATGATCAGGGAAGAGAGGGGACGCGGAGTTTGGAAAGCCCAGCAGCGGAGTGTGGAGTGCGGAGTGCGGAGTGGAAGGGGCGCCTGTCCGGATTGGTGTGTGGAGGAACATTGGTGTCCGGAGCTCTGGACGACCCCGTCCTTTGTGTCCTTGTGGGAAGTCAGCCTGCGGCCGCCTCTCCCTCCCCAACCATCTCTCCTTCCCTACACATCTCTGACTCTCCAACCATGGCCAGCAGTAGCAGCAGTAATAGTACGAGCGGTGCTGGGCCCCTGACCGGGCGTCTCCCGGGGGCCCGGAGCGCCAACCCCCGCAAGGGCCGCATACTGGGCTTCATCGATGCCATCCAGGATGTTGTGGGACCCCCGAAACAGGCGGCGGCTGATAGGAGGACAGTGGAGAAGACATGGAAACTGATGGATAAAGTGGTAAGAGGGGATATGGGGACACCCAACTTTCTTATTACATTGTGAGCCATGGAGGAGAGAGTGCTGGGACCCCCAGACAGCATCGCAAGGGTCCTCCTTACATGGGGGGCCACACTGTTCATTATGGTACCCCACTTCCATCTATTCTTCACCCCAACTCTGGACAAGTCCTCCCTCGGTACCCCACTCCTGTCACTTTACTATTATTTATTATTATTATTATCCACTCCTGTCACTTTACTATTATTTATTATTATCCACTTCTGTGCACTTCACTATTATTTATTAATATTAATAATAATATTATTCACTTCTGTGCAGGGGATAGGGAGCACTTCTAGGGCTTATTTCACTGTTGTTGTTGTTATTATTATTATTATTCACTTTTGTGCACTTCACTATTATTTATTATTATTATTATTATTCACTTTTGTGCACATCTAGGGCTCCGTCACTATTATTATTATTAATAATAATATTCACTTCTGTGCAGGGGATAAGGAGCACTTCTAGGGCTCCTTCACTATTATTTATTTAGTATTATTATTATTATTCACTTTTGTGCACTTCTAGGGCTCCTTCATCATTATTATTAATAATATTTACTTCTGTGCATGGGGATGGGGGGCACTTCTAGGGCTCATTCACTATTATTATTATTATTCACTTCTGTGCAGGGGATAGGGAGCACTTCTAGGGCTCCTTCACTATTTATTATTATTATTATTATTCACTTCTATGCAGGAGATGGGGGCACTTCTAGGGCTCCTTCACTATTATTAGTAGTTAATAACAACAACAACCACAGATATTATTATTATTATTACAGGTACTTAAAGGGGTTGTAAACCCTTGTGTTTTTTCACCTTAATGCACCCTATGCATTAAGGTGAAAAAACTTCTGTCACTGAGCAGCCCCCCCCCCCCCCCCGTTTTACTCACCTGAGCCCATTCGTTCCCCCGCCGGAGATGCGCTGTACCTCTCTGGCTGGGGTTCTCAGCTCTTAATTGGACAGATTGACAGCAGCACAGCCATTAGCTCCCGCTGCTGTCAATCAAATCCAATGACACGGGTGCTGGGGTCGGGGCCGAGTACGGCATTCTGTATCTATGGATGCATATACTGGACTTGGGAGCACACCCGCAAGGTAAGCCCCTGGGAGAGCACTTCTCCTAGGGGGTTTCCAGATGCCAGGAGGAGGCGCTCGTGCCGCTAGGGGACCCCAGAAGACGAGGTTCGGGGCAACTCTGTGCAAAACGAACCGCACAGTGGAGGTAAGTATGATATGTTTTGTTATTTTAAAAAACAAAACAAAAAAACTAGGGTTTAGTAACCCTTTAAATAGTGCCGTCAATTTACGCAGCACTTTACATATGTATTGTTCATTCACATTAGTCCCTGCCCTTGAGGAGCTTACAATTGAAAGTCCCTAACTACCATTCATACATACACATACTACACTTGTGGTAAGAATAGGTCAAAGTTTTACTGCCCCCTCTAATCCCAACAGAGTGGCCAGACAGGGTTGTACTTTGCAATCAAATGTTACCCCCATTGCATTTTTGCCATTGATGATGACCCACAAGCGCAGTGGACTTTTAAAGCTCATCTCCAGGCAATTTCTTTTTTCCCCATATAGTGGGTTTGTGCCCACACTGCATAGGTCACCTGCTCGATTTTGTCTAGGGTATTGGAGAATGGAAACTTAGCTGATCTTTCAATGCTCAGCACAAGACCAGTCCGGCATCCCAACACTCAAGCAGTCTTGAGTTGCGGGCTCCATAGGCCAGGAAGAGTCCACCACTGGATGGTGGGTGAGTATAAAGCCTAGTACACATGGGTCGAATGCCAGGCAACAACAGTCAGTTCAATAAAAAACAGCTGACATTTTGCCCCTGTCTATGGCCGCTGGGCTGGCTTCTGTCATACAAACATGCTGGAAAACCAGCAGCCACAACCAGCTCCAGATGAGAACTCTCAGCCAATGGCTGAGAGCACTGATCGGAGTGTTCTGGCGGGGCACAATAGCTCAGTGGAGGATATTGCTGTACTAACATCATATTGTTAGTACAGTTGCTCTGACCAGAGATGTTTTTTACTGAACTGATAGTGTGTACTAGGCTTAAGCTTTTTCTATACCCCTAGACATAACAAGCAGTTGACCTGTGCAGTGCAGTCCCATTGCATGGTAAAACTTTTTTTTTTTTTTTGCCCGGAGTTGGGCTTTAATGGTTAAAACAGGTGCCAACTACCTGTCAGTCACTCTGTGATCCACCATTGTGTATCACTTTTCAGAGGGGAGGCAGGGGCTGCTGCTAATGTAAATGAGCTCTTACTTACCTGATCTTTCGCTCATCTAGCAGACAACACTCTCCAGCAGTTAATGATCCCCTGGCATCCTTGTAGCCAGTGCAGGGCTCTGGTTCCTGCATTGGTCTTTAAGGACATCAGAAGACCTTAAACCGCCGGATTGCAGGGGCTGGTCTAGCAGCTTGGATGAACCTATCGGAGCAGAAAATCTGGTAAGTCAAAGTGCTTTAAAGGATAAGTTCATCTTTGGGAACATGTTACATGTTCCCACTCCTGCAACCTCTGCCTGCGCCGTTGTCTTTACTGACAGCAAGTGGGGGGGGATTTTCTCCCTCCACTCACTGTCACTATTTTGAAAAAAAAAAAAAAGTTCTGTGAATGGCAAACTACAAGTACAGTTGGCCTTTGTGGCTGATGGCTTGTAGTGCTCAATGAACTACCAGGGTGCTGTTGAGCGCTCTAGTTAGGTCATTGTCTCTTTCTGTCAATGCGTATCTGCCTGCCCATACAAGGTACAGGCACACAGATACACTGAGAAGTCTGCAGGCATCCTGCATGGCACCCACAATCTGCTGATCTCAGGTGCATGGCTTTACAGGCTCCAAGTTAAAAAAAAAAAAAAATAAATAAACGCATATGTGCATTTGTTGTGTGTGTTTTTTTTGTTTTTTTTTTTAAGGTGAACTTATCCTTTAAGGCAGGGATATGCAATTAGCGGACCTCCAGTTGTTGCAGAACTACAAGTCCCATGAGGCATAGCAAGACTCTGACAGTCACAAGCATGACACCCAAAGGCAGAGGCATGATGGGACTTGTAGTTTTGCAACAGCTGGAGGTCCGCTAATTGCATATCCCTGCTTTAAGGTATATTAACAACAGATGCGATGGGACTGCATGGATCAGCTACTCCAATGCAGTCCCACCACCAGGACAAGTCAAAATGCCATGTTTCCTTTGTGCCCAGTTCACACCATTGTGTTGTGGTGGTATATGGTGAAATAAATTACTGCGTTCAGATTTTTTTTTTTTTTTACCAGCACAGTGCAGTGTGGGGCAATCAACCGCCTCGCACCAACCAGTGACCAGTTGAACTTTAATAAGTTGTCTGTGTGACATTTCAATAAAGGTCCTTTAAAAAAATTAAAAAGTGAACCGTGCCGTACACCAAGTTGGGCACATCATCACTGCACTGATCTGGCTGGACCACACATTATAACGCAACAGCTGGCGTGAATGTACCCTTGCCCAGTCCCCTAGACAGAAAGGAGCAGTTAACCCTTCAATATACAGCCCCACTGCAAGGGAGGACTGTTCGTTTTCCTGGACTTCAGTGTTACACTTGTAACAAGTTCCGTACCTAGTGGAATTTCTCCTAACTGTCAGATTCATGATAAGCAGTATCTTGTTCAGCATGTGATGATACATTTTTCAAAAAAGTTAAAGTGTATCTAAACCCAAAACTTGAGAGTATGGCAGCTTACCAGTCTTTCAGTCCTGGTTCACACTGATGTGATTTTGTATGCTTTCCAGAACACATGGAATCACATGACAGATGAAATAACATTACTTTTTATTGTGGCCGTTCACAAATATTCAGCAATGCGTTTTTAAAAAAGGGTCCTGTGCTTGTTTGATGTGGTTTGATGCAATTTTTATCTCCCAATAGAGCCGCATAGGTGTTCAAAGAAATTCGATTCCAGTGCGTTTTCTAGCAGGCTATAGCTTTCTGAGCTGATTTACAGAGAGAAAAAATTGTAGCTGTTTCCAGATCGCATTGGAATCGCACTGAAGCCACACTGGGCTTGTTTCTTGAAATTGAACTAAAAACCTCAGTCAAATTGCACCAGATAAGTATGACCCTAAGCTCAATGTGGTGGCTGAATTTGTTTTCTTTGTTTTTGCACTTTTTTCCTTTTTGTTTTACCCTGGTAGTCCTGCCATCAACACACTTCCTCTTCTGGGGTGAGCATTGTACTGAGCAGCACTGTCACCCTAACACAGAGGACTACGTTACACCTCCCTATCTTCTCTACAACCGCATTGGTGTTTTGTAGCCCGTGTAGACAGCAGGGAACAATACTAACTAATAACTTCCTGTGCTCTCTGCTTGTGGGCTGTTATCTGCTTCCAAGATTACTGTTGGATGAATGGCTATTTATTTCTTGTTTAATAAAACTCTTGGTATATTTTACAGACCATCAGGGAGCAAATAAGGTAAATGTACTGTTAGGGTTTACATATAGAGTAAGTGTTGGGTAACTTCTGAAATGGGCCAATAAGCTGCAAACTGTAGATGGCTGATATGCTCGTCAGCTTGGAATAATAGGAAGTGGCCGCTGCTGTACCTAGCTAGGTGTTGGCTTGGATGCAGAAACTAGGAGAAACGTCCTACGTTCACTATATACCGTACATACTACTGATTAGTTTTCTCCATTGATCATACAATTCAGGGTACTGTACTATTCTTGGAGCTAAAAGTTCAAATAAAACACTGGGAATGTGACCTAGTGACCTACTTATACTGTATGCCAAACATTGCAGGGTATTAGACATACTTGGATTCTTTTAAGTACATTAAAGACCAAACGCTCTTGTTTTCTTGTTTTGAGTTTTTTTTTTTTTTTTTTTTTTTTTTTATTGTGTGTATGAAGTGAATTGTAAATGATTGCTATGCTGATACATTGTAAAAGTTTTGTGGAAACTGAACCTCTGCAGCACATGTAGCCTTTGACAGTTTGTGGAGTTTTAGGTGTTTGTGTGTTTATTTTTAGGATCTGAAAACAAACTTTTTGTTTCTAGTCATGACTGTAGTTGGTGTTCTGTTGGGTCCACTGATTGGCATCTGATGGGGCAAGCACAATTTTTCTCCTACGATACCAAATCGTATGATTTCCGTTTTTAATCAGTACAGTTGTCGTTCAAAAATACACTACAACACGTAACATTACTTCCAAACTTTTCATTTTTGATCTGAGACTAGCATGCAAAAAAAAAAAAACAAACCAGACGATCATTCGTCCGATATTCTCATCGTGTGTATCGGGCATTAAAATCACCATACACATTACAATCTGGACTGTACAAACAACTTTTTGCTTTACCTACCTAAACTGTCCAATCAATCTGTATCCAGTTGGGCATGCACTTGTACAACATAGTTGTTGGTAGATCTGAAGGCGATTGCACAGAAAAATTGTACAGTGTGTGGTGAGATTTCCATTAGGCATAGGCAGGCAGATGTTTCTCTGGAAGACGTCTGCTGTTTGTTTTTCTTTTTGAGTTTTCTCAAACTCGTTGGTCGTACTTAAGTATCGCATGTACTGATAGTAATGCCTGCTTTTTTGATGAACAGAAGGAAGGTTCATTCAGGTCCACACCGTTGGAAGTCTCCGTGAGAGCCAGTTCTTCTTTTTCTAAGAAGTAATGATGGATTATGACAAGGGCAGAACAGGCAGCTGCCCTGGGCTACAGACTTGAGGGGCCCCATAGGGCTGCTGGCTCATTGCAGCACTGAATAATTCTTTTTGGCTGTTGTGCGTGGAGGAAAAACAGCTGTTCCCACATCCGCAACCAACACGCGCTACTTTGTACAGGCGGGGCTGCCAGTAATTCTAAATGGTACCCCCATGCGTCTCGACCCGCAGTGTATTTGCAAGAACCACAGGGATATCGCATGGTGCAAAAGTTCATATATTGAAAATGGTGCAAGCTCCTCCTTCCATTTTTTTTTTTTTATTATTATTATATATGTATATTTTTTTTTTTGCATGAAACATAGGCACAGCAGCCAGTCCAAATGACACAGACGCAGGCCGCAAACCTGAACAAGTGTGAATCTATGGTTATATATGTATACACTGTATGCCGGTCTTTGTCTTTATTGGCTGGTGCAGGATGACCCCATGCGCAGGGCTCCATCATCCCAGCACAAGGTACTGTTGTGGTAATGTAAGCTGAGCTGCCGTGGAAGAGGCTGAGCTGCCGTAGAAGGCGGTGAACAGGCAGGTAGGTGTAGTTAATTGCAGAAGAGACATTGCATGTCTCTTCTGCAATAAAGAGCCTACCTGCTCAAGGTTTGTGACCGCAAAACTTTGGTTTTACATTAAGGCTGGCCATACATGGTTGAATTTTGAAAGCATTTTCTTTTGAAAATGTGTGCATTTTGTGATCCGATGGTGCCACCATTGATTTTGAAATTCGGCTAACCAAGCCAATTTCACCTCCTGTTGCTTCAGAAAATAATTTTTGTGGTTGGGAATCTTCTTTTCTTTCCGGGAATTTTCTTTTCTTGCACATGCGCATTTTTTTTCGATTTACATTTCTCGCACGATTCTCCCATCATTGATTAGAAATTTGTTCGTTTTTCAAAACATTTCTAACATGTCCGATTACTCAAATTTGATTGCCGCATGAATATCGGCTGTTGCACTACGAAATACGAATGAAAATTCTTAGGTGAGATTTTCAAAAGGAAATTCTTTCGAAATTCGACCCGTGTATGGCCTGCCTAAGTCTTGTTTATGGCAAGTCCCTTTTCTGCTCCGCAAGACTGAGTGTTCAACAATATTAAAAATTCCTTTGTTGCTTTTAATTAGGGTTCCTGTTAAGATTATCAAATGATCATACCCAATACTCACGCACACTCCATGTACCTGGAAGTTTCACTTTGATATTTTTTACCTTCCTCGCATGATCCAATTCAAACTTCAAATACGCTAATCCAAATCCTACAGAAATGTTTAACAAACCCATGTCAGGAGCAAAGCACAAATACCTGTGTACGCTGACCCTGTACCCTGCATGATCCAATTAAGCTTGTGGGGGGCCCACTGTATGGTTTATTTTAGGTGGTCAAATAATTGACTCGTAATTGCATGTTTACAACTGCTGCCTTGTCTGTGGGTAGTTGTATACATTCTCTCCACTGGAAGGTCTATTGTATATAAAGTTAGTTTACATCGCATATAGAAAGTTTATATACAGAATAGTTGCTATATTTTTGGATGGTGTTTGAAAATAGAATGGCTGTACTTCAGACAAAGTGGAAATGTTTTCATAAACAATTAGTTCCTGTAGTTTGTGTGTGTGTGTGTGTGTATTTGTTTTGGTTTTTTTTTTTTTCCCCGACATCTGCAGTGCATGTAAGGTACATTTTGAACTCCAGAGAACGTAAAAATCCGCTCTTGCAATGGGGCTGCCCCAGTGATGGGAAGGTTAACTTGTTTAGGTCTAGGGTACATGAAAGCAGTTTCATTTAGGGCTGGTTCACACCAGATGTGGTGGGACTGCATTGGGCAGCTGTTCCAGCGCAGTTTACAGTGGTGTGCTGAAAAAAAGTACTGCATGCAATACTTTATTAGTGCAGCGCAATGTGTGGCAATCTACTGCCTTGCACCATGCAGCCTGGCAATTGACCTTTTATGAGATGTGTGAGATGTTTGAGTGACATTTCAATAAAGTTTGTTTAAACAAAAAGAAACAGTGTGGTCCAGGCTGTAAGTCCATGCAGACTCTTGTTCCCTTACCCTCTGCCTGTCACAGGTCCTCTGACGTCAAGTACAATATGGGTTTTTTATTTATTATTTAGGTTATCTTTTTTGTTGACATTTGTATATATCTCTTAAATTTGTCCAAAAAAATAAAAAAAAAATCTTATACAATATGATTTAAAAAAAAAAAAAAAAAAAAAAAAAAAAAAGCCCCATAGGCCTGTACTGAACTTGAGAACACCAAAGGACAGTCCACCGCTAGTGTGTGGGGGATAAAGGAGAGCCCTGGCTGCCGGGGGAGCAGAGCATCAGGTAAGAAGTTTTTTTGTGGCCCTTGCCTAGACCTAAATAAGCATTTATTATTTACAGTGCAGAGGCAGTATTTTTCCTTTCCCCCAGAGATGGGTTTCAGGGCCTGTGAATGTTGGCCCTAGTTTCCCCTCTGTAAAATTTAACTGGGAATAGGGAGGAATTGGATAGAAATTTCCAGTCTGACTGGTCCTTTTTTCATGCTCTCTCTCTAGGTGCTAGAAGATCCCCACTCCGCACACAGTAGTACCCATTTAAAGGTACACCATGCTGCTAAGGCACTGTAATTCCATGAGGTGCTGATTTGAGATTATGATAGTAGGGAACACATGCACACGTGAATGGAACACACACAGTATACATGGCATATGGATGGAAAATTGTCCGGTTTAGCAGGGACTGGATGAATTCTGATGTGTGTGTGTGTGTGTGTAGCCCTGGTTTGACAGAAGCCGATTGTTAGAACGGCTTCTGTTAAATGGTCCTGCTGGAACACTTACTTTAGACTAGGTTTACACTGGTGCAGTGGGGGGAACAACATGTGATGCGGACAAGAATCTCACCACATTCCTGTTCAAATCACATGTCATTCTTTGCAGTGCAATTTGAACCCATTCATTTTGTATGGCCCAAATTGCACCTCATCCACTATAAAATGGTGTAGGACCCTTTATTTGCCACGCTGGAATTGTATCGCATAGGTGTTCACACCCATGTGATCTGATTCAGGTAATCGCACTGCATTTTGAAAGCTGTTTTGGGGTGTTGTTAATTTTAATATTGACACTCGCAGCAGATTGCATTAACACTGTGGGATTTCAATGCAGTGTGGGAAACGCACAGGATTAGCTGCATTTCCAGCATCACATATATATGAACTGAGGCTTAATCAGCAGCTTCATCGCTGTTCAGTGTATCCTTACAATAAGGGAATCCCCGCTGTCAGAAGACAATAGCATGTCTGGGAGAATCCCTCCGTTCACTTTGCTTGTAGATGGGGGAATCTGTTTGAATGCTGAACACAAGCAAACTGTGTATACCCTGCACATCATAAAGAATACATTCAGTTGAAAACATCTCTTTCCAAGCAAAGCTTACAGGCAAAAAAGCCTTAGGCCTGATACACACAGGCTGAATGATGGGCATCAGCTGGTTCAATAGAAACCGGCTGACATTCTGAATGTGTGTATGGTAGCCAGTCTGACAGAAGCCCACTATTTGGCTTCTGTCGAAGGCTCATGACTGAAAAAGGTCTGGCGATTGGCTTCCAATTAGCGCTCTCAGCCAATGGCTGAGAGCACTGCTTGGAATGTTCTGGCAGGGGGGCCATTCCCCTGTCAGAACACAATAGAACAGCAGGGGAGACTGTTGTACTAACATTGGATTGTTAGTACAGCTCCTCCAACCTGAGCTGCCAGTTGTTCTTCGTTCTTTAAACCCGCTGGCCGTACACTGAGGCTCGGTTCACACCTAAGATGGATCTGTCTCACAACAGGAGTCCAGTGCGTGCTGCTTCACTGTTTCAGGTTCGATTTCAGACCAAATTTGGGCTTAATTCACACTTGAAATGGAGCAAAAGACACACAGCATTTTTCTGCAAAATGCACCAGACCCGTTTCAGAGATATGTGAACCGACTCCATAGAGAGCCGGTCAAAATCTCCTGCTATTGCGAATTGGATGCAGTGATCCCACATTCAATTCGCAATGATGTGGACCCAGCCTAATAATTTTGTTTAGCCTGGAGTGTGGATGGACAAATATACTACCCCCCTCCTGGCTATTATTATATTATTATTATACAGTATTTATATAGCGCCAACATTTTACGTAGCGCTTTACAACTTGAGGGTAGACAGTACAAATACAATACAATTTGATACAGTAGGAATCAGAGGGCCCTGCTCCTTTAGAGCTTACAATCTAAGAGGGAAGGTCAAGAGATACAAGAGGTAATAACTGTGTGGGGGATGTGCTGATTGAGAAGATAAATGTACAGTTGTTAGGTGGGGGCCAGATAGGCTTCTCTGAAGAGATGAGTTTTCAGGGATCGTCTGAAAGTGGATAAAGTAGGAGAAAATCGGACGGATTGGGGTAGAGCATTCCAGAGGATGGGGGAGGCTCTGGAGAAGTCCTGAAGGCGAGCATGGGATGAAGTGACAAGCCATGAGCGCTGGCTGTCAGCAAACCCGAACAGTCCATGCAGATAATTGGCTGCAGGCCCCATTTGCCAAATAATTTTCAACTTTTTCAGCCAACGCCAATTGAGTAATCGTAGTAGTTTTAGAATTTCCCTAGGCCCCCCTGCTGATGTTGTAAGCTGGGACATTTTTAACAAAGGCTTCTTGCTTATATATTACATAACACAATATAACATTTTCCATTTTGGATGTTGTTTTCATGTTAATACAAATTTGTTTTGAAACAGAATCAAGTCTGAGAATAAAAATAGACGGAGCATATGCTTCTGAAACAGCTAGAACATTTCAGTTTTTTGGTTTTTTTTTTGTTCAACAATTGCTTCATCAGCACTGGAAACAATGACATGTATAACAGTAAAAATGTACTTTCCTGTAATTGCTGTGATGTAGACATTGTAAATGATTTAATAATGTGTAGTCCTTGAGACTTTCTTGTTCTTCCTGGATTGAATCCAGAAAAAAGTACCAGAGTGAAAATGTAGCCGTAGCACTCGGATGTCCTTTCCTCTCATTACAGCCTGCTGTGCTTTGATGTGTTGAATATGGATAGCTGAAACGCAGACTCCCTTATACCTCTAAAGCTGCCCATACACCGTTACTTTATACATGGTATTAGTTTTTTTTTTTTTTCTCAGCCATTGACTGACAAAAAAAAGGTAGCAATACTTCTCTATCCACACAAATGATGTGGATGGAGGAATTCCTGTCTCCCCTTCCGTCCCCGGGACATTGTAATCTGACAGTAATACCCACCGCTGTCAGAATATCAGAGTTTATTTTTACGTTAATTTTGATTTCGTTTTAGTCAGTCTTTTGACTAAAATGCCATTTTAGTTTGTCTTATTTTAGTCATCTGAATTGTTTGTTTTAGTCAACTAAAATTGCGCTAATTTTGTCAACAAAAATAACACCGCAGAATACACTCATCTGCAGCTGATTGGCCATAGCCAGTAATTGCCAAAAAAAGTTCTAACCTGTCCCATTGACAAAAGTCGATTAAAAAGTCAACATCTGTCAGGTAGGGGAGGAGCCTGGACACTAAAGCCTGGTACACACTGCGTTTTTTTTCTGTTCAGCCCAGCGGATTGAACGAAAAAAAAAAAACTGTCTGCTCCGGTCAGAGCTGCTGTACTGAGATCCAAGGTTTAGTACAGCAATCTCCCCCACTGAGCTGTTGTGTTCTAATAGGGGGATGCCCCCCACCAGAACACTCTGATCAGCGCTCTCAGCCATTGGCTGAGAGCGCTGATGTGGAGCTGGTCAGCTGCTGGTTTTCCAGCATGCTCGTCCAACAGAAGCTGGCCAAATGGTTGGCTTCTGTCAGACTGGCTGCCATACACACAGACCGATGTCACCCGGCATTCGGCCCATGTGTACAGGGCTTTATCGAAATTTGGCTGGTCCAGCAGGGACTGACTAAATTTCAATCAGTGTGTGGCCTGCTTAAGAGTGCTTATCCGTTTATTGCAGTAACCAAAATAACAACAATTAAAACTCATTCAACCATTCCTGTATGCCAGTGGTTCCCATCCTTAGTCTTCATCTTCCCCAACAGGTCATGTTGTCAGGATTTCCTTCACCTTGCATAGATGCTTTAAATCCATGTCAGTGACTTAGTATTTATGAGAGCTATTTTATCTAAGGCCACATGCACACACGGCATCTGAAAAAGCCCCCCTGAACTTCAGAACTGCTGACAGGAAAAGCGGCATTAAAAAAAACACTAAAAGCCACATATTGCACACACATTTGTACACAAATGCATTCTACTGGGCAAAATAATAATGTATTTTAACACATTGGAATGCATTTACACACATACATTTTATATGCATAGAGCTTAAGCACATTGACATGTTTAGGTGCATCTTTTTCTACTGAAATTTTCATCTCAAGGACACACTTTTTTTTTCTTCTGCCTGTAACTGCTCCTCTTGTAATATGCATGTAAATGCCTAGGTGTGCATGGGCACATAAGCTTACATAGAGGTGCTTTTATAGGGTGTGGGGAAAAAAAAAACGCCTGCATAAGTAGCATCTTTTTTTTTTAACCTCTGTATGCATGAGGCCAAAGAGGAATTCCCAACATGGCTTGGGAACGGCGTTTGGGAACCACTGCTGTATGGAATGGATTCTGATTGCTTGCTGGCACTGGCTTGAGTACAGTGCTGTGCTTGTGTTTACTCTCCCCTCATCCATTCCCATTTTTATAGCATTCCCAGCATTCTCTTAAATGTACAAGGGGAGATCCCATCATTTACCCCCCCCCCCCCAATTACCTCTCCTCTCATTCACAAAACACCTTGTATTCTGTGAAAAGAATGCAGGGCTTTTTGTGAATGGATGACATGACAATATTTTAAGAAAAATAGTAGCTTGTATTTGTACATCTGGTGTTCAGCTGCTGCAGAGGTCATATGGTTGGCTTTTTACCTATTTTGTTACATTACAGCCTTTAGTTCAATGTTTTTTTTAATCTGAATTTTATATGTGATGGATCAGAACACAATAGTCTAAGTTGGTGAAGTAAAATTAGAAAAATATATACATAAAACTATTTTTCAGAAATAAAAAACTGATAATTGACATGTGCGTATGTATTCACCCCCTTTGTTATGAAGCCCATAAAAAGCTCTTGTGCCACCAATTACCTTCAGAAGTCACATAATTAGTGAAATGATGTCCACCTGTGTGCAATCTAAGTGTCACATGATCTGTCATTACATACACACACCTTTTTGAAAGGCCCCAGAGGCTGCAACACCTAAGCAAGAGGCACCACTAACCAAACACTGCCATGAAGACCAAGGAACTCTCCAAACAAGTAAGGGACAGTGTTATTAAGAAGTACAAGTCAGGGTTAGGTTATAAAAAAATATACAAATCTTTGATGATCTCTAGGAGCACCATCAAATCTATCATAACCGAATGGAAAGAACATGGCACAACATCAAACCTGCCAAGAGACAGCCGCACACCAAAACTCACACCAAAACAAAAGGCAGCACAGAGACCTAAGGTAACCCTGGAGGAGCTGAAGAGGTCCATAGCAGAGACTGGAGTATCTGTACATAGGACGACAATAAGCCGTACGCTCCATAGAGTTGGGCTTTATGGCAGAGTGGCCATAAGAAATCCATTACTTTCAGCAGAAAACAAAATGGCACGTTTTGAGCTTGCGAAAAGGCATGTGGGAGACTTCCAAAATTTATGGAGGAAGGTGCTCTGGTCTGATGAGACTAAAATTGAACTTTTTGGCAATCAAAGAAAATCTTATGTCTGGCGCAAACCCAGCACATCACATCACCCAAAGAACACCATCCCCACAGTGAAACGTGGGGGTAGCATCATGCTGTGGGGATGTTTTTCAGCAGTCGGGACTGGGAAACTGGTGGGAGTTGAGGGACAGGTGGATGGTGCTAAATACAGGGATATTCTTGAGCAAAACCTGTACCACTCTGTGTGTGATTTGAGGCTAGGACGGAGGTTCACCTTCCAGCAGGACAATGACACAAAACACACTGCTAAAGCAACACTTGAGTGGTTTAAGGGGAAACATGTAAATGTGTTGGAATGGCTTAGTCAAAGCCCAGACCTCAATCCAATAGAAAATCTGTGGTCAGACTCAAAGATTGCTGTTCACAAGCGCAAACCATCCAACTTGAAGGAGCAGTTTTGCAAGGAGGAATGGGCAAAAATCCCAGTGGTAAGATGTGGCAAGCTCATAGAGACTTATCCAAAGCGACTTGGAGCTGTGATAGCTGCAAAAGGTCGCTCTACAAAGTATTGACTTTAGGGGGGTGAATAGTTATGCACATTGACTTTTTCTGTTATGTTGTCCTATTTGTTGTTTGCTTCACAATAAAAAAAAAAATCTTCAAAATTAAATGATGTAAATACTCAAACAATCCATGTTAATTCCAGGTTGTGAGGCAACAAAACACAAAAAATGCCAGGGGCGGGGTGAATACTTTTGCAAGGCACTGTATATTTACATAGCTCTTTACATATACATTGTACATTCACATCAGTCCCTGCCCTCAAGGAGCTTACAATCTAAGGTCCCTAACTCACATTCATACATACTAGGGCCAATTGTGTCAGTAGCCGACTTACCTACCAGCAAGTCATTTGAGTGTGGGAGGAAACAAGAGTACCCAGAGGAAACCCACACAAGCACAGGGAGAACATGCAAACTCCAGGCAGGTAGTGCTGTGGTTGGGATTCGAACTGGCGACCCTAGTGCTACTAGATGGAAGTTCTAACCACTACGCCACTCTGTTACTGACCAAAGCATAGGAAAAACAGATTGGAATACATTTTTTATTAAAAGTGAAACAGCTCTGTAATAAATATGGTACTTTATGGTAGATTTGACAGAATTCTTAAACTTGGCAAAAATGTAATTCATTATTGATTGTTAGTAATCTGCTGGAGTCTCCACTCTGAAGATATCCATAGAAACTAGAGGAAGGTCGCTGCTTGACTGACTTCAGAAATTTTTAATGGCCAGCACATGAACAGTTGTTATATCTGCCAACCGTTCTTGTCTAGACCAGTGGACTTGCGTGAGGGAGGCATTCTGCATTCTCCTTTTTGTGCAAACTCATCAGAAAAACATACAATTTGACTAGGCATTTTAACCTGCCCAATGGCTGTTCCTCAAATACACACATAGCTGGCATTGTCTGCATTTGTAGAATGGCTCAATCTAGGCAATCTATTTCTATGGATTTCATAAGACTTCAGCATTTTTACAATTCAGGAAAGTGCCCGAGGTACTTTTTACCATCATGAAAACAGTGGCTGCACAAAACATTTTGGGCTGCTGGACCTCTATCACATCTATTGTATTATAAAACAGGGAGTTTTTGTGGTTTTCTAAGTTGATAGCTCAATGTCAAAGCCTTCAGTCAAAAGAAACAGTTAGCCCAAGTGTCCCTGACCCCTAATTTAGAGACCCTATCGCCAAACCATTTATTCAATTTAACCATTTTTCTGTGCATTCAACATATTTTATGCATGTTATTAACCTAAGAAAATGCCGTTTTGTAGGCATCCAGAAGCCCTAAAATTGCTGCTGGGGCACCACCATCTTGGATGTGATGTCAGAAGCCCTAGCCAACTCAGAGCTGTCACTCAGGTGACATTCTATTGGATCACTTGAACTTTAGAGAGCAACTGCAGCATATTAGCAACTAGAGATGGGCTTGGGATGTTTAGGATCCTAGTCCAAACCCATCTGCCTGATCCCACCAGGAAGCCAATACTGCACACCGCTAATCACAGACAGTGAGACATTTCCTGTCCACAGCTGCACAGAGCGGGAAATGTCTCACTGCCTGTGATTAGCGGTGTGCCGTGTCGGCTTCCCGGGCAGGATCGGGCAGGTGGGTTGGGACTAGGATCCCGAACACGCTGAGCCTATTTTTATTAGCTACCCCTCCTTCCACAATCCCACCCCCCCAACTAACCGCTGTTCTAAAAAAAAATGGAATGCCTATTTTACTTGAAGCTATAAAGGTTATATTATGATCCTTCTCTCTTCTTCTGTTTACTTCCTGGGGCCTTTCTTTTGGTGTTCACATCTCTCCCTGTGTGATATGGACATGGTAGAGGTGATGCTTCCAGTGGGCAGGCTCTATGGACAGGAGAACTCACAGGGGGCAGTAAGGGGACCAGTGCCCAAAAAGATGACTAGCAGGGAAAAATGCCTGTCCCCAGGGTAGGAAATTAGCTTTGCTCAAAGAGGAGTATGTGACTTTGATCCATTAATCTGCAGGGTGGCTTGGGAAGAGGAATCAAAACTCAGAAGTAAAACAGATGATGCAAAATGCACTATTTCAATTGCATTTTTTTTCCTGGGCTTTAACCACTGGACCTTTTGAGCTTACATGTCCTATATGGACACTCACCTGGCAGGAGCCGGCAGGACCAATCTGCTGGGAGTTACTGCCTTTCTTTACTTCTGTTCCCCTGGATTCTTCTGTTGTGCTCAGAGCATGTGCTCTTGATCCCCATAAACATATCTTTATTTTCCAGAGACAACCCTATTTTTTATTTATTTTTTATGAGAAACAAAAACATAGACTGGGTACCATGAAGAAATTCCATAGAGCAGAGATAAACAGAAGCAGCTTCTGGAACTCCTTGTCAGGTGGTTCCAGGTGAGTGACAATCTGGGATCCGTCCGTAATAAGGGACTTTCAGTATCTTTTGCTAAAGACTCAGTATCTTTCTTGGAAACCATTCTTGCATGTTAAGGTATACCTAAAGGTAAAACTTTTTTTTTTTTTTTTTTTTAGTTTTGGCGAGAGTGGTGATGAATTAGGACACCTATTAGGTTTTTATTGCTACCTCTGCTCTATTTGTTCTGTTTACTTTCACACTCGATGATAAAAGGTAAAAAATCCCACATTTTGGGTTGTTCCCAGAAAAGTAATGGAGGGGAAATCTTCCAATGGGGACAGTAGTTCTGGTGACCTGGGGGTCCCCAAGGAATTCCCTTAATTTAAAGGGATTTTATCTCACTTTCTGTTTTGGCTATGACCGGAAGTGATGATAAATCTCTCCAATGGGACACAGATGGCTTAAAAGTAAATGGACACCGGTTATAACCCTCCACTACTCTTTCCAAAAAGAAAAGCTTTTCCTATAGTTCTACTTTAAAAAGTTCTACCTTAAAGCGGAGTTCCACTCAAAAGTGGAACTTCTGCTTATCCATCTCCGCCCCCACCTCCGGTGCCACATTTGGCACCTATCAGGGGGGAGAACAGGTATCTGTTTTTGACAGGTACCGTTCCCCAATTCCAGGAGACCAGGCCTCCCGGAAATTCAGCCCCCTCATCCTCCCTCCGCCACCAGACCGATTAGAAAGCGCAGTGCGCTTTGCACATGCACAGTAGGAATGGCGGCTGCAGCCAATCCGAAGATCGGCTGGGGTGCCGACATCGCAGGCTCCCTGGACAGGTAATTGTCCATATATTAAAAGTCAGCAGCTGCAGTATTTGTAATTTTAATCTTTCATGGGGGTCTGGACCTCCTGTTTAAGCTAAACACTGAAAAGGAACATTAAGGACTGGCTCTCACCATGCACCTACATGAATCGCAAAGGAACATGCTGTGCGATTCACATGCGGTGTGATTTCAGCCTATTCATTTTGAGTTGTCTAAAATTGCACCACACTGCACCAAAGTAGTGCATGCAAACGCACTGTAACCGAATCGCATGGTATTAAAAGTACCAAGCGATCCAGTGCAGGCAAATGCACTGCGTTTGCGACCTGCGTTTGGGGGTTTGTCAACTTTCTATTGACACCCACTGCAGACCGCAAATGGAGCGTGTTTTGCATGCAGTCTGAATCGCACAGCACGTTCCTTTGTGATTTATGTACCACCTTGTTGTTTTTAATAAAAATATAATTCTGCAAAATGTCAGCCTCTGCAGATTCTGAAACCTTTTGCACCCATTAGGGTTTTTTTTTTTAAAGAACCTGTGACATAGAGAACCCACCTATCCAACAAAGACAGATATACCCTGCTTGGTACATACAGTATAGGATGAGTCAAACATTCCAGTCGTCTATTACCTACCTATAGGACATGAAATAAGCTTTAATAAGCACTCATGTGATTTAAAGGAGAATGGAACAGACCTTTACATTTACAGTGAATAAACAAGCATGTTAATTCATATTGGAGAATAAACAAGCACAACACAAGCAAAGAGAACCTGGGGTTTGGGTATTTGGTATTCTTACAAGTTTAGGCAGGTCTCAGATCCTCCTTCAGACATCTGCCTATGTATAGACAACCATTGACTGAATGTGGCCTGATTTTTTTTTTTTTTTTTGCTCTTGCAAAGATGAGAAGAAAATTGGAAATCTGATTTGCATTTGAAGTATTGCCTTTCAGTTTTATCAGACATAATTTGGAAAATAGCATACTACCAGTTAGCACAGGTGTATCAGCTGTATTTACATAGCATGATTAATGTACTGTTCACTTCAACAAACATCACAGAGACATTTTAAAACTTGTGCAGGATAAAACAAGTTGGCTAAAAGATTGCTGGATCTGGGAGACGAACATATCTCTGATTTACATGGTTTAAAGAATGCATTGCAATATCTGCTAGACACATGAACAAAAATAACTGAGGTGTAAATAATGCTGTACGAGAAGCAGTGCCTCAAACACAGCATTCAATTTCATAAACAACGCCTACGTAACTTCTCTGCTACCAAAACAGCATGCAACTTTTAAATGGAAAACTTCATATTAATTATACAACCATGCTAACGTTTTGTCTTATAAATTGTCACAGTTGAACAGTACTACCCATGAAAAATAGAAAATTTGTTGTTTATAGAGATAAAATTATTTGTTTGTTTTGCCTTTTACCTATGTATGTATCACTTAAATAGGATGCTGATTAGAGGCCAATAGGGTAATTGATAAATGAATGCAGCCCTTTGCCAGTGCTGCAACAGTTTATTTTTTATTATTTTTAAACTCATTATTGTAGGTGTTTAACACGTTTTACAGACTATTCAGCCACATCAGTCCTTGCCCTCTCACATGCGCACACACAGGGGTTTATTTACTAAAGCTGGAGAGTGCAAAATCAGGCTCACTTCTGTGTAGAAACCAATCAGCTTCTATCCTCAGCTTGTTCAATTAAGCTTTGGCATTAGAACCTGGAAGCTGATTGGTTTCTATGCAGAAGTGAGCCTGGTTTTGCACTCTCCAGCTTTAGTAAATCAACCCCACACTAGGGCCAATTTAGACAGGAGTGAAATAACTTTTCAGCCTTCAGCTGGTGGGAGGTAATCGGGGGAGTAACCCGGGGAGACCCATGCAAGCACCAAGAGAACATGTAAACACTAGGCACATGGGCTTAAAGCTGTCATTTTTCTCAGCACTCTATAGAGAGGGTTAAACCATTCTACTGTCTGTCAGAGGGACAGTATATGTGAACACACTAGAATCAAAGCATGTAGTAATACAGGCAGTATTCATTGTTTATCATAATTACAGCATGTATGATGTTCAGTAAAAATAGCCACCAAATTTATATAGAGGTACTGGTGTGGCTGGTGCATTTAAGGTACTTTGTACTTCTTGCACTTTGCAATTGCCTGTTAAATAAGTCTACATTTTCTTTTCCAATAATGTTTATTATTTTCCCAATAAAAAGGGGGTATACAAAACATAGTAAGGTTGAAACATGGATACAATTGTCTCTTAAATAGAAAAAGAAAGAAAAAAGGAATACATTAGGCTACCTTCACACTAAAAATAACGCCTGTATAGCGCTTGTAAAGAGCCTCTCCTGTGTCTTCAGTGTAAAAGCCCAAGGGCTTTCACACTGGAGTGGTGCGCTTGCAGGACAGTCAAAAAAGTCCTGCAAGCCGCTCAAAAAAGTCCTGCAAGCCGCATCTTTGCAGCGCTATAGGAGCGGTGTATTCACCGCTCCTAAAGCACCCCTTCCCATTGAAAAGAATGGGGCAGTGCCGCAAACCCGCCGGCAAAGTGCCACTGCAGTGGCACTTTGCGGGTGGTTTTAACCCTTTTTCGGCAGGGGTTAAAATCGCCACGATAGCGGCCAAATAGCGCCACTAAAACGACGGTAAAGCGGCACTAAATATAGCGCCGCTTTACCACCGACGCCCGCCCGCCTCCGTCTGAAACTAGCCTTATATAAAGAGGGTGGAAGAGCAAATTTCCCAATTTAGGTTACAGACAATAACATAGAAATCAACCTATGACTTCAAATATTAGAACCAATGAATACACAATATGCAGGCAAACAAAGTTACTGCAAGTGAGTGGGACCTTTGTATGAACTGTTATTTCCAATCCAATGTGTCAATGTGAGACAGAGCAAACGTGCCCAAGTTGGGCAAACGGAAAGAGTCTTCAGAAGATGGGGGAAAAAGAAAGGCGGTAAAGCCAAGAAACCATCTGTTCGCTAATAAAGGTTAGACTTCATGTACACTAGCAGATTCTAAACATGAGTTTTGGAGCCTTACCATTTTTTTGCCAAAGCTCCTAAGCTCCACTTCATAAAATCCTATGTGTCCATGTACACATAGGCTTTTAGCAAAGTTTTTAGGAGCTGCTGCGATTAGCTGAGCTTCAACCTCCATTTTCTGAACATGGAAGAATCGCGTTCAGGATAGGAACGTTTTGATCGCTGTCTGCAGGAAAACGTAGCAAAACCAAGCCATGATTTTGCCAAGTTTTGCGTTTTCCCACGGCCGCAGTAAATTTAGGCAGGGTGTACATTTTAAGCCTAACAATAATGCTGGACATTTTCCCAAAGATCTGTGGATCCCAAATCTTTTCATACAACTTCACTTTGTCATTAAAGCAGAGTAATGCAGGGTCCAGCGATGTGGGGGAATGAAGCCCCGTTCGTCTTCCCATCTTCTCTGCGGCGCCAGCATAGTCACTGTGGGCGCCCGGCTATGGCTTCACAGCCGGGCACGTACTGCGCATGCACGAGCCGTGACTGGCTAGGCAATCATCTGGGACCTGTGACGTGTCCCAGATGATTGCCGAGAGGGAAGGGGAGAGGTGATCTCCCTTCCGGTGCTGGGGTGCGCCGGGAGGAATTGGGAGCTGGAACCCTCTAAAAAGAGGGTATCTGCTCCCCCCACAAAAAAATGACATGCCAGATGTGGCATGTCAGGGGGTCACCTTCCCTTAAAGTGGAAGTTCCATTTTTGGGTGGAACTTCGCTTTAAAAAGTGCATAAAGTCTTTCATTTATCATGATCCAGGATAGCTTAACTTTGACCATAATGAGTGGGATAATAGCTGACTTCCAGGATCGTGCAATGGTAATTCCTGCCACTATGAATATAAAGAAAATCAACCTCTTTACACATCCATGAGCCTCTTGCACAGGATAGACCCGGTAGAGCATAAGTCATATGCATCCACTGCTATTTCATATTGGGCTTTGAGCATGCAAAACATATATGCATTGAACAGTATGCACTTTAGACGTAGTTGGCACTAAACATTAAAATATTGCTCCCTACCAGTGGTACTCCTGGCAGATAAAAAACAGTTTGGTTTTACTTTATTCTTACATTACTATTTATTTATTTATTTATTTATTTTTGTAATGATTTTCCCTTACAGATTTGGTACGGGAACTTCTGAAGATCTGATAAGTACAGTACTATAGCATTTTTAAAACAATTGTGTTTTAACATCTGCTTTGAACAATTTTGCACTGCATTTTCCCTGAAGACTTTATCAATGTGTTTTACATTTGTCTGAAAATTCCAAATGAGTAGTTTCTCAAATTACCCAGCAACATATATCATATTTTATATTGTCTTTTTCAATACATTTTCTAAATTATACTAGTTAGACACCTAAAATGTGAACTTAAAGCTGCTGCTTTGGTTAATTGCTTCTGAATCTGCCTTAAAATTGCAAATCTAAAAATAGCAGTATAGTGCGTAGAGATTGTTATTTATTTATTTTTTCTTTAAAGTGGTGCTAAATCCAAGATGTTTTTTCCCCATGATACATTAAGGTTCAAAATGCCTCAGTACCTATTTGTGCCCCTGTTATCCCCAAATGGGTTCAGGTTTACCACTGCTGGGTCCTCCATGATCTACACTGCTTCCCTAATCCTCCTTGTTGCAGAGGAGGGTTCTGAGAGCAGCAGATCAGTAGTTGCTGACACTGCAGATTTGTCCATCCACTGTTTAGTGTGGATGTGGGAATTTATAGATTCTCTTGTTCAGCCTGCGGGGCTAGATGAGAGACATCTTTCAGTGTATGGCTAGCTTGGTAAAGTATGGTGGGGACATCCTGGGGATGCCATATTTCATGCAACAGGTTACCTACAAATTTACCTTAGGCTTTGTGAAGACTTCTGGGAGTGTCAATGAACCTCCTATTCTAGCCATACAATTTTTTTATTTATTTATTTATTTATTTCAGGTACTTATATAGCGCCGTCAATTTACGCAGCGCTTTACATATACATTGTACATTCACATCAGTCCCTACCCTCAAGGGGCTTACAATCTAAGGTCCCTAACTCACATTCATACATACTAGGGACAATTTAGACAGGATCCAATTAACCTACCAGCATGTCTTTGGAGTGTGGGAGGAAACCGGAGTACCCGGAGGAAACCTTTCTCAAAAGTTATTGAATGGAAGGCAACCCACCCCCAACAATTTATATGCGTACGTCAGAAATGGTGGCATGTTGGTAGCTCTTGCTTTCACAGAGTATAGAAAGAATGGTAATCTAAAATCTGCTACTTGTAGTGAGGAAGGATATTCCCATGCATTCAAAAAGCAGTTACAAATCCCTTGTAAAAGGAACCTGTTAAGATGTAATGCAGCCATGGAAGCTTTCATATTTCTACCCTGGCAGGTTTCTTTTGAACGTGTATGGTGTGTCAGAGGCCATGCTCTTCCTCCCTCATTAGAAATGTTCAAATCTGACATTAAATCCTGCATTACACTGGTTCTTTTACTCTCAAGTGGGCACGTGGTTAGAATCAGAAAGGGAAAGAGAGGAACTGTGATCACATCTTTTCTAAAATGCCAAGAAAACTTTCTGCCTAAAATCTGCTTAGGTAAAATCCACCCCTGGGTGCAAATTTCTTATTTTTCCAAAGGTATTTAAACTGAATGTATCAGAGTGCTAATAAACGCATGGTGTACATTATATAATTTGTAAAAATTCTTCAGAGCCTTTCACACTCACAGCGTGAGGTCACTAGCGGGGCCCTTTGAACCCCCGCTAGCGGCTGAAGAAAGGATTAAATGCGCCTGAAAAGCCTCAGGGCGGTGGAGGAGCAGTGTATACACCACTCCTAAACCGCTCCAAAGATACTGCTTGCAGGACTTTTTCTAACGTCCTGCAAGCACACCACTCCAGTGTGAAAGCACTCGGGCTCTCACACTGGGGCTGCTGGGGAGGCATTTTTCAGGCTCTTTACAGGCCCTATTTTTAACCCTTTAGCACCTGAAAAACGCCTCCAGTGGGAAAGAGGTCTTAATGCATTTTATATTTCTTTCAAAATCTCCTATAAATGCATACAACTGCATGTATGTCATTGCCCATGTGAATGAGGCCTTTAACTGTGAAACCTAAAGTAAAGTGGAAATTCTGGTAAATGGGAACTCATATTGGCTTTCTGATTCACGCAGAATTAATGGTTAAAGATATACTGTATACATAAAAGTAAAAAAAAAAAAAAAAAAAAAAAAGGGAAGTTAAGAGAATTTTTATTGCACTATATTGCTACCATACAGGGCTCAAATTTCAGCTGTTTTCCACTAAATCTTCCTGAAATTCGAGATAACCTTGTTGACACCACCCATTTTAACAAATTTTATTTTAACATTGGGCCTCATTCAGTTCCCTCTTCTAATTTTTTTTTTTTTTTTGACTATGCTAATTTTGATTGATTTTATTTGTGGTGTCATGCTTCCCAGAGCCTCTCCCATCCTCTGGAATTCCCTGCCCCGGTATATCCGATCAGCCCCTAACCTGTCCACCTTCAAGAGATCCCTGAAAACTCACTTATTCAGGGCAGCCTATCCCACACCCACCTAACAACCCCATCAAATCATTCCCCGCATCTATTACCTTTTGTACCACCACCCCCTCCCTTTAGAATGTAAGCTCTACGAGCAGGGCCCTTCTGTCCCTTCTGTATTGAACTGTACTGTAATTGTGTTGTCCTCCCCTCTACATTGTAAAGCGCTGCATAAACTGTTGGCGCTATATAAATCGTGTATAATAATAATGTTTATACCAAACAATGTAGCCAAGAGGAATACAACATGGTTATTTTCACAGTATTATTCTTTCAAAAATCATAGCCTTATTGACAAAATATATTTTCAGTTTTTGGTAAGGTCTTTGTAAGTGTTAAATCTTAGAAACCTGTAATGGAAACCTTCAGTTCTGAGGTAGGAGAGTCTTGCCTGACCCTTCAAGCAGAAAGGTTCAGGTGTTTGATGTATCACCCTATAACACGTAGATGTGAACCAGGTCTTAATATTGTCAGTAGGGTTCTAGCCTGGTCATCTCCACAATAGTTTTCTTGCTTTACTATCAACATAAGATACACCTTATGATGACATTAATACTTCAGTATGTATGAACTCTGACAATACTGACATAATAAATCTGTTCTTGGCTGGCTCTTTAGAAACATTTGGATTAGAAGTGATGCATTTTAGACAGTTGACGTAAAAACCTTGACTGTTGTCTTACCAGGTGAGACTAAGAACTGTGTACTTCCTGACCCATTAAGCAGAAAGCATGTGCTTGTGTTTTTAACAAAACAAATAATAATTTTGGTATAGAAAGCATCGCACATTGGTGGTAAAAAAAAATTATTCTGTACAGGACACTTGGGAGCCTTGGTCTAGACCAGGGGTCTCCAAACTGTGGCCCGGTGGCCAGATGTGGCCCTTTGCTTCCATTATCTGGCCCTTGGGGCACTATTCATCCCACTGATGTAAGATACTATTCTGCCTTCTGACACCAAAAAATGGGACATAATTCATGCCACTGGCACCAACAATAGGGTACTAGTTCTCCCCCTAGTATCAAAGATGGGGCACTGTTCACTCCAACTAATGCCTGGAAAGTTTTCTATTCTGACTGGCTATAGTCCGGCCCACCCCTAAATTCTGAAGGACAGTAGACTGGCCCCCTCTAGAGTCTGGACCAGGGATCTTCAAACTACAGCTTTCCAGCTGTTGTAGAACTACACATCCAATGAGGCATTGTAAAACTCTGACATTCAGACATGACTAGGCATGATGGGAATTGTAGTTCTTGAACAACTGGAGGGCCATAGTTTGAAGACCCCTGGTCTAGACTGTCTTCCTGGTTATATCTTCATTGGTGTCTTCTTTGTCATTATTATGCGGGAGAGAGAGTTTGAGACTGATGGCCTCCTGTATACAAATGGTAAAAAAGGACATTGTATAACCCATAGAAAGCAGGATGGTAAAAATAACCAAATCAGTGTATATTATTTACTTTGTGTGAATGTTTCATACAGTTTACAATGTTTGGTATGTATATTTGAAAATTGATCAGTCCTGATGTGCTGACTGCTATCTCTTTTCTTGCAAATGCAGAAAAAAAATTAACTTTTCTTTTTTTTTTTTTTTTTTACATAAAGTTGGCAATTTAATAAGATATTTCTCACACCCAGATTTGGCATACTTTAGAATTACACCCCAAAACAAATTCTGGTACTCCTCCTGAGTATGTGTGAGACATTTTCACTGTCTGAGCTGATTATGTACTGGACATTGGGGGTTATTTACTAAAGGCAAATCCACTTTGCACTACAAGCGCACTTGAAAGTAAAGTCGCTGTAGATCTGAGGGGGACATGCAAGGAAAATAAAAAACAGCATTTTAGCTTGCACATGATTGGATGATAAAATCAGCAGAGCTTCCACTCATTTCAGATCTTCCGTTCAGATCTACAGCGACTGCACTTATAGTGCAAAGTGGGTTTGCCTTTAGTAAATCAACCCCATTGTATCTTGTCAGAACCAATGTACAGTAATGATCACCTCTAACCTCTATACAAGTGGTCAGGGAAAATAGTGTAGTGTGGCGGCATGAATAGCAGTCTCGTTTCCAATATGCCAAGCAAGCCTAGCCTGCTGGTGCACGACTGCCCCCAAGAATGCCATGTTCACTGGCCTGGTGTTTCACAGGAGCGTAGTTAGCAGGGTGTGCACATGGGTCAGTTCAGGCCACAGGCAGAGGCATGGTCAGCAAACAGGCAAAGAATCCATCCAGGCAGCAGGCATGAAACATGATCAATAAACAGGCCAGGGTTAGTACAGGCAGAGGCAACACCTCACTGGTGTGGCGGTGATCAGGGACACTAACTGGTTTGGTGGTAATTAGGGACAACATGACTGGTGTGGCAGTGATCAGGGACACTGTAACTGGTGTGGTGTTTACTGGGGACAATATGACTGGTGTGGCGGCGACTAGGGACACTGCTAGTGGGTGGCAGCAGCCACTAACTGACTGGCAGCACTGGTCTGGTGACATTTTACTGCTGTGGCAGTGAGCAGACATAATGGCTGGCGGCACTGACGTACAGTGATATCAGAGCAGTCAGCCATTGTATGTGACCAGTGCCACAGCGGTACAATGTTACCATATTGAAACTGCACTTGCATTGGTGACAGCAAAAAAACCCACCACCATCACCATAGTTACTGCACTACTCTGGGAGGGTGAGCAGGAATATTATTATTTTTTTTACACTTTACTTATTACAGTGATGATCACTGTATATGCAATATGCAACTGCCATTCACGATGCCTTGTTTACTACTGTGATTGGTTCCATACCATACTATCGCTGTGACCAATCACAGGGATCACACAGTGGTAAGCAAGGCATCATGAATGGCAGCCTTGTTTACTACTCTTAACTGTGATCACTGTGATTGGTCACAACGATCACATGGTACCAGGGCCACTCGCAGTGATCGGTGATTTGCTGTGTCTGGTGTACCTAGCGTTCACAGATCGTGCCACTTGGTGGCCCAGGCTGGCTTCTGGGAGAATGTATGAGTATGTCCTCTCGGAGGTAGAGAGCATCCACCCAGCCGTTTATCTAAATTGGCCTGGGTGGAAAGTGGTTAAAGTGATTGTAAGGGTCATTTTTTTTTTAAAATAAACATATCATACTTGCCACCAATGTGCAGCTCGCTTTGTACAGTGTGGCCCCGAACCTACTCTTCTGGGGTCCCTCGGCGGCTCTCGCGGCTCCTCCCCACATCAGATAACCCCCTAGGAGAAGCGCTCTCCCAGGGGATTACCTTGCGGGCGCGCTTCCGAGTTCAGCATTCGGCGTCCATAGAAGCCGATGCATGACTCGGCCCAGCTCCCCGGTGCCCGAGTCATTGGATTTGATTGACAGCAGCCGGAGCCAATGGCTGTGCTGCTATCAATCTATCCAATCAAGAGCCAGGAGCCGTCGACTGAATGAAGGGGTTCAGGTATGTGAAACGGGGGGCTGGGGGGCGGTGACTGCCAGGTGATTTTTCACCTTAATGCATAGGATGCATTAAGGTGAAAAAACACAAACCTTTACAACCCCTTTAAAGTGTTAGGAAAGCTGGATTTGGACTCCTTTTCACACTGGTGCACTTTTCTAAGGTCACAAAATCGCATGAAAACTATTTCCTAATAAAATCATATGTAACTCTTCACACTTTGAAAAGTCATGCATGCTGCATCTTCGGTGTCATTTTTCAAAAGCGCACCAAAAGGCATTCCATTGTAAGTCAGTGGGAATGCATCAAAAGCGCATCAGCGTTAAAGGGCCCTTAACTACTTGCCGACCAGCCACCGTCGTTATGCAGTGGCAGGTTGGCTTCCCTGCACGAATCGCCGTAGCTGTACGGCGGCCGCTTTAAGGGTTATAGGGGCATGTGTGCGCAGGCTGCGTGATGTCAGAGCTGATGCGTGTGGCCGGGATGTCCGCCGGCGACCCGCGATCGCTCCTGAGGGAGACAGAACGGGGATGTAAACAGACAGATCCTCGTTCTGTCTGGGAAGTAGAGGGGGATTTTCTGTTCCTAGTGATCAGGAACAGCGATCTCTCTATTCCCTGTCAGTACACTCTCCCCACAGTTATAACCTCCCTAAGGAACACTTAAACCCCTTGATTGCCCCCTAGTGTAAACCCCTTCCTTGCCAGTGACATTTATACAGTTATCAGTGGCTATTTTTAG
The DNA here is from genome assembly GCF_042186555.1 of Aquarana catesbeiana. Lineage (NCBI taxonomy): Eukaryota > Metazoa > Chordata > Amphibia > Anura > Ranidae > Aquarana > Aquarana catesbeiana. Next base: position 349,750,613 of record NC_133325.1, on the reverse strand, counting down.
CTCTGATCGCTGTATAAATGTCAATGGTCCCAAAAAAGTGTCAGAAGTGTCTGCTCTGTCTGCCGCAATGTCACAGTCCCACTAAAAATCGCAGATCACCGCCATTACTAGTAAAAATAAATACAAATGCCACAAATCTATTCCCTATTTTGTAGACGCTATAACTTTTGCGCAAACCAATCAATATACGCTTATTGCGATTTAAAAGAAAAAAAAATCTAGAAGAATATATATTGGCCTAAACTGATGAAGATTTTTTTTTTCTTTAGGTATTTTATTAAAGCAAAAATGAAAAATACTTTTCAAAATTGTCGGTCTTTTTTTGTTTATAGCGCAAAAAATAAAAACCGCGGAGGTGATCAAATACCACCAAAGAAAAGCTCTATATGTGGGGAAAAAATGTGAAGATGTGAATTTTGTTTGGGTACATCGTAGCCCGCAATTGTCGGTTAAAGCGACGCAGTGCTGTATGGCAAAAAATAGCCTGGTAATTAAGGGGGCAAATCTTCCGGTTCTTAAGTGGTTAAGCTGCACAAAAGCGCATCAAAAAGTTCATCAGAGTGAAAGGGCCCATAGGCATTAACTGTGTAAGCAAGCACAGTGGTGTTCAGAATTGTAATGAATTTAAACACACCGTACGTACAATGTGGTGTTCTGCAGTGCAGGTGCGTTGCCCTCTACTGTAACAGTGAGTTTGGCTGTCATTGAAAGCAATGACACTGCAACCTATACAGTGGTGCACAGATTACCATACCTTGCAATTGATAAGTGTTTTACTGGTTGTTGATGCAATACAAATATATGAAAATTAAACTCTGGACATATCCGAAGCTGCACTTGGGGGCCCCCTGTATTCATTTTGTTGACCACCAAACTGTCAGATGAGGACAGCTTAATTTATCACAGCTGGCTGTGGAAATAATGATAAGTTTATAAGTGAAGTTAATATTTTCTTTTTCTGATTTATTTTTCTCGCATCCTTTAAAATCCATCAATCATAGACGTAGAAGACTTCTATAACCTGGAGGCAAATAAACTGATTTTAAAAGAGAGGATGGTAATTATCCTTTATTTGTGACCTTTTCTAAAGCAGCAAGCCCTTTGTTTTTTCCTTTGATGTTTGATGTCTGTGAACAGGCAGCCTATTAGTAGTAATGTCTGTATTTGCTTCATTTATCTCTATCTTTTGACTAATTGTGTTTTCAGCTACAAAACACCATGAGACTGGCGTTTTGTACTTTTTTTTTTTTTTTAGTAGCTGGGCATTATGTTTTGAAATATAACTTTTTTTTTTTCTGTAACATATCCTCTTTTAAAAATGTAGTGAACTCAAGCTTGACTTATTGGAGGTCACCAAGATCAAAACCCTTGCTCCTTTTTGCAATCTTTTGAAATGTTGCATGTTTAAAAGTATGGAATTAATTTGCTAGATACTAACCAAGTATTTTCGATGTAAGTGGTCTCCAAACTTGATAACTTCTATTTATACAGCTAAGGTGACTTGATAGTAATTATAGACTACAGCCTGCAGTATGAACAAGGAAGTGATATGAAATCTTTTTCTCTGACACATTTCCTTTTTTTCAGCCCCTAGATCTCCAAAAAAGATAAAATGCAAACTGACGTTTTAAATTCATTAAAATGCATGCCTAAAGCTGGCCATACACAGAGTGAATTTTGGCTGGTTCCAGATGAATTTGCTGAAATATACTTAGTGGGTGGCCTTGTCGCCGTCCCCCTCTTCCCCATTTGACATCCTCCGATTGATAAATTGAAAGACTTAGGCAGAAAATTGTTAGATGAATAGCGGCAGTGTTCAGTTAGATGCAGGCACTGTTTGGGAATTATGACAGCCACTGGTGCCGGCCGTCAGATAGCCAGCACTGCTAATTTGTCCATTCACTCTGTATAGTATGGATGGAGAAATCTGTTATGCTCTGTACACACGGTCAGATTTTCCGATGGAAAATGTGTGATAGGACCTTGTTGTCGGAAATTCCGACCGTGTGTGGGCTCCATCACACATTTTCCATTGGATTTTCCGACACACAAAGTTGGGGAGCAGGATATAAAATATTCCGACAACAAAATCCGTTGTCGGAAATTCCGATCGTGTGTACACAAATCCGACGGACAAAGTGCCATGCATGCTCAGAATAAATAAAGAGATGAAAGCTATTGGCCACTGCCCCGTTTATAGTCCCGACGTACGTGTTTTACGTCACCGCGTTCAGAACGATCGGATTTTCCAACAACTTTGTGTGACCGTGTGTATGCAAGACAAGTTTGAGCCAACATCCGTCGGAAAAAATCCTAGGAATGTCCGAACAAACTCCGACCGTGTGTACGGGGCATAAGACTTTTCTCTTGCAGGCTGAATGAAGAAAATCTGTTGGTGAATGGCCAGTTTTAAACTAGTGTTAGTGCTCTGAGGAGTGATCCATGGTAGATTGTTTTTCTGAGGGCATTTGACAGGCGGTGTGGAGGCATTATGTCGCCTCCTTTAACATTTGTTTTAACCTCTTCAAACCCGCACTGCAACTGTGTGCACTTTACGACGGGTTCTTGGCATTTGTACATCATTGTTCTGTCTTTGCAACTTAAGGGGGAGTGGTGGGGGGGGGGGGGTAAAAACTTGCCTCAACTGTGTTTTTGATGACCTCGACTGCTAATGAGCCCTTAAAGTGTTACTAAAGTCAAAACATCAATGAAACGGGGATATCCAAAACAGTCTGTAGTAAGGGTGTGCCACATCCCAAATGTAAATAGAACTGGAAAAAACCCCTAGGGGTGGGATTTTAAAGGCACTACCAAAACAACAATATAAAAGGTATATAAAGTTTATTAATCATAAGAAATATACAAAACAAGGGATGCATACAAATTGTACAGACATGCGACATATGATACACAATCCAGAAACCCTACGTTTCGGAGATGGACTGTAGTCTCCTTCATCAGGGTTTTTTCTGGGAGGCACAGTGTCTATAAGATTTTTCAATGTACAATAATCAATGAGGTTGTCCAGAAGCATACAGTTACATGATAATCAAATAGTTCCTATATAATACTTACATCACAGTGATTGAACAAGTACAAAAAATGCATCCACAATTTTAAAAGAATGTGAGGAAGGACCGGAGAAGGGGTCCCCAGCAAGCTCAATCCACCGAGAGGCAATTGTTATGATCAAAAAAAGGTATGAAAAAGGAAAAGGAGGGGGAGTAGCCCCGCCGGATCTGTGGAACCAGATCAGTGACAGGCTGACACATGTGCTGAGGCCCAAAAAAAGTCAAAACATCTTTCTTAAAATAAACATACAGTCTTGTCCATACCCTCAAATTAATGGTGAAAGTCTGCAGTTAAAGCACATCTTGTTAATTTCATTTTAAATCCATTGTGGTGGTGTATAGAGCCAAAAAGATTAGAATTGTGTCAATGTCCCAATATTTATGGAACTGATTGTATTATACTCACCTGCTCTGTGCAGTGGTATTGCACAGAGCAGTCCTGATCCTCCTCTTCTCCAGACCCCCGGTGGTGATCCATAATGGGGTACTTTGAGGCAGTAGTGGGCTTAAGCACTATGTGGCCATAAAGTGTGACCAAATCCCCATATTTTTTGCTTATTTGCTGAATATGTTTAGGTGTTTTAAATAGCCTTGCAGAATTTTAAATGTTATTTTAGCATGTGTGAGCTGTAATCTTTTCTTCTCTTCCTGGTGGTGATCCGGCGACTCCTTCTTTGCGTGCCCCCATAGCAAGCCGCTTGCTATGGAGGCACATAGCGTCTGTGCACTCCCAAGCTGTGTGTCTATGGAGCTGTACTCCATAGACTTGCACAGCAGGACTTAGCCCGGCCCACCCCTTCCTCCTTGCTCCATTTGATTGACAGCAGCAAGATAGCTTCTCCTGCTGCTCAAGTGCTGTGCGAAGAGGAAGAGCGGGCAGAGATGCAGCTGTGCACAGCGCTGAATCTATTCTCCCCTCTCTTCCCCTTCACAGAGGGAAGGGGCAGAGAAATAGATAATGTTTTTAACCTTAAAGCAGACCTTCAGTCAGTTTTATACCTTTCCATCTATTAAATCTTCTGCCCTTGTTGTTTTAACTTTAAATGGTAAAACATTTATTTTCTGCCAGTAAATACCTTATACAGCCCACTTCCTGAGTTTGGCTGGTCATTAGCCTAGGCTTATGACATCATGCACAGCTCTCTTTCACTCTCATGAGAGTTTGCCAGGAAGGGAGGGGGGGATGAGTCATAGGAGGGCCAATGAGAGCTGCAGAGCTGGAGGTGTGCTTCTGTGTCTGTGTAAAGCCAGGAAGTGAACAGGCAGCAGCTTCAGCTGCCTACAGTTAAAATGGTTGCAGCCAGACTTAGTGGAGGGAGATTTCTGCAGCATATTTGGCAAGTACAGAATCACAGTATATATAAAATAATATGCAAAGTGGTTGGAGGGAAGCTTCAGAATGGCAAAGATGTTTTTTTTACAATATATGTAAGCAGTTCCTCTTTAATGCAAGGAATGCATTAAGGTAAAACAACATTTTTAGCTTTAGTATCACTTTAATGTTTAAAATGGAGAGAGATTAGAACACCTGTGAGGTTTTTATTGTCTGCCCCCTTTAGTGGGGATTCATCTCTTATCCTGTTTTCTTATAGTGCAAGAAAACTCAAAATTTTAGGGTGACACAGAAGTAGAAAAGAGGGGACATCTTCTAATGGGAACACTAGTACTGGTGACTATTGGGGAAACCATCACTTTGGAGGAAAAATGGCTGCTAGTCCCTCCCCTCTGTCAGGCTTCCATCTGGTAAGTGGGCTCTGAATCTGGTCTATGAGAATATATTTAAGCAGCTAGCGCATCTTTGGGCAATGGCTGGCACTGTAGGTAAGCTGGGCTTCAGGGAGACGAATAAAACCTTTTAGTGTCCGCAGTGCCTTCAAGAATAGAGCCATTGCCCGTTGATAGAGAGTAGAGGACAAGTGTGTCGTCCGTTATCCATATCTTTGCTAATGTTCAAGTGTGGATAAGTACAGACCAGTTATAGGAGCCTGGACAATATGGTGGGTTATTCATAGTGGACTGTCCCTATACACTCTCTGTGTCTCACTCATTCTGTTATTTAGAGAAGACTATACAGCACTATTTTGGATATTGTCAAATAAAATGGATATTTTAGCCCCAGTGGTTACTGGTGTGTGGGTAGGTGCACCCCCGTTCTTAGTGTTGAATAGTCATTGCCACCTTTAGGCATTTTTTTTTTTTTTTTTGATATAGGACCGCTAAGTTTTCTTTTTTTTTTTTTCAGACTGTAGGAAGAAAATGAACACTCTTTGCTTTGGCTGGTAAATCTGTGACATTATTGAGATCATGTTTTTTTTTTTGTACCCCCCCCCCCCCATTTCTGACTACTTGTTTGTTGGAAATCAATGTCCTGAAATAAAAGCTGAGAAAGACGAACTTCTAACCTTTTGCAGATATTGACGTAACAAAACTAGTTGAGGCAGTTGAGGCTTCCACCTACTCCTTAAATGTTTGTTTTGAATACTGTCATACTGAAACCAGTATAAGCAAAAATACTGTACAAGGTAACCACTTATTGACATGCATCACTTTTGCATTCTGACTTCAGTCTGAAAAAGCTTAGTGTGCCTGCAATTTCTAACTTCTCTTTACTTCCACTTCAAATCCGCTTTCTGCTGTCATCTCTGGGGAGGAGACCCCTGAGACAAGCCAGTGCTGGTGTTTTCACCACCCAAACCATACATACTGCATGTCCAAATGTTCCCTGCCATCTTTGGCCACTTTAAAGAGAAGTGGTCTTTTGATACCTGAGCTCTACCTGAGCTTATACATGTCACATTCAGGAGATTGAAAATTGTGAGAGGTTAGCTAATTGAGGCTAGATGCACACTTTGCATTTAGCGTGACGTGTTTTTAACATGCTCTGTAGTATGCGTTTTAGTGCGTTGGTGCTTTTCCATTCATTCTTTTTTCACATATTTGCCTGTTGATTTGATGGACGTGTAGTTTTTTTTTTTTTTTTTCTAATTGATCATTGTAATTGCCGCTGGCCAAATACTATATTGTGTTTTAAATCATTCTTATTTTTTTTTCCATAAAGATGTACACTCCAGCTTTTGGAAAAACATGGGCCAAAAACCTGGACTGGATAAAGTTAACCTGTAGGCTTCAGAAGGATGCTAAAGCAGCTGTAGACTAAGACAGGCACCTCTATGCTTATGTCATTTGCAGAGTGCCCTAGGTGGCTCTGTCTGTACACCAAGCATACACAACTGTCATGGTTGTGCTGTAACCCATCATCCTGATCCATGCCTATCTATTTCTGCTGTCTAGTTTGATGGGTGGCCGTGCTGGCAAAGAGAGAGGCCCCTTTCCATGAGGGCTTTGGATGCCCTTTGCATAGACAGAACAACCTGGCTTATATGCTAAAGTGTTCTGCTAATGAAAGCATGTGAAGGGCCTGGTTATGCTGCATTCGGCCCTGTATTCTTCTGAACTTCAAAGTTTTGCCTTGATGTGTTTGACTTTTTTTATTTTGAAGGATTGTGATGTAGCATATTTTTTAAGCCTTTTATAGTGCTAATTAGTACAGAGAAGCCATTTATTTATTTTTTTCAGAAAAAAATAGAAAGTGATATTTGACATGGCGAAATACAAAATGCACCTGTAGAGTTCTTTGTGTAAAGGAAAAACACAAATGCCAGCTCTAAAGCTTGAAAAGCTTTTTGATCTTCTGTACCTATTAGATGGAGGTAGTGCACATAAAAAGTACAACATAGGAAAAGGGTTTAAAAAAATAATCTGTGTGTCTGCTATGCCTACCTATGAAGATTGCTACAATTTGAGGCATTGTATGGACCCTGCTGCTCTAAGAGTTAAGTGTGTGTTTGTACCTTATTAGAAACACTAAGGAGCATCTGCAAGTGATTTTAACAGACTGGTGTACACACGTGCTCAGCTCAGAATCCTAAGCAACAACAGCCCTTTTTTTTTTTTTTAACTTGACCTTTTGGTTAAGCACATCCTGTTTACATTTACATAGAACAGAGACTTAGAAAATAATTTACCTAGAAAGAATGTATCATTCAGATAAACCAAACAGTCTCAGTCCTAACAAATAAATAATATAATATACATACATTTTGTGGTTAAGCATTTGTTTCTCAGCTGCATTAATATAATATATAATTTTTTTATTTCCAACTATTACCCCGAAATTCTAAGCAAAGCAGATTGTGGAGGTAAATGGTGCTGCGCGTTCAAGACTCTGAATTCTGTAACGATATGGAGGTTGTGGTCGATGGGCGCTGGACTTAGATTTTTACAGGTTATCAAAATGTGGTCATTACTTAAGCCCAATTGGCTTGTATTCCGCAGCTCACCACATAGATGGGGATCTCCCAAAGGATAATTCATCCGAGTTGAGAAATCCAACTGTAATAAGTCAAATGTTATCCTTTCACCCAGCCCTATTGAAGGGGCATTTTGTGACCCCCGGCATGTGTTACCTGTCCTTTTGACCTGCTTATTGTAACCAGTTGAACAGTGAAAACGTTGGACTCCAAGGGAGTTTTCATTTGGTGCTTTCTTTGACCTATGACATTTCTGTAAAGATGAAATCAACTAAACCGGCCACATGAATAACGTCAGTGCAATTTCAGCTCTTTGTGGAAATGAAACCACACTGTTCTGGCAGTTCCCATAGCCAAGTACATGTAAATGAATTTAAAAAAAAAGGTAGCTGGTTTTGTGGCCACTATTCTTCTTCCTCCACCTGTCATTGCTAACAATATCCAAGTTAGAGAGAAGAAAGTCCTTTATTTTCCATTTCTTAATGTGTTATCTGCATTGATATGGGAATGAACATGCAATATGGCTTCCACTATCTCAGGCAACAACTTATTCGGGGGGTGTGATTGAAAAAAAAAAAATATTATTTTGTTTTCTTGCCAGCTTCAGAAAACTATACAAAATTAACAAAGCAGACTTATTAGTATAACAAATAATATCATTAGAAACTGTAGTAAAGGTCTGCAACACAGAGTAGAAGGAGTGGTTTACTGCTTCAGCTGCTCTGCGTTACTGGCTGCGATGAGTGGGAGGGTGGTGTGGTGCACGATTTATCGCATTGCACTGCTCCCCTTTTTTTCATTTTGTATGAGCTTTATTTAAAGTGTACAGAATGTACACTTCATTCACTACAATGTGCCTGAACATTGAAGTACGATTCGGGATGATGCTCTGCGATATAATGCAGCACGCCGCAGCGCTAGGCTGCGTTGTAGTGTGAATGGGACACATAGGAAACAATTGTTTCCTGTGTGTCTCTGCGGTGACAGACGTTGTATTATGCGGTAAAACATCTGTCACTGCACATAGTGTGAATTGGCCCTTAACAAGGAAGGGCCCCCACTCCCACAAATCCTTGATTTTCATAGGACCTGAAAGAATTAGCTGATTTATTTGCAGTAGTGGTTAGAACTTTTGCCTTGCAGAACTGGAGTCACCAGTTCATGGAGTTTGTATGTTTCACCTGTGCTTGCATGAGTTTACTCCCGGTATTCCTGTTTGCTCCCACATTCCAAAGACATGCTGGTTGGTAATTTGGCTCCTGTCTAATATTGACCCCAGTATCTGTATGTATGCATGTGAGCCAGAGACCTTAGAGTGTAAGCTGCTTGAGAGCAAGGATTCATGTGAATCTACAGTATGTGTAAATTGTCGGTTCTATATAAATACCGGTAATAGATAATACATTTTGCTACCAGCCATACAAGTAGAATTGTATCCATGAGTTCCTTTTTAAAAAATGCTGTATGTTAAAAGGGGTTCCTGTTTTGGATAAGTACCCCTTTTTCATGGATTATCTTTGGTGTAAACTTTTCTCTGTCACTGCTAAACACACGGGTCAGAATGTTCTCCTTTTTTACTTTACAATTCCTTTTAAATATAGAAAAACCCTTTCTCGGCCGCTAGCGGGGGGTAAAACCGCCCCGCTAGCAGCCGCATACCGACGGTAAAACGCCGCTAATAATAGCGGCGTTTTACCGCAGACACCGCCCCCCGCCCCAGTGTGCAAGGGCTCTTATAGCCCTTGCACACTGGGGCGGTTTGCAGGCGCTATTGCGCTAATAATAGCGCCTGCAAACCGCCCCGAAAGTGCAGCTGCTGTGTATCCAGTGTGAAAGCCCCGAGGGCTTGCACACTGGAGCGATGCGCTGGCAGGACGGTAAAAAAAGTCCTGCCAGCAGCATCTTCGGAGCGGTGAAGGAGCGGTGTGTATACCGCTCCTTTACCGCTCCTGCCCATTGAAATCAATGGGACGGCGCGGCTATACCGCCGGCAAAGCGCCTCTGCAGAGGCGCTTTGCGGTGGTATTTAACCCTTTCTCAGCCGCTAGCGGGGGGTAAAACCGCCCCGCTAGCGGCCGCATACCGACGGTAAAACGCCGCTAATAATAGCGGCGTTTTACTGCCGACGCCGCCCCCCGCCCCAGTGTGCAAGGGCTCTTAATAAGGCAATCTTCCCCACTGATCTATTGTGTTCTGACAAGGGGCGACCCTCCACCAGAACACCGTAATCAGCTTTTACGACAGAAGGCAGTCGTGAGAGTTCTTGTTGTCTCTCAGAAAGCTTGTTATTATTAGTTAAACGTTTAATGTAGCCACTTCTTTAAAAACACTTTCTTGGAAGCTTGAGGCTGGATTCACACTAGTGAGAATTGAATGTGGCTTATCCGCATCCAATTCACATAACAGGAGATTGTGACCGGCTCTCAATGGAGTCAATTAACATATCTCCAGAGCGACTGCAGAGCAAATTGCACAGAAGTCCTGTGCGTCTTTGGCTCCGTTTCAGGTCTGAATTCAGGCAAAAATTTGGGCCTGAAACAGAACAGGGACGCACCGGACCCCTGCTGTCAGCCTGTCAGCCACATCCGTCTGCAGTGTGAACCCAGCCTAAACTGGATATTGATGCCTCAATCAAAGAGAGATCCAACTTCACAGCAGCATTGGAATGGAACAGCCTTTCTCCCCCGGGGTTCTCTGGCACCCTAGAGTTCTTCCAGAGGTTGCTATTCCTGATCACTGCTACACCAATCAAATGATGATGCTGTACTGCACTGGTGATCATATGTAATAAAATTGTTAACAGAACCCCAATTTTTATTTAATTTTTTCAAATTACAACTTTTAATATCACCATGCTTCTTACCAAATACCCTGGACTGTCTACTTCCAAAATTCGGGTTATTTTTACCAAAGAAATGTAGCAGACTACATTTGGCCTACATTTATGAAGAGAGATTATGGGCAAAATTTTATAACAGAAACACAGTGGTAATCAAAGTGGAGTTTCACTCGTTTGTAGGTTTATTACAAGTCAGCAGCTTCAAAAAGTGTAGCTGCTGACTTTTAATAAACAGACACTCCCCTGTCCCATGATCCAGCGGTGCAGCTGCCTGAAGCCTCGCTCCTCTTCCCCTCCTCTTCCCTTCCTCTCCACGGCGCACGGCGCTGTCATTGCAAATGTGTGCACCCAGCTGTGACAGCTTGCGGCTTCACAGTTGTGTGCACTGCACGTGCGCGAGTCACGTTGCACTCTCTTAGTGGCCAGGCAATCTTCTGGGACCTGTGACGTGTCCTAGAAGATTGCAGAGGGGGAGAGGAGGAGTCACCCAGGCGGCAAGGCAACAAAAACAGCAAGTGGGACAGGAAGTACATGTCAAAACTAGGTACCCACTCCTCTCCCCCCCCCAAAAAAAATTACATGCCAAATGTGGCATGTAAAGGGACGAGGAGTGCTTAAAGTGGAAGTTTCACTTTTGAGTGGAACTCCGCTTTAAATACCATGAAAAGAAAACTGTGAAAAAAGGATATGAATTTAATTTGGATACAGTGTTGCATGACAGATGAATTACCAGTTAAAGTAGCACAGTGCTGAATAGAAAAAAATCATGAAGGAGGTAAAACCCTCCAGAGGTCAAGTGGTTAAACAACTACTAAGCCCCAAGAATTACCCCTGAAAAATGTTTGTGGTTTATATACAGTATCTCACAAAAGTAAAATACACCCCTCACATTTTTGTGAATATTTTATTAGATCTTTTCATGCAACAACACTGAAGAAATGACACTTTGCTACAATGTAAAATAGTGAGTGTACAGCTTGTATAACAGTGTAAATTTGCTGTCCCCTCAAAATAACTAAACACACAGCCATTAATGTCTAAACCGCTGGCAACAAAAGTGAGTACACCCCTAAGTTAAAATGTCCAAATTGGGCCCAGTTAGCCAATTTCCCTCCCCTGTGTCATGTGACTCATTATGCCCCGTACACACGGTCGGATTTTCCGACGGAAAATGTGTGATAGGACCTTGTTGTCAGAAATTCCGACCGTGTGTAGGCTCCATCACACATTTTCCATCGGATTTTCCGACACACAAAGTTTGAGAACAGGATATAAAATTTTCCGACAACAAAATCCGTTGTCGGAAATTCCGATCGTGTGTACACAAATCCGACGGACAAAGTGCCACGCATGCTCAGAATAAATAAAGAGATGAAAGCTATTGGCCACTGCCCCGTTTATAGTCCAGACGTACATGTTTTACGTCACCACGTTCAGAACGATCGGATTTTCCGACAACTTTGTGTGACCGTGTGTATGCAAGACAAGTTTGAGCCAACATCCGTCAGAAAAAATCCTAGGATTTTGTTGTCGGAATATCTGAACAAAGTCCGACCGTGTGTACGGGGCATTAGTGTTACAAGGTCTCAGGTGTGAATGGAGAGCAGGTGTGTTAAATTAAATTAAAGCTGTCTTGTGGACGTCACCCACTGCCATCTCAGGATTATCGCAGTTTTTATCTGTCTTTACTGGCACATCGTTAAGCACTACTTAGTGCTGCCATTCCACATGAATTGTGACTTGTGAATGAATTTTATTAAATGACGTAACAAACAGCACTTAGATCGTGTCTATTTTTTCTTCTACTTGATTTGGATGATCCGGTTCCACTGCAGTGCTGGAGATTTATCTCCATCCCATTGTGGATACAAGCGTGTATGACCTTCTGTTAATTCAGGGATCCACCTTATCTGGTAAGAGCATTTATTTGCTAGTGGGGGGCCTGTCACTCAGAATTTCCAGTGGATTGGAATTCATCTTCTCACAAGGTGTCTTCATCTTCCATCCTGGGACTTGTAGTTCCTTTGTACTTTTTTATGGACTTATATACCAAAACAGTGCTGCGCCGCCAATCATATTATTGTGCAGTATTAAAATGAATACTAAACATATAATGGATCCAACCTGTGACTAAAAAATGTGCAAAAATACAATTACAGTGACAAATGACAAATAGGTGCAAGATTACACCTCTACCTGGTTGCTGCTGACACTGAGCAAATAAATAGCCAAAACAGTGCTGCGCTGCCAATATAAAAATGATGCAACATAAAAGTCCATAATCTTAAAAATTATAGCAATATAAGAGTCTTCAGTTTCTTCCAAATTGAAAACTTCACCAAACTGTGCACAACAAGTTGAAAGTGCTGGTGCTCTCCCCCACCTCAGTGCTCTAGCCGCTCACCTTAAGATCTGACCCCTGTTTTACCAGTATGTCAGATAAAGCAGATCCCCTGTGGGGGTAATCAATGAACCAGCCTGACGTGGAGCTGCTAATCCTTCCGTGTCACCCTCTTCCTCCTCACTGGCTTCACCAGTCTCAGACCTCCCTCAGGTAATTCTGGTACAACATAGGGATACAAACACCAGATCTAGTGCTCTCTGTTTGCCAATTGTTTATTTCTCCAATCAGAACAACATATGAAATACTCACAAACAAAGCACTTCAGCAGTGCGGTCTAAAAGCACAAGATGAGACGAGATACTCGCGGGATGACGTCACCAACTGCGACTCCTTTGAAGCCAGTGAGGAGAAAGAGGGAAATAGCCAGCCTGCTAGCATTTGTGCAGAGGTTGATGGGGTGGGGGAGGGTCAGCCTATCAGTGCTCAGACCATACGCCACACACTGCATCAAATTGGTCAGCATGGCTGTCGTCCCAGAAGAAAGCCTCTTCTGAAGATGATGCACAAGAAAGCCTGCAAGCAGTTTGCTGAAGACAAGCAGACTAAGGACATGGATTACTGGAACCATGTCATGTGGTCTAATGAGACCAAGATAAACTTATTTGGTTCAGATGCTGTCAAGCGGGTGTGGTGGCAACCATCTGAGGAGTACAAAGACAAGTATGTCTTGCCTACAGTCAAGCATGGTGGTGGGAGTGTCATGGTCTTGGGCTGCATGAGTGCTGCCGGCACTGGGGAACTACAGTTCATTGAGGGAACCATGAATGCCAACATGTACTGTGACATACTGAAGCAGAGCATGATCCCCTCCCTTCGGAGACTGGGCCACAGGGCAGTATTCCAAGATAGCGACCCCAAACACACCTCCAAGACGACCACTGCCTTGCTAAAGAAGCTGAGGGTAAAGGTGATGATGGACTGGCCAAGCATGTCTCCAGACCTAAACCCTATTGTCATCTTTGGGGCATCCTCAAACGGAAGGTGGAGGAGCGCAAGGTCTCTAATATCCACCAGCTCTGTGATGTCGGTTAAGGCAGTGCTAGAAAATAATGGTGTCCACACAAAATATTGACACTTTGGGCCCAATTTGGACATTTTCAGCTAGGGGTGTACACAGTTTTGTTGCCAGACATTAATGGCTGTGTGTTGAGTTATTTTGAGGGGACAGCAAATTCACACTGTAATACAAGCTGTACAATCACTACTTTACATTGTAGCAAAGTGTCATTTCTTCAGTGTTGTCACATGAAAAGATAGAATATATTTACAAAAATGTGAGGGTTTGTACTCCCTTTTGTGAGATAATGTACATGTTGTGCACATAGATTTACAATTCTAAACTATAGATGGTTTACCGTATACTATTGTAATACTTTATCGCAAAAAAAAAAATGTAATTATATTGCAAATATTTAGTGCTAACCTCCAATATAACAATGTGCTGGGGATAGGAATACATTCTTGTCTGACTTCAATAGCTTATGTTAACCCACCTTGGCAGACATACAGGCAAAGAATTTTGGCGTGTTCAAGGATTTTCTTGAATATACAGCCTGCTTGATGTTCTTCCATAACCCTTCAGATTAACTGAGATTTCCATATTTACCTATCCAACTCTTTTTTTTTTTTTCCATTTTTTTTTTCTTGGCTAATTTCATAACAGTGAGCAACCTAGGCCCCAGCCCAGGACAGCTAAATAGCCTCAAGCTGTAATGTTTCCACCACAGTGTTTCTTGGCTGGTAAGAAACAAGCCAAAATTGGGTTCTGCAAGAATTCTCTCACGCATTGCTTTCTGAGCTTTATTTAGTTGTGTACCACAGTCTCATCATGTGGCATTCTTCAAGTAAGAATCAGAGGAGAATTAAAACATAAACTACGGGTTAAAGTGATTGTAAACGTAATACCAGTGTGGATATAAATCTGAATTTTTTTATTTAAATCAGATTTTTATCAAATTTTTTTTTTTACTAAAATACTTTTTGGAGTAAAAATCTAAAGATAGTTTTTTTTATTTAAGATACATTAATAATTTAGTTTATTCAGCATGAAATGGAGCTTGGTTATGTAGCAAGAGGCTGTATATTCTGCAATATTTAAATTTTTTGGTAAACTCATTCAGTGAATCCAAGCTCTGCAAGCTGAGATAACATGCACTGCTTTGATGCATTCACACAATTTCACAGTAAGCATGAGATAAAACAAAGTTCAGGAATATTCATTTATCCCATTGTTTTGCAAATCTATGTACACTACAAACTGTATGATTGAATCAATTCTGATATTGCTGTTTTACTAATCTGACAGCTTATTATTCTAAATGGGATACCTTCATTTTGTTTGCAAATATTAAAGATTCATACTACCAGCAAGAATAAGCCCTTACATTTAAAGAGCACCTGTAATTTCAGATCCATCATGGCGGCACCTGTTAGTGGGCATCCACTCACCTGCTGCCGCCACATCCCTCACCTTGTTGTGTCACTGCCCATCACCAGCCGTCCCATTAAAGTGAATAGGACCGAGGGGGAGTCAACTGCGGGTCAGAGGACAAAACGCTGCAGGACAGACTGTTGCTCTTTAAAAATTATGACTTAAATCGAGTTGATTTAAATCAAGCCTTTTTACTAGTGATTTTAAATCATGATTTAAATCCACCCTGCGTAATACTGAAGTAAATATGAAGGCGTCCATTGGTGACTTTCTAAACATGCTAATTGATTGCCCACTGACTTCAGTGCTTTCTGAGTAAATGACCTGGGAATAAGCTTGCAGCTAGTTAAGCCAGAACTAATCTGCATGTTTGCCCCATTCAAGCCCAACTCATATTTTGGTTAAAATCCACTTTTCTATGGAGTTGGCTTTAAAGCAGAGTTCCAGCCATATTTAAAAAAACAAAAACAAAAAAAAAACCTGTGATTTAATTATCGAACCAATAAAAAAGTTATGCAATGCCATTTTGTCTAAATGCTTGTTTTCGTTAATAGTAACCTTTCTCTTCCCTTCCGAGCGCACTCTCATCTTCATTGTGAGCATGTAATGCCCACTAGTAGCTTCTTCCTGGATATGGTGCTGCTGGCTACCCAGCATGTACCTCCCATTCTCACACATGTGTTAAGCATTCATGAACAGCTTGCTTTTGGTTGTGATCTGTGATTGGCTACAGCTAATCACATGGTACAAGTAGCCAGGTACCATGTGATTTGCTGTGGACCAATCACAGATCACAACTGGTAAGCCATTAATGACAGGTTATGTGATCACTATGACCAACCATAGCGATCAAGGTACCCAATTACCGGACACAGTGGTCACAGAAGGGGCACGCTGCACACGCCCAACCCAGAGCAGGCACAATCGCGCGTACATGTACGTAATTGCACCTGCATATTTTACCCTGCTGCAGTATAATTATTGTGGTAAGTGGTTAAATCTTCCCATAGCCCAATGGCTCTCAATGGTCTTGCTCCCTCCAGTTTTACTTGGTGGACTAACAAAGGTTTTATTTTAATAGCAGACATATACAATGACAAATATATGTTGTCAAAACAAATCATGCAAGATCAATACCAATTTCCTAATACTCAACTCCTTCATTTTTCACAATTAAAATTTTTCTTGAATTCTTTACAATGTCAATCAGATTCAATGACTTTGACACCACATAATTTAACTATTTTTCTGTATAAATATTCTATTTGGTTAAATTTCTGAAATGTATTCCATATTGAATATTTGAATACCCAAAATTATCCCTTATGATCAAATGGGAACAAGTTCTGGATATAGAAATTAATATTGACAACTGACATAAATTGGCTTCCTGTGCATTTACAACATACCTTTGATAGTTGAAGTGAATTACAAAGTTATATTACGTTGTTATATGGTCCCGTCAAACTGGCTTTTCTGTAATTTCTTCTAATTGCTTCAGAGGTTGTGTTCGAGAGAGTACAATTTGCCATATTTGGTGGAAGTGCCCAAAGGTTGGTAAATTATGGACTCATAGATATTATATATCCCTTAACCAAAATTAAACTTACAAAATCCCCATTACAAGCATTACTACACCAACCTATTAAAGGGATATCTAAATGCATGAGTAAACTAATTCAATTTCTATTTATAGCAGCTAAAATTACATTAGTCAACTATCCCATTTGATCTAGTTAAAAACCAAATTGAATGGATAATGATTAATGAAAACAATCTATGCTATTCTACATGATACTCTTGACCATGTATGAAAAAGCTTGGGATCCTTAGCTTACTAACATGTCAGGAATAAGATATTATTTTTTTCTATATTGACCTCATCTCTTTCCTCATTTTTTCCAACTTTTTCATTTATTATTTATATTTTCTACTTCTATATACTATATATATTTTGTTATGTTGTGTTCCGTTATATCTTATCTGTCTTTTTGATTGGGGAAACCCTCACTTCCCTTCACTTGGACAAGAACTTCCCTTTTGAGATGAATTCGAAGTTGCTAATTTGTAACTATATGTCACTTTATTACTGTGCTATATTCTGATGAAATTTACTTTGTATATTTATGTTCTTTTATGCTGTTCTTTTCTTGACCTATAAAATCTCCTTGTCGCTCTGTAGTAACAGGTGCTCGATCAGCTGCATTTCAGTTGATTTCCTGTTTTGTCGGCTGGTCATATCTGTCCCAAATTAGAAGTACAAGCTGCTATTCTGACACACATAGCTGAGAAATGGTCCACAGCAGTCAGGAGAGAGATCCAGAGCCATCATGTGCAGCTGACACAGGAATGGGTGCATATAGACAGGAAGTGGCTGTAGGAGGTATATATATATATATATAATATTATAAAAAAAAAAAAAAAAAAAAAGCTATGACAGTTGCTGGATGCAGAGTGTATCAACAAACTAAATGTCATCCATTTAGTCTTGAATAAACTAATTTCTCTGACCTCTGTCAATAGTAAGCATTTTCTTACACTGAAAACAAACTTACCTTTTTGGTTACTAAGTAAGGGACAGCACAAGTTTAAAGCAAAATTGTGTTTACCCGGATCGTTTCTAGCTGAGATTATATTGCTAGATCTACTGAATATAGATGAGCTTTTAGACAGTGGCCTGGCTTATGCGGATTGGGGAATGTTATTTTTTTTATGCCGACTGATCTGTGCCAGCCTTAGGTCTTTTCAGTATCATAACTTCAGTAATTACAGAAAGAATAAATGCAAGAAACAAGTTAATTTGACTCATAATCTCGAGGAAGATTGTTGCTGATTTTAATAGTATGGGGACAGGATCTCTTTAAGTTAAATGCATGACTCCACTTTAATGAATGTTGGATTTGGAGTTGGTCATTTAGGCTACCTAGGGCGGGGGCCAACTTGTTAATGAGCTTAGCTGCCAATGCATCCTTAGATCTACTGATCACCCCCGATATATATTTATCACTAAGAACAGAAGATTAGTTGCATTACATTTGCTTTGCTGAAGCCACACTGCCTTGTGAAGGACCCCCCTAGTCTGGGGGTCAGCAATCTGTAGATTGCGATCTACCAGTAGATGACGGACAGGTGATTGATAGATCGCAGCCTGGGCTTGCTGACCCACCGTTCCAGAGCATCACACAGAGTGCAATGCAGAGGGACTACTTGTAAAGTTGGAGCTGTAGTAGGAAGCATGAGCTGCATAAGCTGATGCCTCCTCTGAGTAATACCAACTGCACTCCACCTCTTATCCTGGCTAATGGTCTCCAGAGTGGTGCCAGCAACAGGAAAGAAAAGTGAAATGTAATCTGAGTGTGTTTGACAAGTGGTGAGGAGGCGATATGTTGCCTCCTTACCACCTGATTTAAACCCATGATTGCCATGGAATGCACGTGATTGCGACATGGTAGTATGACAATTAGAGGTTTAAATCGGGTGTGAGATGACACTGGGCAACACTGTGTCCGGTGATCTTTGATTTCTCCAATATTGTTCAGGTAGATCTCCACCTCTTTAAGGTTGCCTACCCCTGCGCTAGTCTATGAAAGTCCCCATTTTGAAACATAAAGTATAAAGCAATAGATACATTGCGGGCAGATATGTCTGAAGGCATTGAAATCCCCTTTTAAAGGCACAGAAGCCCGGCGGCGGCGGCTAAGAGGTAGGGTATCGGAGAAAACTGAAAAAGAGGGGATGGAGAGAGAAGAGGAGAAAAATTGTGTGTGGACTGTTCCTGACACCCTCGCGTCCACAGACTGGGCATCAGGAACAGTCCACCCCTGGATGTGGGAGAGCGTCATTTTCTGTAGGACCGAAGGATCTCAACAGCTAGAGATTAAAATTGCTTATTTATCTGCAGCAATTCAACAGGAATTTAAGCTCTTGGGTGACCCTGTCGGCCTCTCATCCCCCACTCAGTAAAAGTTGATCTTTCCATGGACTCTTGTCAGACGAGCTGGTCTGCATATTGTTGGATGAACAACATTTGCATCCAATCGGATACAGGCATTGTTCAGGTATTCAGCAGCTGCTAAGGCAATGCCTGCTGAATATAATAGCTGAACAATGACATTCCTCTCCATGCTGCTTGCTGGACATTTATGGATTTATTTTGTTTAGCTGGCAGGAAATTCAAAGTTTGTATGGCTAGGTTTAGGGTGGCTGTGTAGGTCATCAGATCTCTTGGCCATCATATAGAAAGGTCTAGGTGACACCAGGGTAGCGTCTATTTTATTCTAGTGATGTTATGTGTGGAGCTTGAGTTCTGAAGGGATCATTCTCTTTCCTCACAGAAAAGATGAAGATAAGGCAGTATGCATACCACTAACTAAAGATTTAATCTTGCCGTCTCACATGTTTGTGTTTGTCTTCTGTGAAATGGAATCTGCAGTGGATAATCTAAAAATCTTTCCACTCAACACCAGTTGTGCTTAGAACAATTACAGAAGAATTAAATTGGAACTACACTGCATCTGTGCACCACAAACCAAAAATGGTATTAATTCATTTTTATTATTCGTTGCAAACTCATTCATCCATCCATGTCTCCAAGTTTTATTTTGCTGAGAAATCACTTTGAAAAACACCCCCTAACATTCCTGGCCGTAGCCATCTTGAGTAAGGGCAGATGATTCATGTAGCATTTACTGGGTGTGTTTAGCTGAGAAAATCCCTCTTCTCCTCCTGAAGACTCCTGAGATGTATGACATCATTGCCCTAGGCCAGGACGTAATGGAAGAAATGCAAAAAAAATAGTTTAAAACAAGTAAATATGATATACTTTACTATCTGTTTAGTATTGCTATCAGCACAAGGAGTAATAATAGTGCAAATTAAGAGAGTGAAGTACCTCTTTAAAGTGGTAGTAAAGTCAGCATTGTGAAAAGTTGCTGACAGGCAGGGTAAGTATGACAGAAGAGACCCTATTAATATCCTCTTGTGTCATAAATGCTTCCCTCTGCCTGTCAGTGGTATTGTACACTGAGCCATGATTGTGCACCTCAGCGAACATTTACAACCCCCAATCGGTGCTGCTGCGATGTGACTCCCGTGCGCATGCGGGAGTGGCATGCCTCTCCCGCCATTAAAGCAGCTGAAGGCACAGAACCCCGAAGGAAGACCGACCGAAGATGGAAGCGCCCTGGATCCGTCGGATCGATCGCAGCGCTAGATATCTTGGTTTGTCAGGTAAGGTTGCCATAATATGCTAGTATGCTGTGCAGATTAGTACACTATGGCATAACCCACCTGAAAATGGATGAAACTACAACAGACTTTTGTACCACTTTAAGTATCCAGCATGGCATGAAACAGGGAATGACCCCCCCCTGCCCCCCCCCATTATATTTAGATACATTTGCATACAATACCATATGTGACTTGGTCTATATTCAACCAATTTAATGGTGATCATAAATTAAAAGTGTATATAGACAATTGTAAGAAATATGCTTACACCTGTTGCAATACGCAGCCTTTAATATTTGTCCGGTTCTGTCAAGCCATTTATAGTTAAGTGATTGCAGGAGCTTTTGTGGATAGGGACTCTTGCAGCAGCTACATTCTCGTGGGGGCTGGAGGGCTTTTGATCTGTCTTGAATTAACATTTTGCTATTTGTCAGAACATGTACCGTACAAGCAATTTATGCTTTGGAGTAGACAAGCTGAACCACAGCCATTCAACATACATATTACTTTTGTCTAGCCAAAAGAGTAAATTATGCAATGGAATATTGACTCGATAATAACACCTTTTATAGTTGAAAACAGCAATTTCCAGATCTAGAGTAGTGAACTCCAGCTTTAAAACTTTGTAAATTATATTTAACTTAAGCCTGATACACACAATGAGACTATTGGACAAATGATCGTCCATTTAGTTATGCATGCTGTTTTCATATTGAAAACCAATAGACTACTAGAGTTCTGAAAATTCTCATAAGACAGAATACAACTTCCTGCGCTGATGTATTGTACTGTATTCTTTCATTTCGGAGCATGCCTAGGCTTGGTCGCTCGATCCTTATATGGAAGAAAACCGTATTGATTTAAAGTGATTGTAAAGGTGTTTTTTTTTTTTTTTTTTTTTTTAACAAACATGTCATACCTGCTGTATGCAAAGGTTTTGCTCAGAGTGGCCCTGCTCCACCTTTTCTGGGTCCCCCGGTCGCGCTCCTCCTCTTCGAGTGCCCCCACAGAGAGCCACTTTCCATGGAGGCACTTGTGTGGGTGCGCTCCCGAATCCTGCTGCTGCATCTGTTGACACAGACAGCAGGATTCGGTCCCACCTCTGTGTCACTGGATTTGATTTACATAGAATGCATTAAGGTGAAAAACCTTGAGACTTTACAACTCCATTTAAGTGAAAATTGTTCGTTCTGTTATCGTACGAGAAACTATTTTGTGCTTGCCCCTTCAGATTATTTTAGCATGAACTCTTGCGATCTGCTCTCGAAAGCTGTGTACCGAACGGTCAGATTATCGGATGATCACTCTGAAAGGAGTATTTTTCGTCAAATTTTCTCATTTTGTGTACTGGGCATTAGACACACCTTCTTTGCTCATTGATACAATGTCTTTGTCTTAAAGCATATCTAAACCCAGAACCAAAAATGTAATATATTGCAGGCAGCTTACAAGTCCTTAGATATGGGGGCTGCATTCATTTTCACTTTTTAGGCTTAGAACCTTTTTCAGTAAGTATAGAAAATGTGTTTCATTTTGCTAGAAACACAAATATAATTTTATTTTATCTATAGTGTAAACTGCTAGTTCCATCAATTCTCAATGTAATGGAAATTAACAAAGGCAGGCATGTACAAGAGGCAGACCTATCATTCATCTGCCCAATTTCCAATCATGGAACGCTTTACATTGTGGGAACCTGTCGTATCCATGCTATGAATGGAGTATGGGACAGATCTGGAACGTTCAGCCTGTGTGGCTACAATGGCTATCACCATAGATACAGTGGAGAAATTAGTGTAGACACATAGGGACAGAAAGTGGTATTTAGCAGATGCATAGAAAAAAAAAGGAAACAAAATGCCTGAAAAAAAAAATGCAGTCACTACATCTAAGGATTGAGGAATGGTAAGTGTCACTATATTACATATTTTTGGATTTAGATTCATGTTAATGGGAACCTCAAGCTTATATAAAAATTGATCAAGGATACAGTTATGTGCTTTTAGAACTACAACTAACATACCTGAATTTCTCTGGGAGTTGGCTTGCTGTAATCCAAGAAGATTGTGAAGGACAGAACAGACCAGTGAGCCAGTCACATTTTGTTGCCTTATTTGTTAGTATCAGCAGCTTGAAACTAAGAAAGTGAAGGCAAAATGACAATAATGGAATAAACTTGACAGGCCTTGCCAAATTTCTTAGAATGTTACAAGATCATACATTGCTATAATTAGTGTGATTTTCATATTTACTCGTGATCTTCTCATTTATACAATTTAAAATCAAGCATCTCCTTTAACATCTTGGGGAGATGTAGATCAGCTTCTTTCTCTGAGTCATGTATCACTTCTATGCAATTGGAAGTAAGAAACTCCAATGTTTGAGTTGGAAGTATCAGTAGATGTATAGTTGTTTAAAAGCTTTCATCTCCAACAGTAAATTTGTTTTGCTTTCTGAAAATTACTCCGGTTGTTTTGGATACGGAAATTTTGGTTCCAGAAATGTCTGTGGGTGCTGCAGATCGTATACAGTACTTGCTATGGTATTTTTATGCAAAGGACCAACTATCAACTAAATGAAGAGGATATTCGCCTGCATATGGAATCAAGGGATGCCAGGTTTCTTTTTTTGTGTTTTTTTTTTTTTTAAGCTTTCACCTCTCTGCAGTGGCTGGACTGTAGAGGTAAAGGGGAGCCAGCCCAAGAATGCTAGATGTCTACATTCTTTTAGTCTTCATGTTTTCAGAACTATGTGGACCATAACCAGTGTTTACACACTTATGCCCTGGACACACGGTCGGACATTGATCGGACATTCCGACAACAAAATCCATGGATTTTTTCTGACGGATGTTGGCACAAACTTGTCTTGCATACACATGGTCACACAAAGTTGTCGGAAAATCCCATCGTTCTGAACGCAGTGACGTAAAACACGTACGCCGGGACTATAAATGGGGCAGTAGCCAATAGCTTTCATCTCTTAATTTATTCTGAGCATGTGTGGTACTTTGTGTGTCGGACTTGTGTACACATGATCGGAATTTCCGACAACGGATTTTGTTGTCGGAAAATTTTATAGCAAGCTCTCAAACTTTGTGTGTCGGAAATTCCGATGGAAAATGTGTGATGGAGCCCACACACGGTCAGAATTTCTGACAACAAGGTCCTATCACACATTTTCCATCGGAAAATCCTATCGTGTGTACAGGGCATAAGAGTTGTTTTAATGCAAATGTACCGATATATTTACCCGAGGAAAAGTTTTTAATATTTTTGTGGACATAGTTGTAATACTGTCAAGACAAAAATGTCTTGCTCCCATAAAGGCCTCTATATGATCATATATTTGCACGCAAGTGAAATTTTTATTATTATTTTATATTTTTATCATGTGACTGGTACTAAAACGGATGGCAACTCTCTCTTCCATCCTTTGCAGTGCTGTAAGTGATGGAATTTATGCTGGCTATAGATGGTTTGAGTCTCAGCTGGAACAGCAGTGGGCAGGCTGAATGTACCACCTTGGGTGTAACCAACATGCCGGATTCACTTCCAATTATTGCTAGCGGCTGCTAGCAATAATCACGGGCTTCCTCTGCCCGCCCCCCACAAGGAGCAAGACAGTTGTTTAGCAGGAGGGATTCCCCTGTCAGTGCTGTCTGTGCTGATATGAGGGGGGGGAATTGTGCACATTTCTTTCCTGCAACCTGGAAATAAATTCACACCGTCTATGGCCAGCATAAGTGTACCCAGCAGATCAGTCTTCCTTATTAAACCCTGTCTAGTATAAATGGGAGTTCAGCTCTGGAAATGCTGGGTAAACAATGAAAAATTCCTGTTTTGTGGGTGGTATGTTCTGTTAAGCAACATCCTGTGGTTCTGTGTTTTGTAGCTGAACAAGTTGGTTACCATTGCTAACCTCTTCTTCTAAAAGTTGTCGGATTGTATGCTGATCTAGTGGCTTGAATACTTTTACTAACCTAGGACAAGTGTGAAGTTCAGCTCTGACTTCATCTGCAGCATGCTTGTTCTAGACTAGAGATGCTGTAAGAATTGAAACCAGAGAGAGACAAATAATCGTTTTTAAAAATCTGTTTTATTTTTTTATATTTGGTACAAAAATAACAAAAAAAAGTTGCTAAAGTGCCCTCGCTGGGGTGAAGCCAAAATGAACAATTAAAGAAGAGTCAAGCAAGGTCACAAACAACCATACACTGTGTGGCTCAAGCACTAAAATAAGTTAAAATGCAGGATACTATTACAATCCTGAAAGTAACCAATTCTACGATATAAATATAAAAATAATCCCACGGCCCTAAATAATAAGCGAGATAAGTCACATATTCAGGAGTATACTAGCACAAATGGACAAAGTGCACAATAAACCAGGGTATAGAAGTTGTAGCTGTAGAGGCATCCTCCAACCAGCAAGACCATGCCATGAGAAACTTTTTTGAAAACTGAAATGTTTTAGGGAGGAGAAGTAAAACTAAAATAATGTGGTTGCATAAGTCTGCACACCCTCTTATAACTTGGGTTGTAGCTATGTTCAGAATTAAGCAATCATATTCAAACTGATGTTAAATAGGAGTCGGTACACACCTGCCATCATTTGGAGTGCCTCTGATTAACCCCAAATAAAGTTCAGCTGTTCTAGTAGGTTTTTCCTGACTTTTCCTTAGTCACATCCTACAGCAAAAGCCATGGTCCGCAGAGAGCTTCCAAAGCATCAGAGGGATCTCATTTTTAAAAGGTATTAGTCAGGAGAAGGGTACAAAAGAATTTCTAAGGCATTAGTTAACCCATGGGCCACAGTGAAGACAGTCATCAAGTGGGAAAATATGGTACAACAGTGACATTACAAAGAACTGGACGTCCCTCTAAAATTGATGAAAAGACGAGACGAAAACTGGTCAGGGAGGTTGCCAAGAAGCTTACAGCAACATTAAAGGAGCTGCAGGAATATCTGACAAGTATTGGCTGTGTGGTACATGTGACAACAATCTCCCATATTCTTCTTATGTCGGCTATGGGGCAGGGTGGCAAGACGGAAGCATTTTCTTACCAAGAAAAACATTTTGCAAAAACACATCTGAAGTCTCCCAAATGGAGGAAAATGTGTTATAGTCTGATGAAACCAAGGTTTAACTTTTTTGGCTATAATTCCAAAAGATTGGTGCAAAAACAACACTGCACATCACCAAAAGAACACCATACATACAGTGAAGCATGGTGGTGGCAGCATCATGCTTTGGGGCTGTTTTTCTTCAGCTGGAACAGGGGCCTTAGTCAAGGTAGAGGGAATTATGACCAGTTCCAAATACCAGTCAATATTGGCACAAAACCTTCAGGCTTCTGCTAGAAAGCTAAACATGAAGAGGAACTTCATCTTTCAGCATGACAACGACCCAAATCATACATCCAAATCAACAAAGGAATGGCTTCACCCAGAAGAATAAAGTTTTGGAATGGTACAGCCAGAGCCCAGACCTAAATCCGATTGAAAATATGTGGGGTGATCTGAAGAGGGCTGTGCACAGGAGATGCCCTCGCAATCTGACAGATTTGGAATGTTTTTGCAAAGAAGAGTGGGCACATTTTGCCAAGTCATGCTGATAGACTCATACCCAAAAAGACTGAGTGTTGTAATAAAATCAAAGGGTGCTTCAACAAAGTATTAGTGTAAGGGTGTGCACACTTATGCAACCATATTATTTTAGTTTTTTAATTTTACATCACAGAATTTTCAATTTTTTTTTACATTACAGAAACCTGACATTTTAACAGGAGTGTGTAGACTTTTTATATCCACTGTAGTTGAAGCATTAGACATACTGGTGGGTTGCAGCCACCAAAGCGCCATCACTAGCTGAGTGGCAAGGAAGTACTCCTGACAATGTGGCATGGCCAAATCGCCCTGAAAAGTAGGGATGGGCCGAACGGACCTCTGTTCAGTACGCACCAGAACTTGTGGTACAGCACATTGTGCGAATTCACGGAAGGGGGCAGAATCCACCAGGCTGAAAGGTAGAAGTTGGAGAGCCAACAGCTTTGACAAGCCTGCATTCAGATGCTGGGCATGTGGGTGGCAGGGACTGTATTTTTTTCTGCTGCAGCAGATGGGGCAGAGAAATTTGCCAGGTACAGTCTACAGCTGGTGGTGTGCTGCTAGTAGATGAGCTGCTAGGACCTGGGACACCCTGTGCTATACCATCATCCCTGTCAGTGGAGGCCGCTGAGAGGTAATGACTCGGTATCACAGGGGCAGACTGAAGTGGGTAAGGAGGAGGAGGAGGGACAGATTTGTGCCCCTTTTGTATGGCTTTTAGGTGCTCTTGCCAATGGGCCATGTGGTTGGACGTTAAATGCCTTGTTAGGCATGTGGTACTCAAATGGTTGGTGTTTTTGCCACGTTTGATGTGCCTGAGATACAGTTTGCAAATAACAACAGTGCGATCTGCTGCAGATGTGCTGAAAAAGGCCCAGATAGCTGAGCTTTGGGGAGTGGGCCGGGAGATAACAGGGTCTGCAACATTATGGTGGAGAGTTCAAACACTTTTGACACATTTTTGGGACCGTTGGCGTTTATACAGCTATAAAAATCAGTGCTATAAAAATGCACTGATTACTGTGTAAATGTCACTGGCAGGGAAGGGGTTAACAGGGGGCAATCAAGGGGTTAACTGTGTTACCTAGGGAGTGATTCTAACTGGGGGGGATGGGACTGCCTGGGTAAGGAGAGTGATCTGTTGTTCATACTTTATATTGACAGATCTCCATTCTGTCTCTGTGTGGAGTGATCGCGGGTGCGCCCCCTAGTGATCAAAAGGCGAACCAACGTACAGCTACTTCGGTTCACCCAGGAGAGCCAACCTGTACTGCGGCGGCTGGTTGGGAAGGGGTTAACTGGTCTTTTCACTAAAAGGTGAACTGTAAGGGAATTGCAAATGCTAGCCCAGACTGTGGAAAATTCTTTAATCCAACACTTTGTATAAATGATTGTGAGAAATAAATAAAAAAAATATATATACAGTGCATCTAAAAAGTCTACACACCCCTGGTAAAATGTCAGGTTTCTGTGGTGTAAAAAAATAAGACAAAGATAAATCATTTCAGAACGTTTTCCACCTTTTAATGTAACCTATAAACTGTACAACTCAGTTGAACAACAAACTGAAATCTTTTAGGTGGAGGGAAGTAAAAATAAAAAACTAAAATAATATGGTTGCATAAGTGTGCACACCCTTACACTAATACTTTGTTGAAGCACCTGTTGATTTTATTACAGAACTCAGTCTATTTGAGTATGAGTCTATCAGCATGGCACATCTTGACTTGGCAATATTTGCCCACTCTTCTTTGCAAAAACACACCAAATCTGCCAGATTGCGAAGGCATCTCCTGTGCACAACCCTTTAAAGATCATCCAACAGATTTTCAATGAGATTCAGGTCTGGCCTTTAATCTTCTTCTGGCGACGCCAGTCCTTTGTTGATTTGGATGTATGCTTTGGGTCATTATCATTCTGAAAGATGAAGTTCCTCTTCATGTTTAGATTTCTAGCAGAAGCATGAAGGTTTTGTGCCAATATTGACCGGTATTTGGAACTGTTCATAATTCCCTCTACCTTGACTAGGGCACCTGTTCCAGCTGAAGAAAAACAGCCCCAAAGCATGATGCTGCCACCACCATGCTTCACGGTGAGTATGGTGTTTTTTTTGGTGATGTGCAGTGTTTTTGCGCCAAACATATCTTTTGTAATTATGGCCAAAAAGTTCAACCTTGGTTTCATCAGACCATAACAGATTTTCTCACATGCTTTTGGGAGTCTTCAGATGTGTTTTTGTAAAATTTAGCCAGGCTTGGATGTTTTTCTTCGTAAGAAAAGGCTTCCGTCTTGCCACTCTTCCCCATAAGCCAGACATATGAAGAATATGGGAGATTGTTGTCACATGTACCACACAGCCAGTACTTGCCAGATATTCCTGCAGCTCCTTGCTGTAGGCCTCTTGGTCGCCTCCCTGACCAGTTTTCTTCTCGTCTTTTCATCAATTTTGGAGGGACGTCCAGTTCTTTGTAATGTCACTGTTGTACCATATTTTCCCACTTGATGACTGTCTTCACTGTGGCCCATGGGTTAACTAATGCCTTAGAAATTCTTTTGTACCCTTCTCCTGACTGATACCTTTTAACAAGGAGATCCCTCTGATGCTTTGGAAGCTCTTCGCGGCTTTTGCTGTTGGATGAAACCAAGAAAATGTCAGGAAAGACCTACTAGAACTGCTAAACTTTTATTTGGGGTTAATCAGAGGCACCTTAAATGATGGTAGGTGTGTACTGAGTTTGAATATGATTGCTTAATTCTGAACATGACTACATCCCCAGTTATAATAGGGTGTGCATACTTATGCAACAACATTATTTTAGTTTTTTATTTTTATTCCCCCCCCCCCCCCAAAAAAAAAGATTTCAGGTTGTTTTTCAACTGAATTGTACAGGTTATAGGTCACGTTAAAGGTGGAAAAAGTTCTGAAATGATTTATCCTTGTCTCATTTTTCTACATCACAGAAACCTGACATTTTAACGGGGGGTGTGTAGACATTTTATATCCACTGTATACGCGCACACACACACACACACACTGTAAATATAAAAGCGAGTTAAAACCAGATGATGCAAGCAACTCAGGTTATGCTGTGTTGAAAAGCACGTATACGTTTGCAACAGCTGTAGCTTTTACTGGGGGTGCAAGATGGGGGGAGAATATTAAGATATGTATGCAAGTTTGGTTTCTGAGATATTATATTTTTTGTGGCACCAAAAGTAGCACAAATAAAGTGTACAATTACATTTCAAATTTAATAACCTTGGGTGCAAAGTGGCCAGGACTTGAGGTGACACAATGGGGTTTATTTACTAAAGCTGGAGAGTGCAAAATCAGGCTCACTTCTGCATAGAAACCTTGAAAGTATTTTGAGTAAGAATAGTACCTCATGTTTCCCATGCATAAAACATTTTCTGTTTTGAAGCTCCTTCTTGTGACCTAAAGCCCGAGAAAAGATAATTTACTAGTGTTTTCAGACGTGTGCTAAAAGTAGAATGTGAAAATCACTGTTGGAAGCTGATTGTTTGTTTTTTTTTTTTTTTGGCATATGGTTGGAGCCAGAGGCTCTAATAGGCTTCAAAAAATAGGTGGGCTTGGGACGCAGAGCACTGCGCTCTGAGCCTACCTAGTTGTGGGACAATAGCGAATGAATATTCGCTATTATCACACTGATTCTCCTCCCGGCCAATCATGAAGCAGGTCCTGAGACTCATTTTCCAATTGGCTGAAAGGAGAAGCGATCCCATGGGCCCCAGGAGGAGGAGGGAGAAGACGTACGGCTGCCGTGATGAAATCGGCGCTCTCTGGGAACACACAGCTCTCAGCCCCGCCTCCTCCTCTCCGAGCTGTAAAATCGTCCCGGACACCTGCTCCCGGTGTCACCCAACGGAGATCTGATCTGAGTGTGAGATCGGGGCGGGAGATCAGGCTGTGTGTGTGCTGATCTTCGGTGCCCGGAGGCAGAGGATCCCTGCCAGCAGAGGAGAGGTGAGTGAGCCATGTACACGAAGTGAGCTGGGGAGGGGGGGTTGTCTGAGTGCGTGCTGGAGCGACGGGGGTGGTCAGGTCCGTCTGCCAAGGGCGCCCCCCCCGACCGATGGAGCACCAGCTGTGACTGCAATCTACAGACCCAATCATGTTTACACAGTCATACATGAGGGTTGTTCTTTTTCAGCAGCAGATTAAACTGCCAGAATGTTGTCTCGGTTGTGAATTTTGTGCGGAAAAACAATCCAGTCCAGATAGTCGTCTTTAACCTCCCAAAAAAGTAGGGATTGTTTAAATCAAACAGGATATGTTTAGCATTCATTTCCAAATGGGAAGTCTGCAAATTTTTGTTTTACTTTTTATTGTCATTATATAATGTGTGTATTTGATTTCCGAGAACATTCAGAATGTCAGTTCTAAGTTTTTATTTTATTTTTCCAGGTAAGATTATGCCAAAGCCCCAAACTTCAGCTGAAGAACAGCCCTCCATACATACTTGATATTTTGCCGGACACATATCAACATTTAAGACTTGTTTTGAGCAAGTATGATGACAATCAGAAGCTTGTACAGCTCAGTGAAAATGAATATTTTAAAATATACATTGACAGTCTAATGAAGAAATCGAAAAGAGCAATAAGACTCTTCAAGGAAGGAAAAGAGAGAATGTATGAAGAACAGTCACAGGAAAGGTAAGCAGCTATTTTTGTTCTCTGTGGCAGTAACTTTAATACAAAGAAATTACATATAATCTCCTGAATTGTCGATAAACAAAACAAACCCAACTGTTGGATACCAATTGAAATCTATTATAATTCCATCTGTGAACATCACTTTTTAGGAGCCTGCTTGGCAGTGGTGCCTTTTTTTTTCTCTATATATCCAATTCCATTCTCTGTGTTGTTGGAAGAGGGGTCCACTCGATCTCTTTCAAGGTGGTCAAAGCAGTCTGTAGTAGGGATCTTTTTGATAGTTAGGGATGGTTATCTTCTCTCTACATCTGGTCTACTCTAAGAAACCTCCAATCTACCCAGGTTATCTTTCAGACTACTTCAGCTGTTCCTGAGTTAATTCTGCTAGCAGAAATTTGTACCAAGTTTTTTATTTTTTAAATGGGTTTGGGCTTCTCTTAGTCTAATTGTGTATATGATGCCCAACAGCATGATCTTATGTAGTAGGGTTTTAAGATAATTTATCTTGCAGGATGCAGAGCTTGGCCATTTCCCTAATATGTACTTTTGACACCTATGTGGATTTATTCCCAATTGGTTAGGTTCCAATGTATCTGCCACTGAGTGGGAGCCCAATAGGCTTTCTCCAAATTTGAGTGATACTTTTCACTGTGAATGGTGTTCCAACCTGTTTAATATTAAAGTGGTTCTATACCCTTTTTTTATATTTTTACCTACAGGTAAGCCTATAATAAGGCTTACCTGTAGGTAAAATGAATATCTCCTAAACCTATACGGTTTAGGAGATATTTACTTTGCATGCAGCCGCTGACGTCAGCGGTGCATGCACTGTGAAGGTCCGACAGGCGCTGCCGAACCTTGCCGAAAAAAAATCTCCCATGCACAAGCGCGGGAGTGAGGACATTGCGGCTCCGGCCACTCACAGCGCCGGAGCCGCGAACCTGGAAGACACACCGAGGGGAAATGTCAGCTCCCTTGGCGCTGACCGAGATCAGCTACCAACACCTCATT
Source organism: Aquarana catesbeiana (assembly GCF_042186555.1). Lineage (NCBI taxonomy): Eukaryota > Metazoa > Chordata > Amphibia > Anura > Ranidae > Aquarana > Aquarana catesbeiana. Next base: position 349,719,031 of record NC_133325.1, on the reverse strand, counting down.
CTAAGGTAAGTATTTCATAATGAGCTAGTATGCTCATTATGCTTTTTGCCTTACAGGTTTAAAAAAAAAAAAACCTTGCGCGGGTATACAACCGCTTTTAATGCCTCAGTTTCTACATTGGATTATATAGCAAATCTGCTAAGTGAGGACTAGAAAGATTTTAGGGTAAAAATCATGTAGGGCCTTTTTTTATGTCAGCATATTTTTTTAATGAAAAAAAAAAACGGGTAGAGTCTTTTGGTAGCCTAAACTTTATAAATGTCTTCTGCTATAAACACCACCTTTTTGTTAGCAAATTTGTATTATCCATGTACTTGACTGCAGCACATGTGCCGGACAGTATACAGTTCCAACCTATTCCCCAGCATCTATAGGATGTTGAGAATGGAGTCAGGTGTCGACTTAATGTAAGTCTTGTTGGCCTATAGCAGTGACAAGAGAATGGAGACTGAAATTTTGGACCTCTCATAGCTGAATGAGTGCACATTCAGAGGTAAGTATACTAGGCATACATTATGACAAATGCTGGTTGGCCACTACCCTGTTTATTTCCACTTTATTGCATATCTAAATCCTAAACCTTACTGAACTGTATGCATGAGAGAACAGCGTTGTCACCCTAGACTGCTCTCCTGATTTGGGCTACCAATACATCCTCTTATCTTTAGTACATAGTAGGAAATTGCTTTGTAGTTTACAGAAGATGGCTAAGAAAGCTGATAACATTGTTTGAGATTTCGGTTCAGAATCGCCAAGTATTTTTTTGGACTTAATCTGGCCCGGATCGAAATTTGACTGGGTCAGCAGAGACTGCCCAAATTTCGAGCTATGTATGACCACCGTGGTTGAACAATAGTTGATCTACTGATCGAGCCTTGTTGGAAAATTTTGACAGCAGGAGAGTCTCCGTGCATTCAGAATACAATGACACTGCGGAGAGGATTCCCCCCCATTGAAGGTGTAGATGGGGGAATCGGGCCAGTTTTTTTTTTTTTTTTTCCCAACCTACTGGTTGAAGGAGAAAAATGGACAAGTCTAAGGCCAGCTTTAGTCTCAAGCGCACATTCACAGCTGTGAATGTGCCTGCTATTGATAACATGTGGGAACCCCAGTGAGTGTTCCTGGCGATTAGCTGCAGGCTAATTGTGGTCGCTCGCATATAATCACTCATTCAGTGGTCTCCTTTAATGCAAATCCACCTTTAGCATTTCTCAATGGGGAAAAAAAGTAAATCAATACGTCAGCTGCTGTATCCAAACACCAACATTGGTGTCCCAATACAATCACCACATGCAGTATATACTGCACTCTATATTAATATAAGAAATTGTGTATATATATATATATTCCGGGGTGATTAAGCTCTAGTGGTGTATGCAATTTCATAAACACGTGTCAGTCCAGATTGTATTTTAAAGACTTAAAGGCTTGGCAGCCCACTTTTATTCAAAGGAAACCAATTTCAAAGGAAATAACAGCAATTTCCCTCGCAGGGGGTTCCGCCATTACTGTATAATTCAAACCTTCAGCCTCCTGGATTACTCACTTGCAGCACCGCTGCTTCAGACCTCACGCCTAGGCCTTTGGGTTGCTTCTAAGAGCGTATGCTCATGCTGCCAGCTGCAGCCTCCCTCTCCTAGGGAGCATGGGAGTCGTCCTGACACTCATACACAGACGTAGTGTCTTTAGGGTGGAGTCCTCCTGACTCCTCGGCCAGACTAGCTGTCTCGAAAGTGGGGGCTCTGAGCTCTAAATGGGGTCGCCCCTCCAGTATGTGTGTATGTGTGTGTGTGTGTGTGTGTGTGTGTATATATATATATATATATATATATATTGCAAATATATGCTAGATCAGCTCCACAATATTTGTGTAGAAAAGTCCAGACGGTGTTTAATTCACACACTGGGATGAAATAGCTGTCACCAACACCTCCACATGGGAAAAAATGGGGGATAAGCCAGACCCCCATTGAATCAGATTCTTACCAGAATTAACTGGATAACCGGCATAAACACCGGAACTCTAATTTGAGCACTCTCTCTGGAGGATTTTCTTCCCAGATCCTGTTGCAGTCAGGAGGGTGGATTTACATGCTAATGAGCTTGCTCCAAAACAAGAGAAGGAACTCCATAACGTAATCCCATTTAAAATAATTAATTTATTGTATTAAAACTTCTCCCCTTTAGGACTTACACTTACAAAGCATCAAATACAAACAAGCGTGTTATAGTGATAACCGTATAGCAGTGGGGATCGTAGCGGTGCCTCCTACCGAACTCGACTCAACTTTCTGGCAGTAGCGGCGTCAGATGTCAGGGTGACAAAATGCGTCGGAGTGAGGCAACACAATGACAATTGACGTCAGCACGCCACTCAGGGACACCAGGCGCTTTTAGAGGGCTGCATTATGAATGAATGACAGCCTCATTTATCATAAAAGTAAATAAAGGCCACTCCAAACCTTGCTAGACACATGGTGGTGCTTCACAATAGTGCTTACATCACTGGTCAGAATGAGGTATTAATGGTATTTGACAGCTATAGCTGCATATCCAGTATTGCTGGACGCTTTGACACTTTGTGGAATATTTTAATGTGAACCTGTAGTCATAAATGTAGTCATATTTATATTTGCCCTATGCTCTGTAGTTAAAATCAATGTGTATCAAATGCCAAATCTTTTATTTTTTGGTAGAGTGTAGAATTGTTAGCAACGTGCCAAGTTTTTATTATTTTCTGTGTCTCTACTAAGAGATTTACCCTTTGTCCTGGTGAACATTGTTGCCTTGAGTGAAAGTGAGGGAAAAGCCACAATTATGAGTTGTTGCCAAAGCAGCACTACAGTAGAGAAGACTTCCAATGGAGCTAATTGTTGTGGGTGACAGGCAGTGCCAGGACAAGGTCATCTGGTGCCCAGGGCGAAGATGGCAAACTGCGCGCCCTCCACCCCCCGGGATGAGAGAGGGGATGCACATGAGCATGTGTGGGAGTGACATCAACGCAGCCCGGCCAAGGCAAGTGACTGAAGGCACAGAACCCGAAAGGCAGATGGAAGCACCCGGGACCCGCCAGATTGATCGCAGCGCTGGAGGGTTCAATCTGACAGGTAAGTGTACCCTAATGTGCTAATATGCTGTGCATACTAGTAGATTATGGCATAACCTACCTCAGGGGCCTCTAAAAAGTAGCAATGTTAGGAGCCTCTCATGGGGTCCCCTACTGACCCGGTGGCCATTGGGCAGTGCCCAAGTGCATAGTTGCCAACATTTAAAAAATATTTTCAGGGACACTTTTCTTTCCTCTATACATCACAGTAGTAATCACAAAATTAAATGAGTACTAATAATGGGCAGAACAAATACGAGGACTGAGAAGATTTCCTTTAGTTGAACTAACAAAAGTGTGCCCATTCTACAGCTGGTAACATTAAGGATATTCAATATAATTTTAAAGAACTGTTTTTGTGGGTAAGAGGCATAGGGGAGGAGTATGGATGGTATAAAAGTAGGAAGTATGCGCAGGTGAGGGAGAGGAATGTGAAGGGTTTAACAGTGGGCACTATGTACAGGAGAGGAGTGTGGGGGGGTATGACAGTGGGCAGTATGCACAGCAGAGGACAGTGAATGAAAGAGCAGCCACCAGCTTACTTTGAGTCAGTGAGACGAGCAGCTTACCCCTCCACTACACTCCTGGAGTCTTTGAACAGGAGGCAGGCAGGGACAGCTTGGAAGTTGTCATCACCCCCCAAGACGCTGTGCAAGGACCTGCTGAGGTGAGAGACCCAACAACTCCAGCTGACCCCCACATCCCATTCCCCCCTCCCCCCCATACACTCCATTTACCCTGCCCACCACCCAGTAACCTCAAAATAGGAAATAGCCCTCAACACTCTCTTTCTGTCAGGTCCTGTGCTGGCCATGGCCTGTGAGCCCTGCTGGCCATGACCTGTGGGCAGTGGATTCAGGAGGGGGGCTGACCTGGGCTATGGTCCTGAGTGGGCCCCCAAAAACCTTTGGGACTCCGCATTACCAATGACCATTATTAGCCCTGAGTCCCAAGGCCTGGGTTTGGTTGGAAACTCAAGGCTATTGGCCGCCTGCCCTGGGGCCGCTTTTGTGCCGAACCTGGGCAGGTGCACGCCAGGCTGACTCTGAAGGGAATGGGGGGCGAGCACCGCCGGTTTACACAGAGTGGAGATCTCCATCTCCCGCTTACCCAGTGCGGCCAAGTAACATATGAAGTCCAGCTTCCTGCACCGGCTCCAAAAAGCCATTTATACTTACAGTGGAATGTTTTTCCTTTTTTTTTGCGTTTTTTTGAGCAATTGCGTATAGTTTATATACTCTTTTTGTGCGTGTTTGCAAAATTAAAGTGGGCTGGTCTGGATGAAGTCCAAGGCCAAATTTTTGTCCCAGTCCAGCGCTGGTGAACAGTATGTATAGCAGAAGAATGTGGAGAGTATGACAGTGAGCAGTATGTACAGGAGAGGAATGTGGAGGGTATGACAGCAGGCGCTATGTATAGGTGAGAAGTTGTCAGGGCTGGACACTTGTCTTTGTATTCCTCACCTGGTTGCTGCCACACACGCTTGACACCATCTGAACCAAGTAAGTTTATCTTGGTCTCATCAGACCACAGGACATGGTTCCAGCAATCCATATCCTTAGTCTGCTTGTCTTCAGCAAACTGTTTGCGGGCTTTCTTGTGCATCATCTTTAGAAGAGGCTTCCTTCTGGGACGACAGCCATGCAGACCAATCTGATGCAGTGTGCGTTGTATGGTCTGTGCACTGACAGGCTGACCCCCCACCCCTTCAAGCTCTGCAGCAATGCTGGCAGCACTCATATGTCTATTTCCCAAAGACAACCTCTGGATATGTTGCTGAGCATGTGCACTCAACTTCTTTGGTCGACCACGGCGAAGCCTGTTCTGAGTGGAACTTGTCCTGTTAAACTCCTGTATGGTCTCGGCCACCATGCTGCAGCTCAGTTTCAGGGTCTTGGCAATCTTCTTATAGCCTAGACCATCTTTATGTAATGCAACAATTTTTTTTTTTTTCTGATCCTCAGAGAGTTCTTTGTCATGAGGTGCCATGTTGAACTTCCAGGGACCGGTATGAGAGAGTGAGAGCAATAACACCACATTTAACACACCTGCAGGCTCCAAGCTGTCCATTGAGCTCAGTTCCTCTGACAAGAAGTGAGGAGAGGCACTGTGAGCTCATCCTCTCAGTCTGCTGCAAACAGAGTGTGCCGTCTTGTATTTAAACTGGCCGCTCTGCATGTAGCTTTTGACAGGCTGCGCAAGGAGCCCCATATCTCCGGAACCATAGATGATAGGAGCCCCACATTTTGATCAGTGGTGGGGTAGGTCTCTGTGACCCCTGGTCACCGAGCCACCACCCTCGAAGTCAATCCTTTTTTTTTTTTTGTGAATTTTTTTTTTTTTTTTGGGGCAAATGGGCCTATCTTGAGGTAAGGGGCCTGGAGCTGCAGCTCCAATAGCCCCTATGTTAATCCGGCCCTGGGCACCTGTTGCCCAAAAGAAGCTCCGGAATGCCTAGGTCCTGAATATAGCCTTATACACTGATCAGTGCTAATATAATGCACCAACACTGTACTAATGACAATGGCTGAGAAGGGGTTAATATCTAGGATCATCCAAGGGTTAATTGTGTGCTTAACAATGTGTAATGTGTGTACTGAGTACGGGACTAGGAAATGCCTGTCAGGCGGAGATTATTCCTCCTGACAGGGAAGTGAACTGAAGGGCTCATCCTAGGCTTGTGCCTGGTGCAGGAGCGCACTCGGCACATCATTGCATCTGACTGGCTGTGCAGTATTCTAGCGCAGCCTGTGTGTAATAGTCCAGGCACCACTGGCACTTTACCTGCACCCCTCTCTCTATTAAATTGTCCCTCCCAGGGCATCCGCCACTTCTGCCCCTGCCTTGTACTGGCCCTGGTGCTGGTGACATCTTCTCACAAGAGGATTTCCATCACCTTGGAGTGATTGCCTCTATATTTTTGTTGTCTCTACTCGAAAGGAAGTGAAAGCAAATCTCCCAAATGGGCCTTAGATTGCAAAAAAAAAAAAACCCGACTGGTTTTAGACCCCTGTCGGGTCTTAAGGCCATAGAAAACAAATGAAACCTGAAAGGGTTTCTAAGAGCCCATGCTGTGTTTTGTTTTTGCGTTGCAGTGCATTAAACAACCTATTTAAAATAAATGAGGCTCAAACACACAGCAACACACACAAAAATAGAGCCAGCTGCATTTTATCTTCGAGCAATGCACAGGAAACCATGCATTGTGCTGCACTATTTTGAGTTATGAAGGCATGTTGGGGTGCCATTCACAATGTATGGTACCGCAGCACACCGTGTTGGTGATGCAAATGTTACTGCAACGCAGTGATATGAAAGGGCCCTAGCTATAACTACTTTATCCAACACTAAATTTGGCTAGAGATGCACTTCATTTAAACATTTGTAAATGTTATATTTTATTTTGTTATATCTTTATGTGAACCTAGTCTTTAGTACTTGGCCATATGACATGCTGTAGATTCGGTCACAAGTGATGTCGGCGCACATTGGATGACTGATAATAGCATTGTGTTCAGGCAGTTGGCCAGCATGCATCTCTGCCTAAAGAGTTCCCTGACCTTTTGTCCCCAGAATCCTCCACACTGGCAGGAATTCCCATGACCAATTTTTTCCTGGTCATGTGGCAGGAAGCAGGACTTACTGTATGTAAAATTCCTGTAAAAAACCTATAAAAAAGGTAAGATTTACAAAAGTGTTGCACAAATTAATATGTACATCAGAGTGTGCATATGACTATATATGTTAGCAGATTAATGTCAGTGCCCTATATTTTCTGTTTTTGTGCAGTATGAATACATTTTTACAGCCTGCATTCACCGTGTAGAAAATTTCAAATACCAGTTTTCTTGAGTCTTGGGTACTATAATCACTATAAGCTTCCAGCTGAAAAGACTGAGAGTATGACTTTTGAAAAATGTGTTGAATCTGTTGATAACTGAAACCATTTAGAAATACATATAACTCATTTCTTTTATGTCCAATCATGAACATCTAGGTAATGTAATGCCAGAGTTTCCTGGTCAGACCCATGTTTTTGGCATAAGAAGATTTGTCTGTGCCATGGTGTGAAAATCAAAAATATGAGTGTATTATTTTCTCTGGCTGTTAAAATATGACTAAAATCAAGTTGTGCAAGGATTTAATCGGATAAAGAAAAAAAAGAGGAGTTTCCAAGGAATAGATTGAGTAAGCTTGTGGTTATACAATTATATGAAATCAATTTCCTCTATGTACCATGTTTTAGGCTGGACGAAAAACATATTGTGTATAGTTCATGATATGCCTAAACTTGGTTACTTTTGTGTTGCAGGATTGACAGACTGTTTTTAAATACTATTTCTTATACAAAATAACATACAGCTAACACTATAATGAAATAATTTACCTGTGTATTACCCCCTTTTATTTTAATAATTAATAAAAAAAAGTTTTCTTTTGCATACAGGCATATTTTTATGATTTAGATTATGATTTAAGCTGCGTACACACGATCGGATTTTGCGACGGGAAATGTGCGATGACAGGTTGTTGGCGGAAAATCTGACCGTTTTGTATGCTCCATCGGACAATTGTTGTCAGATTTTCCGCGGACAAATGTTGGATAGCAGGTTTTAAAATTTTCCGCGGACAAATGTCTGTTGTCGGAGCGTGTGTACACAAGTCCGTCGAACAAAAGTCCAAAGTACAAACACGCATGCTCGGAAGCAAGGACGAGCCAAAAGCGGTTGGTCTTGTAAACTAGTGTTCATAATGGAGAATTAACATTCATTATTCTCTTCTTCTTTAATGGGATAAGAATAATATTATGCTTTTTTTTTTTTTTTTTTTTTTTTTTTTTTTTGGGGGGCAAGTTACCACAACACCATTATCCCATAGTTTTTAAAATCAAAGATACAACTATGTTGGTGTCCCTTGTCAATTTTACATTGTATTTTTTTAACTATAACTGCCTACTCTCAAACTGTCATTTGAAGTAAAACACATAGCCAAGTATTATTCTACACATTTTTTTATTCTGCATTAAAAAAGAAAACAAATAAAATTAGACATGCTATCTGCCAATAGAACGTAACCAAAAAGTGCATTCTATGCATCCAAAAATATAAAAAATATAACAAATCAAGTCATTATTATTCAACCAAAAAATAAAATAAAAGCCTTCTGCTTCTTAAGGTGGATGTATTTTCCACTGCTCAAGAACAGGTACCAGAAAAAACTTGTTGACTGACATGACTTGCCCCCACACAGTCAGACCCCCAAACCATCCCACCAATCCCCGGTCCAATAAGAGGGCTTTGCTGGCCAGTGAAGACATTCTAATTTGATAGAGGGCTGGTGGTTGAAACTTAGAACTACAAGTAGGTGGGGTTTGGACCCCAGGATAGTGGCTGGCACCTTGTAAAATAGTTGTAAAATAATTTCCCTTAAAATAATATCTTTTTTCTCTCAGTGGTGGATAATTAAAAATGCTTTTGAAGAGCTTCCACTGCATGGTTTTGCACCTTTGTCCTTTCAACTTTGACTATGTAGATTCTACTTCCTCATCTTTGAGCCTAATCCCCTCCTGCCTGATGTTATGTTCAGTGAGTGTACATTTATTCGCCTACAAGATTCTCTTATTAGACAGGGGGGCTTGACCAACTTGAAGCCAAATCATAGAACCTAATTTGCTATAGCAGCCTTTGCCAAGCTTTTTACCCCAGAGGAACCCTTAGAGAAGTCCAGTCACAGGAGTACAATTTGTTTTGCACTCCTGTGACTCGTTTTCAGCAGCGAGCGGTCTGAAGTCCGCTCTCTGCTGACATCACCAAGATCAGTCCAGGCACCACGTAATCCCAACTCTGGAAGTCTGGATCCGCCAGGTGCCTGGACTGATGGGTGCCTCAGCCTCTCAGCGAGACGCTGAGACAGCTGCTCCCCACCACTCCACAGCTCAGCACTCCAGTGAGCATGGAGGAGGAGAGCTGCTGATTGACAGGCAGCAGCTCTCCGCAACGGGGAGGTGGGAGAACCGAGCCATCGGCGATGTTCGGTGGCTCGGTTCTCAGTGAAGAGGCAGCAGGGGACTGATGCTGCATCCACCTAGGTAAGTATGATTATGGGATAAAAGAAAAGCCCATACTTCTCTTTTAAAATAATGTTTCAGGACTCAGGGAATCTCAGGTAAAAATAATTCTTCAGGAGTTAGTGGGAAGAATGCCTCTTACATTTGTAGTAAGTGGGGGAAAAAAAAGCCCCCCCTTTAAATTAGTAGTAAGACTTGCCAACCTTAAAAACAGTGCAAAAGATCATTCGGTTCGTGGTGCTGGCTTGGCCAAGTGGAGTTGGATCCAGAACTATACATGCATTATCGAATAGGTTGTATTTTTCCTACAGCTCAAGGAAACCCCAAGCAAGTTCTGGGGGAACCCTAGGGTTCTGCAGAACCATGGTTTAGAATGGCTGACCTATAGTAAAGGTAAAATAGTCTCAGGAACAGCTTTTCTGAACAGCGAAAGGTAATACCAAACACTTTGTGCTGCCGAATAGTAGAGGGCAGAGGACAAGTTTGCTGCAACAATAGTATCTTTTATTATAAAAGGAAGTATGGTAATAATTGCAGACTATCCTTTGCCTATTATAGCATGAGTGGAGTTGGAATATGGGTACAATGCAATTTATAACTTGTGGTTGCAACAGTAAACATTTGTCTGTTGGAACAGTCCCACTTTTTAAAACTAGATAAATGTTACATTTACCAGACACATTTTATTAATGTACCCAGGTTGAAGTGTTATTGCATTTTGCAATGTCTATTTTGGACAAATCCATTTTATTCTTTGTAAAAAAACAAAAAAAAAACAGGTAGTGCATTTTAATCTCTCACTGATATTCATCTAAAGAAACCCAGGCATCTTCACAAATGGCGATTATTGAAATACATACAGTATAATGTAATAATTCAAGTCATAGTGGGTTTGCATGTGACCTTTTTAATTCACATTACACAGGCGTTGTCCACCCTTGTCACTGGATTGCATTTGAGACAAAAAGTGGCCACAAAGCCATTTTTATTTAAAAAAAACAAAAACAATGTACACACACACACACACACACACACACTGCTCGCCATGTATGCCAGAGTGAAAGCAATGATTCTAGGACCATCATTTATTATTGACTCAAAACTGATGACCAGTAAAGGTTTTTAAAGCGTTGCCTGTGAACAATCTTGGGTACCTTCGTACATTTACCGGGCACATGCAAATTTGAGGCTTGAGATATTTTGTATCTACTGTATTTATTGGCGTATAATACGCACTTTTTAACCCGGAAAATCGGGTGCAAATAGTGCGTGTGTGTGTTATACGCCAATACTTCAATTTTAGCTGCCTCAGAGGGGACGGGACGGGGGGGGGGGGGGGGGGGGGGTTGAGATGAGCGCCATCAGATTACATGCAGTGAGAATCTCCTGTTTACATGGTGGCCTCTGTAATAGGAAGTCCCGTCTCCTGGGCTGCCATTGGACCACTGTTCTGTCTATAATAGGAGATTCTCACTGTATGTAATCTGTCAGCACTCATGCCGCCCCCCTCCCTGTCCCCTCTAGGCTGCAGATGGGCGTCGATCAGGCTGCACTGATGGCAATGTTGAGGCTGCTGCATTGAAGGCAATGGTGAGGCTGCTGCCTTGAAGGCATTGGTGAGGCTGCTGCATTGATGGCAATGGTGAGGCTGCTGCATTGAAGGCAATGGTGAGGCTGCTGCATTGAAGGCAATGGTGAGGCTGCTGCATTGATGGCAATGGTGAGGCTGCTGCATTGAAGGCATTGGTGAGGCTGCTGCATTGAAGGCATTGGTGAAGCTGCTGCATTGAAGGCAATGGTGAGGCTGCTGCATTGATGGCAATGGTGAGGCTGCTGCATTGAAGGCAATGGTGAGTCTGCTGCATTGATGGCAGTGGTGAGGCTGCTGCATTGATGGCCTATGTGAGGCTGCAGATGGGCATTGATCAGGCTGGATTGTTCGCAGTGGTGAGGCTGCAGATGGGCACTGACCGTCATTTTGCTTCAAAATTCCTTATTGAAAATTTAAGTTTTTTCCCTGGCATTTTTATTATTTTTTTCTTACTAGCAAGGGGTTAAGTGTGTTCTTGGGAGGTGTTTCTAACTGTAGGGGGACTGACAGGGAGTATCGCTGTTCATGATCACTAGGAACAGACAATCTCACTAAAATCTACTGTCAGAAGGGGGATCTGCTTTTTTTACACTGGCAGATTCCCGTTCTCCCTCTCTGAGGAGCGATCGGGTGGCCGGTGGACATCGCAGCCACCGCACCCATGCATCGGCTCCCCCGCTCTGCAGCGGGAGAGCATGCCCACAGTAACTCGTGGACGAAACAACGTACGGGTGTGTCATTTACACAATAGGGCCGCCCTGCCACAGTATATATGTGGTGGGCGGCCCTTAAGTGGTTAAATCAAGTAGATTTAAATCACTAGTAAAAAAGCTTGATTTTATATGAACTCGATTTAAATCATAATTTTTAAAGAGCAATGGTCATCTCTGTCTCCCAGAGGCTCCTCCTCTGAACAGCTGTTGACTCACCGACAGTCCCATTCACTTTAATAGGACGGCTGGTCATGTGGCAGTGACACAACAAGGTGAGGGATGTGCTGGCAGCAAGTGAGTGCATGCCCGCTAACAGGTGCTGGCATGATGGATCTGAAATGACAGGTGCTCTTTAAATGTAAGGACTCATTCCTGCTGGTAGTATGAATCGTTAATATTTGCAAACAAAATGAAGGATTCCTATTTAAAATAAAAAGCTGCCAGGTTAGTAAAACAGTGATATCCGAACCGATTTTAGGTTAATAGGTTTATCACACATACAGTTGTGCTCATAAGTTTACATACCCTGGCAGAATTTATGATTTCTTGGTTTCAGAGAATATGAATGATAACACAAAAACATTTATTTCACTCATGGTTAGTATTTGGCTGAAGCAATTTATTATCAATCAACTGTGTTTACTCTTTTTAAATCAATGCCAACAGAAACTACCCTAATGACCCTGATCAAAAGTTTACACACCCTGGTGATTTTGGCCTGATAACATGCACACAAGTTGAGAAAGGGGTTTGAATGGCTATTAAAGGTAACCATCCTCACCTGTGATCTGTTTGCTTGTAATTAATGTATGTGTATAAAAGGTCAGTGTGTTTCTGGACTCCTGATAGACCCTTGCATCTTTCATCCAGTGCTGCACGGACGTTTCTGGATTCTGAATCATGGGGAAAGCAAAAAAATTGTCAAAGGATCTGTGGGAAAAGGTAGTTGAACTGTATAAAACAGGAAAGGGATATAAAAAGATATCCAAGGACTTGAGAAACCCAATGAGCAGTGTTTAAACTCTAAACAAGAAGTGGAAAATGAGGGGTTCTGTTGAAACCAAACCATGGTCAGGTAGACCAACTAAACTTTCACCCACAACTGCCAAGAAAATTGTTCGGGATGCAAAGAAAAACCCACAAATAACTTCAGGTGAAATACAGGACTCTCTGAAAACATGTGGTGTGGCTGTTTCAAGATGCACAATAAGGAGGCACTTGAAGAAAGATGGGCTGCATGGTTGAGTCGCCAGAAGAAAGCCATTACTATGCAAATGTCACAAAGTATCCCGCTTACAATATGCCAAACAGCACAGAGACAAGCCTCAAACCTTCTGGTACAAAGTAATTTGGAGTGATGAGACCAAAATTGAGCTTTTTGGCCACAACCATAAACGCTACATTTGGAGAGGAGTCAACAAGGCCTATGATGAAAGGTACGGAGGTGGATCGCTGATGGAGAAAAAACAAAACCCGGCTCACACCTTGCGGCGTCAATTGATGCCACTTGGGGGGCCATTTTGTGCATGGCGCCAATGCGTTGAGATCGGGCCCCACCTCCCCTCATGCATTTCGGGGCGGTTGGGGCCCGATCTCAACGCATTGGCGCCATGCACAAAATGGCCCCCCAAGTGGCATCAATTTCTCCATCTGACGCCTACAGCTGTGATGAGTAGACATCCACTGAGTTACTCTCAGCTGTGATTGCTCTCTCATCTCTCAGCTACCAATGACGTCATGCATGACGCTGGCAGGGACCCGCCCAGGGCCAGAGTATATCAGCTGGGACCGACAGACTGACGGTTCACTCCCTCACTGTGCTTCACTGGGAAAGGACCGTTCTGTTAAGCAGCCACTATTCAACACATGGGTAATTAATATATATTTTTTACATCTTCTTTTCTGCTTACAGTACACATATTCCCATCCTCTCACCTATTTACCCAGTGTAGGACATCCTCTATCTTCACACATTCCCTATGGGTTTCTTTACTTATCCTTTTTCATGTGCACTTTCATGCATCCATTTCATTTTCCCTTATTATCCTATTTTTTACACATTTACTTTTTTATATGCACCAAGCACATATTTCTTTCAGTCATTTCATTCATCCAACACTTTCTACTCCAGTTTTACTTCCTTTGACACACCATATATTTTTTTCAATTTTTTTCAATTTTCTGCAGATTTTCCCATTTACAACTCATTGACCAATATACTGAGGGCTCAGGAATCAGTCGGCTGTGGTCTCTCCTGGCCCACCCTCCAATTACTTTGGAAGGATGGTCGGTGCCCTGCCTCAACCCCGGTTGAGACGGTTATATCTCACACCCTAACAGATCCCATTGCTGGTGACCCCTCTTGACTTTTGGGCTATTTTTGTAAGTAGCTTTTCCATTCAAAGTAGACAATTTGGACATTTCTGATACGATTTTCTCTATTGGCCGGAGGTTCCACATGTATCAATATTTATGATATTCTTTTGTTTTCCTCAGTTAAATTATGCATCCCACCCCTGATGACTGGCAAGAAGCCAAGAAACGCGTCGGGTTCGCAAACTAAGGATGCCCTATCAAGCCTAAATCATATCCCTGACATTTATCAATTTTTTATTGAGTTTTCTCATTTCATGCGATTTTGTGATTTTGATTGGCGATTTTAATTCATGTACTTCTGTTATGAATTGCATATATGTATGTCCATTGATTTGTTTACACTACTGAGTTTCCTCGATTGTTATTGCTAAATATGCGTTTATATCAATTCATGCGATTATGTCTGTATTTATACTACTTTATTGGTACTGTATGCATCAAAATCATGGACTTGACTATTAATTAAATCCAATCATTTTACCTACTCACATGTATTCATTATTATACTTTCAATTGACATGCTTCATTTAAAGTCCCACTTGCCCCTCTCTTTTTTTCTTGTATATATGAACCCGGGATGGAAGCATGCCATTGATATTTAGTTCATGCGACTGGTCACTTTCTTTTGTTTATATACAGCAGAATAAAGTGAAGGTTCTGGACTGGCCATCTCAGTCTCCTGACCTCATTATCATTGAGCCACTCTGGGGAGATCTCAAACCTGCAGTTCATGCAAAACAGCCCAAGAATTTACAGGCACTGGAGGCTTTTTGCCAAGAGGAATGCCATCTGAGAAGATAAAGAGCTTCATCCACAAATACCACAAAAGACTTCAAGCTGTCATTGATGTTAAAGGGGGCAATACACGGTATTAAGAACTGGGGTATGTAAACTTTTGATCAGAGTCATTTGGGTAGTTTCTGTTGCCATTATGATTTATAAAGAGTAAACAGTTGATTGATAATAAATGGCTTCAGCCAAACACTAACCATGAGTGAAAGAAACTTTTTTTGTGTTATTATTCATATTGTCTGAAAAATGGCCAAGAAATCATAAATTCTGCCAGGGTATGTAAACTTATGAGCACAACTGTATTTGGAGAACTACTTAAATTATTTTATTTGATTAAAACAATAACATTATATTACCTTCTTTACCCATAGGTAAAAGAACTTCATTAAATATTCCGAAACTTGGTCTCTTTTACTGCCTGTTGCCATTTTGCTCCTCAAGGTAGAGGAAGAAATTGAACAGAAAGATCACATGGTTTATAAGCTGCTTAGAAGGTTTCACTTTCATTTTTACTGCTTGCCCTTCCTCCTCACACTTAGAGCCTGGTACAGATGCATTTATCTTCAAGCAATCATACAATTTGTAGTGTACAAAGATTTGCAAAATTATGGGATAAAGGAATATTCCTGAACTCTGTTTTATCTCATGGTTACTTTGAAATTGTGTAAATGCATCAATGCAGTGCATGTTATCTCAGCTTGCAGAGCTTGTATTCATTGAATGAGTTTACCAAAAAATGTAAATATTGCAGAATATACAGCTCTCATGTTACATAACTAAGCTCCATTTCATGCTGAATAAACTAAATTATTAATGTATCTTAAATAGAAAACTATCTTTTAGATAGATTTTTTTTTTTAACTCCAAAAGCATTTTATTAAAATAAATTTGATAAAAATCAAAAGAAATCCAATTCTTTTGATTTTTTTTTTTGCCACCATTGTATTCTACAGGATCTCCGTTTTTAGATTTTTTTGGGTTTTAAGTGTGTTTTCATGTAAAATTTAATTTCACTATGCGAGCACACAATAAAAATAATGGCTCTGAAAGCAAAAGGGTTAATTGCTGCTCATTTGTAAATGTTTAATAAAGATCAACCCCCCCCCCCCCCCCCCCAGCCTTATGCAGGCCATACATGAATCGAATTCCTAAACAAATTTTCTTTAAAAATCTGGTATTTTGTGCATTTTGTGATCCAATGGCGCCACCGTTGATTTCGAAATTGGACCAAACAAGTCTTCAATTTCATCTCCTGTTGCTGCAGAAAATAATTTTTGTGGCTGGTACTCTGTTTTCTCTCCCGGTCACAGTTCCTGCACATTTTTTTCAATTATATTTCTTGCACGATGCTCCCATCATTGATTAGAAATTTTCTTTGTTTTTCAAAAAATTTCCAACATGCCCCATCACTCATTTGATGGTTGCACCCAAAAAAAGGCCATTCCTGCGGTCCACTAATGGTGCGAAATTCTAATGAAAATTCTTAGTTTTGATTTTCAAAAGAAAATTCTTTTGGAATTTGACCCATGTATGGCTGGCCTTAGAATTAATATTCTGTGCAATGCTTTTGTGAACTTAAAGGTGCGAAGAATAATTCTCTGATATGACATTTAAAAAAAATAAATCTATTTTATATAGTTTATATACTGTTGTATAGGTGGGGAAAAAAAAAATATTCCTAAAGTGGAAGTCCAGTCAAATACTAAAGCAACCCATACACAGACTGAATTTCTTTCCTGCAACCACGAGCTGAATTCACCCATCAACACAGACAGTGTTGACAGGGGAATCCCTCCTGCTGACCCATTGTATTCTCCCGGCGGGGGAAGTGATAATCGCATGCAAAATTTGTCAGGCTAGTTATAATCAAGTTGATTGATCAACTTGGTACATTCAGCCTGTCCATATATGGTTCAGTTCAGCAGGAACCGGCCGAGATTTGAACCGTCTATGGCCGTCCTAACTATACTTAACCACTTCCCACCCGGCCTATAGCAAAATGGCGGCCGGGCGGTGGTTCAGTTATCTTGACTGGGTGTCCTATGACGTCCATCAGGATTACAGCCGCCACGCGCCCGTGGGGGCGCGCATCGCATCGCGGCGATCAGTGGTGCGGCGATCAGTGGTGCGGTGTGTCACGGCTGATCACGATGTCAATAGGAAAAGCCGTTGATCGGCTTTTCCTCACTCGCGTCTGACAGACGCGAGTAGAGGAGAGCCGATCGGTGGCTCTCCTGACAGGGGGGGGGTCTGTGCTGATTATCAGCGCAGCCCCCCCTCGGATGCCACACTAGACCACCGGGGAAGCTGCCAGGACCACCAGGGAAGGGGGCAACATGTGGATGGCCAGGTATGTACCCCATGGCCATCCACATATGCAAATTATGCCCAATCTGTGCCAATCAGTGCCCACAAATGGGCACTGACTGGCACCATTATATAAGATCTAACATCAGTGATGCCCAGCAATGCCACCCATCAGTGTCATCAGTGCCACCTATCCGTGCCCATCAGTGCTCATCCATGCCACCTATCAGTGCCACCCATGAGTACCCATCAGTGCCAGCCATGAGTACCCATCAGTGCCACCCATGAGTGCCCATCAGTGTCACCTATGAATGACCATCAGTGCCACATACCAGTGCCCCATATCAGTGCCCATCAGTGAGACCTATCAGTGCCCATCATCAGTGTCACCTCATTGGTGCCCATCAGTGCCGCTTTATCAGTGCCCATCAGTGCAGCCATATCAGTGCCTGATATAAAAACGTAAGAATAAGAATGTAATAAGAAGAAAACGTACTTATTTACAAAATTTTTTAACAGAAACAAAGAAAAACTTTTTTTCAAAATTTTCGGTAATTTTTTATTTGTTGCACAAAAAATAAAAAACGCAGAGGTGATCAAATACCACCAAAAGAAAGCTCTATTTGTGGGAACAAAATGATAAAAAATTTGTTTGGGTACAGTATTGTATGATCGCGCAATTGTCATTCAAATTGCGACAGCGCTGAAAGCTGAAAATTTGGTTTGGGCAGAAAGATGTCTAAGTGCCTGGTATTGAAGTGGTTAAATAATGCTTCCCATAGTGATGTTTAGAAAGACTGTCCCAATATATTGGACCTGCCCTAAAGTGGGTGCACTTTATTTTTTTGAGTTGTGTGTGCACTTTTATTTATTTTTTGGTACTGTTCTGAGCTTCCATTTTATTGTTGCCATAGTGCTTTTGGCTTCATGTATGAACAGCAATAAGTCAAGGAGCAGAGGGTCATACAGAACAATATAAAGCAAACAGATGTAATGTCAAAATGTTTTACACCTTTAAAAGTGTTTGCAGTGTTTTATATGTATTCTTGTATATTCAAAACCCCTCTGCCCTACCATCTACTTGGTTATGCTTTAAAAAATGACTATGTTGCTAAAAGAAAGTGTCGACCTGCATTTACTAAGCAGTCCAAATAGTTTCTTTAAACCGATTATCTACATGAAAGAAGTCAGACGTCTAAGATTTAGAAGACATTCCAAGCCTCTCCACGGTCAGTTTAACGTATGTAAATTCATATAACATTACACGACCCATCATATTTCCGAATATCGCTTTACAAATCTGCCCTATAGGTAAAAGCTTATCCACTGAATTTTTCCGGCATGAATTTGTGGCGGCAGAGTCTTTGCTGGAGAAAGACTGTTTAACCTTGCTTGGGGCTGTAGATTTGTAAAGCAACTTCAAATTGACTACAGTTTAATCTGTAAAAGTCAGGTAGAAATCTGAAAGCACAATATTTAACAGAAAATGTACACAAATGCCATGTGTGGTCATTGTTTATTTTCTGGAAATAGCTGTGGTCCTCTAGATGAACAAGACACTGTGGTGGGAAACAACATTTATGGATGGTTATAGCTGTAGCCACGTGTAAATAGCTTTTCTACAGCTTGGGAACCTGACCATCCGTTTGTTCAGTTCCATAGCGTCACCCTAAAGATTGCGGCAGCTGTAAAGGTCAGCAACACCCTGCAATTCATATGGCAAGTTATCTCATTCATACTTCCCAGTTTTGCCCAACTGCTGAGGTAAGTGCAAAGTCAGCTGATGGTGTTCTTGCAGACTGGTAAAACAAAGTCTTTGGTATGTAACAAGGAATATCATTGTAAAGTCCCCTGGGAAGGAAACTAAGAAATCATGGAGCATTTATCCAAGCAACATAGTAAATGTAAATGGCTATAAACTTGGTGATTGTAAAGGCTTGTTTCTTTTTGCTTTAAAATTACAAACATGTCATACTTACCTGCTCTGTTACAGTGGATTTACACAGAGCAGCCCCTTGTCAGGTCCCTCTTCGGCACTCCTGGCCCCTTTCTCCTGTTCAGTGCCCCCACAGCAAGCAGCTTGCTATGGGGGCACCTGAGCCAAGTCACAGCTTCCTGTGTCCATTCAGACAAGGAGCCCCGGCCCCACCCCTTCTCTCCCCTGATTGGCCTAGCTGACTTTCATTGACAGCTGTGGCAGCCAGTGGCACTGCTGCTGCATCTCAGCCAATCAGGGAGGGACAATCTTGGATGGCTGAGACACTTGTGGACATTGCTGGACAAAGAGGGAGCTCAAGTAAGTGTTGGGGGGGGGGGGGGGTCTGCTGCACACAGAAGACTTTTTATCTTAATGCATAGAATGCATTAAGATAAACATTTTGCCTTTACAACCCCTTTAACCTGAATTTTTCTTAATGGATTCAAGTGTACCTGTGGTATTGGCAAATATTAAAAATGTACTCTTGCATTCTACATAGAATTCCCAAGATCAGTGACTTAGCCCCCGTTCACATTGGCGCTTTTGACTGGTCAAATTGCATGTCAAATTGTAGCCTAATGTCGGCAACGGCACTATTCCAATCGGTGCATCACCGACTTTGCGGTGCCGCACTGATTTCCAAAAATAGTTCTTGCACTACTTTTTGGGGGCGATTTCAATAGACCTCTGTGCATGAACCCCCAAAGATGTCTTTCAAATTGCCCCCGAAGTCGCACTAAAATTCGGCTTTGAAATCATGCGACTTCAGCTGTGTTTTATGATGGGTCCTTTAAGTTTTGTTGTGAGTAATGACAGAGATAGCTGAGCTTCACAGCATTTCAAAATGTTCACTCTCCTGCGCTGTGCAGTAAGTTCCAATGTATTAGACTCTTATCTTGACATGTTAGTATATGTGGATAATGCACACCTTGCTGCCTTACAAAGACTGGGGGAGTCCAAATGAACTGAAAGCACAGAACAACACTGAGGGCACATAGGCCTAGCGCATTATCCTCAATACATGTTTTTACTTAATAAAATAGAGATAAATATACTCACAAACCAGTACTTGTGTCATAGCATTATCATAAAATCATCCGCTTAAGTCAATATGCGAAAATCCTTGTACACTTGTAGTCACATCGGCTAACGCATTTCAAGGTTTCCCTCCTCTTCAGAGCCTTGTTTAGATGTCTTAGTGTTGACAAGGAACCTTTCAGTCAGGATCAATGCTATTCTGTTTAGTGCTGCTGTATATGACCCAGGAACAAGGAAGCTATATACAGCAGCACTAAATAGAGCAGCATTGATCCTGACTGAAAGGTTCTTTGTCAACACTAAGACATCTAAACAAGGCTCTGAAGAGAAGGGAAACCTTGAAACGCGTTAGCCAATGTGACTACAAGTGTTGTGGATTTTCGCATATGGATTAGTGCAGGTGATTTTATGATAATGCTATGACACAAGTACTGGTTTGTTAGTATATTCACCTCTATTTTAATAAAAAAAAATGTATTGAGAGATAGCTGAGCCTCTTACTGTTTTTTTTTTTTTTTTTTCTTATTAAGAATTAATATATTGTGGGAAGCGTACATGTCGGGTCGAGGAGCTCCTCGCATTTTTACAGTGCTTGAACACAGCTATATTTTTAAAAAACTAAAAATACTTATACTTTTATTCTTTTAAAACTTTGAGATGTCCCTGAGAAGTATATTTATACTTGTAGGTTTACACTAGTGCTGCTGCAGTTTCATGTTTTCCAGTACATTTTTGTAGCGCGTTTTTTCATACCTCATGTGGTTTTTGTAGGAGAAGACTAGATTTTATATAGAAAACGGCGTATAATCATTTTGCATGCATTTGTGGTGCGTTTCTGTTGAAGTCTATGGGGCCTAAATCGAGCTGCAACTGCACCTTTTCCAAAAACACATTGCATTGATGTGAGCAGATACCTTAGGGCCTTTTCACAACGAGGAGTTTTTAAAGCGCTTTTGTGTTTATAAAAAAAAGCACCTGAAAAGCTCAAGAAAAATGCTTCCCTTTAAAATCAATATTTTCACACTGGAGCGGTGCACTTTCGTTGCGGTAAAAAAAAAAATCCCTCTTGCAGCATATTTGGAGCATATTTGGAGAGCTAAAAAAAATGCACCAAAAACTCTCCTCTCCATTTAACTGGTTCAGATCCGCGCTATAGCCGAATGACGGCTACAGCGCGGACTTGCTTTGTCGGGAGGACGTCCTGCAGGGCGCGCGCGGGGCGCGTTCTGTGATCAGTGAGTCTATGAGACTCGCTGGATCACAGATGGGGGTAAGGGGTTGATCATGACCCCTTACCACGTGATCAGCTGTCATTGTATATATCATGTGATGTAAACAGAGCCGGTAATCGTCTATTTTTTCTCTTCGCGCTGACCGCGTGAGGAGAAAAAAAAAGCCGATCACCGGCGGCTGTGAGAGGGACATCAGCCCTGATCACGGAGAGCTGCCGCCAGCTCCTCAGTGTCCACCTGTGCCACCTGCCAGTGTCATCTAGCAGTAGACAACAGTGCCGCCTACCAGTGCCCACCAGCGCCACCCATCAGTGCCCACAGTGCCACCCATCAGTGCCTCATCAACAGTGCTGCACATCAGTGACCATCAGTGCCACCTATCAGTGCCCATCAGTGCCATCTATCAGTGGTACCTATCAGTGCCCATCAGTACCACCCATCAGGGCCCATCAGTGCCATCTTATCAGTGGACATCAGTGCCACATTATCTGTGCCCATCAGTGCCGCCTTATCTGTCCCCATCAGTGCAGCCTTAACTGTGCCTATCAGTGCCCACCAGTGCCGCCTCATCAGCGCATATCAATGAAGGAGAAAAATAACCTGTTTGCAAAATTTTATAACAAACTATGAAACTTTGTTTTTTTTTTTTTTTTTTTCAAAATTTTTCATCTTTTTTTTGTTTAGCAAAAAATAAAAATCCCAGCTGTGATTAACCACTTCAGCCCCGGAAGGATTTACCCCCTTCCTGACCAGAGCACTTTTTACAATTTGGCACTGCGTCGCTTTAACTGCTAATTGCGCGGTCATGCAATGCTGTATCCAAACAAAATTTGCGTCCTTTTCTTCCCACAAATAGAGCTTTCTTTTGATGGTATTTGATCACCTCTGCCGTTTTTATTTTTTGCGATATAAACGGAAAAAAAACGAAAATTTTGAAAAAATAATGATATTTTCTACTTTTTGTTATAAAAAAAATGCAATAAACTCAATTTTAGTCATACATTTAGGCCAAAATGTATTCAGCCATATGTCTTTGGTAAAAAAAAATGTCTATAAGTGTATATTTATTGGTTTGCGCAAAAGTTATAGCGCCTACAAACTAGGGTACATTTTCTGGAATTTACACAGCCTTTAATTTATGACTGCCTATGTCATTTCTTGAGGTGCTAAAATGGCAGGGCAGTACAACCCCCCCCCCCCAAATGACTCCATTTTGGAAAGTAGACACCCCAAGGAAATTGCTGATAGGCATGTTGAGCCCATTGAATATTAATTTTTTTTGTCCCAAGTGATTGAATAATGACAAAAAAAAAAAATTACAAAAAGTTGTCACTAAATGATATATTGCTCACACAGGCCAAGGGCATATGTGGAATTGCACCCCAAAATACATTCAGCTGCTTCTCCTGAGTACGGGGATACCACATGTGTGGGACTTTTTGGGAGCCTAGCCGCGTACGGGGCCCCGAAAACCAGTCACCGCCTTCAGGATTTCTAAGGGCGTAAATTTTTTTTTTTTTACAAACAGTTGTCACTAAATGATATATTGCTCACACAGGCCATGGGCATATGTGGAATTGCACCCCAAAATACATTTAGCTGCTTCTCCTGAGTATGGGGATATCACATGTGTGGGACTTTTTGGGAGCCTAGCCGCGTACAGGGCTCCGAAAACCAATCACCACCTTCAGGGCGTAAGGGCGTAAATTTTTGATTTCACTCTTCACTGCCTATCACAGTTTTGGAGGCCATGGAATGCCCAGGTGGCACAACCCCCCCCAAATGACCCAATTTTGGAAAGTAGACACCCCAAGCTATTTGCTGAGAGGCATGATGAGTATTTTGCAGCTCTCATTTGTTATTGAAAATTAAGAAAGGCAAGAAAAAAATGTTTTTTTTTTCTTTTTTCAATTTTTAAAACTTTGTGACAAAAAGTGAGGTCTGCAAAATACTCACTATACCTCTCAGCAAATAGTTTGGGGTGTCTACTTTCCAAAATAGGGTCATTTGGGGGGGTTTATGCCACCTGGGCATTCCATGGCCTCCGAAACTGTGATAGGCAGTAAAGAGTGAAATCAAAAATTTACACCCTTAGAAAGCCTGAAGGCGGTGCTTGGTTTTCGGGGTCCCGTACGCGGCTAGGCTCTCACAAAGTCTCACACACATGGTATCCCCATACTCAGGAGAAGCAACAGAATGTATTTTGGGGTGTAATTTCACATATTCTCATGGCATGTTTGAGCAATATATCATTTAGTGAAAACTTTGTGCAAAAAAAAAAAATGTGTCTTTTTCCTGCAACTTGTGTCACAATATAAAATATTCCATGGACTCGACATGCCTCTCAGCAAATAGCTTGGGGTATCTACTTTCCAAAATGGGGTCATTTGGGGGGGTTTTGAACTGTCCTGGCATTTTATGCACAACATTTAGAAGCTTATGCCACACATCACCCACTCTTCTAACCACTTGAAGACAAAGCCCTTTCTGACACTTTTTGTTTACATAAAAAAATTTTTTGCAAGAAAATTACTTTGAACCCCAAAACATTATATATTTTTTTAAAGCAAATGCCCTACAGATTAAAATGGTGGGTGTTTCATTTTTTTTTTTCAAACGCAGCGATCTTTCAAACGCATTTTTTTGGTGAAAAAACACACTTTTTTAAATTTTAATGCACTAAAACACACTATATTGCCCAAATGTTTGATGAAATAAAAAAGATGATCTTAGGCCGAGTACATGGATACCAAACATGACACTGCGCACAAATTTGCAGTGGCGACGCCTTTGCGCGAGAGCAGGGGGGACAGGGGTGCTTTTTTTTTATTTTTTATTTTTTGCTTTTTTATCTTATTTTTAAACTGTTCCTTTCATTTTGTTTTGTTTTTTAATCATTTTTATTGTTATCTCAGGGAATGTAAATATCCCCAATGATAGCAATATGTAGTGACAGGTACTCTTTTTTGAAAAAATTGGGGTCTATTAGACCCTAGATCTCTCCTCTGCCCTCAAAGCATCTGACCACACCAAGATCGGTGTGATAAAATGCTTTCCCAATTTCCCAATGGCGCTGTTTACATCCGGCAAAATCTAAGTCATGAAATGCTCGTAGCTTCCGGTTTCTTAGGCCATAGAGATGTTTGGAGCCACTCTGGTCTCTGATCAGCTCTATAGTCAGCTGGCTGAATCACCGGCTGCATTCTCAGGTTCCCTGTTGGGACAGGAGAGCCAGAGAAAAACATGGAAGACGGTGGGGGGGGGGCATTCCCTCCCACTGCTTGTAAAAGCAGTCTAGAGGCTAATTAGTCGCTAGGATTGCTTTTACATGAAAGCCGACCGCTGGCTGAAAAGAATGATACCAAGATGATACCTAAACCTGCAGGCATCATTCTGGTATAACCACTCAAAGTCCTTCAACATACCAGTACGTTGCTGGTCCTTGTTGGGCATATATTGTAATCTTTTTTTTTTCATGCAGCCTGTGGGCTGAACGAAAAAAAGAGATTGATCGGTGGGTATGCCCACCATTAGAATACCTCCCTCCATCCACCCACTTCTAGTGATGGGCATACATGCACCATTTATATATGCCGAAGAAGGGGGGCATCCTCCCGCAAAAGGCAGGAGCAAATCGCTCCTCCGCCCCTGCTGCCCCCATGCTTCGGCATATATCACCTGTAACTTTTGTAACTGTAACCGGTTCCAGGTTCGGGTCTCTCAAAATGCGATGGCATCTTGGGAGACCCTGTGAAAGTGTGCCTAGTCTGTGCAATGCTGTACCCTACGCTAATACTCAACTAGTGAATGGTAGCGTTCAAAACATTCACCAATGCAAAGACCAGGATTGTCAGGACAGGAGGGACAATAATAGTGGGTGTCACGCCTATATCCGCGTTTGCTGCAGACACATCTTGTTTGGGGGGGTTCGATGGGTAGGGGTACTCGGGAGGACATAAAGAAAATGCCTTTCATGCAGCCGACTGCATTTGGTTGGGGATGTGAATGGGGGAAGTATGGGTGCTGCAGAAGTGGTGGGTTCCCCATTAGGATTGGCGAATGCAGCAGGAAGGGCATTATGGGCACGATGGGCCTGTGTTTGTCTTCTTGGTGGCAGCGGGACACTAGTTGTGCTTGCCACCTCACCAGCTTGAACTGCACTTATGGAACTCGCCACGTCACCAAGTGTTACTGCAGTGCTGGTTTGACTACGACCGGGGTGTTCTAGGCCGCTGGTGCTTGCCAGTTCACCAAAACACTACCAAAAACACTGTTAGCGATCGCAGGGATCAGGCCTGACTCTGCGAACGCTGCAGTTATGCGTTTAGTGTTTTGTAAGTGACAGTGATCGATCGATACTGCACTTGGGTGGGCTGGGCTGGGCCGGGCAGAGGGGCAAAACGCAGGTGCTAGCAGGTATCTGGGCTGATCCCGCTAACACTGCGTTTATGGGAACCCTAAACTACTGGGGACTCTAGTATAGATCTGATCGGATCAGATATTGATCCATTCAGATACTGTACCACTAAAGCAGGTATACGGTGCGTGCGTGGGTGTTAGCGGTACTGGCACTAACCTGACGCTGTCTGGGACGACGCAGACCCTATCTGACCCTAAAACCTACGTTTTATATCACCGCCGGGCGATCAGGGGGCTAAACCTTTATTCGGTAATAAACGGCGGGTGCTCTGACACTATAAAAAATAAACAAACTAACCAGCGTCACCCGTAACAGTTATACAGTGATCACTGGTGAAAGGGTTAACTAGGGGGCAATCAAGGGGTTAAAACATTTATTAGGTAGTATATGGGGGTCCCTGTCACTATAAAACGCTGACGGCAAACCTAAATATTTACCTGCCTAACTAGCATCACCAGTGACACTAATACAGCGATCAGAAAAACGATTGCTTAGTGACACTGGCGACGGGGGGTGATCAAGGGGTTAAAACTTTATTAGGGGGGGTACCCTAGACCTAAAGGGGGCTAATACTAACTGCCCTACCACACTAACTGTCACAAACTGACACCAATGCAGTAATCAGAAAAAAAAAACTGCTATTGGTGTCAGTGTGACGGGGGGGGGGGTGATCAGGGGGGGATCGGGGGGTAAAAGGGGGTGTAATGTATGCCTGGCATGTTCTACTGTGTGTGTGTGTTTTGCACTCGGATGTCTTCTCTCCTCGGCGCCGGAATGGAAAATACCGAGCCGAGGAGCGATGACATCACTTCCTCTGCCTCTGTTTACTATACAGAAGCAGAGGAAGATTCTCATTGGCTGGGACCGATCGCGAGGGGGGGGGGGGGCTACAAATGGATGGCCTCCCCCTCATGTCTGATCGCTCCCAGACAGAAGCCGACCGCCTCAGGCACCGGAGGGGGGGTCCAATCGGACCCCCCGCCCGCGGGAGGCAGATCACGTACAGGTACGTGATTCTGCCTGCCCGTGCCATTCTGCCGACGTATATCTGCGTGAGGCGGTCGGCAAGTGGTTAAATACCACCAAAAGAAAGCTCTATTTGTGTGAAAAAAATGATAAAAATTTCATTTGGGTACAGTGTTGTATGACCGCGCAATTGTCATTCAAAGTGAGTCAGCGATGAAAGCTGAAAATTGGTCTGGGCAGGAGGCGGGTTTAAGTGCCCAGTAAGCAAGTGGTTAAATGAATGGGAACTGCCTCAAAAACGCCCCCACTAAGCATTCTTGGTGCAGTTTTTGAAGTCGCGTGTCCTTTTAAAACCATACCACAAATGCTGAAAAAGCGCTCCATTAACGCATAGGCGTTTTACTGGCAATTTTGAAGCAAACCAGTGTGAAAGTGCCCTTAGAGAATTAATGTGATTTCCATTGACACGCAATGCTGCATGAAAGCAACTGCTTCAGAAAATGCACTAATGTGCATACATGCCTAAGGTTGTGTGACAAACATTTTATAGAGAACTAGGCAATGTCTTTCCTTTTTGTGTATAGAAGTGTTTGTTTTTTTTTTTGTTTTTTTTCAAGCAATTGCACAATTTTTCCATGTAACTAGAAGCTTGCTATTATAACATTTAAAAAAAATGTAGAACCGAACTGGATGACATTTAGTTTACGAAAGCACCATGTATCATAAAAATAATTGCCATATTATATTTTTAGTTTTTTAGGTGTTTTTGCAGGACTTTTGGTGCGCTTTTGGAAAACCCACCAAAACTGCCTGATCTAATAGAAGTCTAAGCACAGGTATCCCGCATGAAAACCGTGGGAACACTGCGCTGTGGGAAATCCACACCGCATCAGCCTGAAAGCATTAATGTCTGTTTTTGATGCATTAACACAGGGGTCTTCAAACTACGGCCCTTCAGTTGTTCAGGAACTACCATTCCCATCATGCCTAGTCATGTTTGTGAATGTCAGAGTTTTACAATACCTCATGGGATGTGTAGTTCCACAACAGCTGGAGGGCCGTAGTTTGAGGATCCCTGCATTAACAAGTGTTGGAGGGCTTATTGATGACCATGGCAGTGCATACATATGCAATGAAATCAAAGCCATTGTGCTGTGATGACACGCGTAAAAAAACGCATACAATTTAGAATGGAAAGCTTGTAAATCCAGCTTAAAAAGCCTTTAATGTCTTTGTAAATTCATCCAGAGTAAGCACCACAATTTGTCTTGCATCAGCCTCCTGTGAAACCCTTCACAGCAGGATTCAGCCCTGGTTAGGGAGTGCCTTCACACTCAGCTAATCGGGCTCTGTTACAGTGCACACATGCTTCTAGGTAACCTGCGGACCAAAAGGAGAGAACAACGTGATCCAAGTGATGATTCATAAGTGTGATTCTATACTTTTACTGTCCAGTCAACATGCTGGTGTGTGTTAGGATTAACCTGTACTGCTTGGATCACAGAACTGGCTATACAGAATTAGAAATAATGTTGGATAAAACCATTCCCATATATCTTTCCAGTGTTTTTAAAAGCTAACTTGCCTTTTCTGCTCATATTTCATGTTCCACCCATATCTAGTGTGTAGCATGAACCTGGTCACCGTCCCCTACCCTCACACCATCCCTCCCTCCTTACATAATCCAGGGATTCTTCTTCCTGCTGGCTCCTGTCAGATTTGAATTTGGCATGATTCTGCCCACACTGCTGCATCATTCATTTACAAGGAGTTGGGAATGAAAAACTACTAGCATTCCCATCTGTCTTGACAGCAGAGGGACTATAGTTCTCATTGGAGCACAAGTGTGGTGACATCACTATACTCGTAGTCCGGTAATTCTATCTCCAGCTTTGTAGCTGAAGGTTTGTACCTACTATGAACCTGAGCTAGAAGAACAGCTTGCAACATCCAGGGTATTGCCCCCACCATCTATTGATCACGGTTGCAAAGCTTTGCCAGCTTAAAGTGGAACTTCACTCTCCCAATCAACATTGACTATGTTTAATCGTCATTCTGCTAGCATTAGTAAATAGAGAGAGAAGTATATCATATTTAATTGTTTTAAACTTTTTTTTTTTTTACATTTCTTTAGTTACTAAACTTTAGTTACTGCCTGGTTTCTTGCCTAGGCAAATGAGGTCCTGCATCCCAGGAGTCTTCAGGAGCGGAGGAGAGCATGACCATTTTTTTCAGCTAAGCGTACTCTCCTGCATGCATGCCTGAGCTAAGGGCAGATGGATTCCAAGAAGTAAATGCTACATGAATCATCTGCCCTTAGACAAGCTGTACATGACCAGAAATGCTAGGGGTTGTTTCTCAACAAAATAAAGCATGGAGATATAGATAGTTTGGGGAGTTTGCTTTGAATATTAACCCCTAGGCACCGACAGTATGAAATATGCAGGCTCTTAGCAGGTGGGCCTTGGCGCAGAGAGACTTCATATTTGCGGACCAATTTGCAGACACAGATGGGCCAAGAACGCGCACTCCTAGCACAGTTACCAGCGGCTAATGGAAAGCTCTCAATCACTACTTGTGATGGGGAGCTTTTACGATCATGTGACCGCCAGTCACGGCGGTCACATGATCATAAACCTAACCCCCGGCATCTGAAACCCCTTAAAGGGTGGGAGGCGTCTGTCCCCTTGGTTAAAGATGAATTAAAATTGTTTTTGGTTTGTGGTGCTCAGATGCAGTGAAGATATGCTTTAAATCAAACAAAAATAATATTTGCACATTTCTGCTTTTTGCAGTAGGATTGCATTTAAGGATTTATGTATTTATTTTTTGCAAAAGGTGGCATTATTCTTTAAACCCTAGCTGAAGGTCAGCTTGAACAATGCATGCATTGCAAAGTAGTATCTTTGGTACTTTTGTACTGTAAACTATGTTAATTAAACTCATATTTCCTTGTGATATGTCTATTTTCGAGTTGCAGTAAGAAAAAGGGAACTGCAGAGAGGAAGAGGATTACTAAAGTTTGCAGTTACCTTTCCACAGAATCCACCTTAAACTTTGACATTTTTCAAAGTGGAACAAAGCACCCTTTTCTTAGTTTACATGTGTTGTGTGTAGAGTTTACAAACTGGCCCATATACACTTTACCTACGTAATTGTTCCTATAGTGGGCTACACATCACAGCAGTTCCATTCTGTTAGGTAAGGTCAGATTCTACAGCGTGATATTCAGTATTACTCACTTATATCATTTATATCATTTGGCTAAAAGCATCACTCGCTCTTTTATGTCTGTAAAATTTCAGATTTTCATTTCCTCCTATTACATTTATTGTTAGGAAATCTGTTTGCCAAATGTACTGCAGCAATTTTCTAATTGATGTTCTTAATTGAAATGGACTATATTGCTTTTCACAGTCTCATGATGTCCTAGAAATGATTAGAAAATCATTCCAAATACATGTGAGGTTTTAAGCTTTTGTACCGGAAACAAAAAAAAACAATTCCCCTATACTGAACACTGGTGGTCTCCTGAGAGGAGACGAGGTATACATTGTAATTCTCAACTATACCATTCTATTTTAAACCAACATTTGTGTTTATATCTTGTGCTAGGCATGTTTACAGTAGTTCACATTTGTATGAATGCCAAATTTTCTGTGCATAGAATTAAGCAATTTATCATAATTCTAGATCTGTCTAAAGCGCAATGTTTCTTACAGAGCATTTAGTTAAAGCAGAGGGGGAGAGCCATTTTTAGACTCTGTAAATCCTGTTGCTGATCTCCCTTAGTACCTGTAGCCATGTTTTCCCTGCTTGGTGGCTTTAAAGTGAATGTCAGAGAACAAAAAAAAAGTGCAGTATGTGTCTGTAGTACGTGTGCATTTCATGTATTTTATTCATTTAAAGACCATGCAGATTAAAAAAAATACCAGTTGATCTGCCAGAAATGCACTCCGCTCCTAATTCTCTTTTGTGATGCTCTCTGTATCCTGTGCTCTACCGTTTTTAATTACGGTTGTTTGCAGTATACCAGAAATTCCTTTTTGGGTTGCTCACCAAAATTTTTATAAAATGTTACATTGATCTTTTCTGAAATTTATCTTAAAGATCTTCCACCTCACCGAAGGCATATCTTTTGAGCGTGCATGTTAGAAATGGGTAATGGGTAAAGTGGGTAGAGTTGGCTAAAAAATGAAATGTGTCATACAGAGTAGCTGTAAAAACTCAGTCTGCATTTTTTCCATGTAATTATAATGTATGGTGCTTTTTTTACCCACTCATACAGGCTCCTGGTATAGGAAGCTACTGGGAATTAAAAGCTGTTTCACAGTGTCCACTTTCCCAGTGACTCTGATGGTAAAATAATCACTGTTTAATATTTATGTCAATCCATTTTTTGACCTTTCCAGAAATCACTGCTGAGGTCTTTGGTACACCATAGACATTCCAGTCATTGCGCAATCCTGGCAAGTTCAGATATTTTAATGTCTGTGGTTGCAGTTGGTCAGTCGTTGATCATATTTATCCCTGCTTTAGGGGCTTTTCACACTGATGTGCTTTTAATGCACTTTTGTGCAGCTTAACTTGTTCCCACTATGCTATAGGACAGCTACAACGCAGCTCTCCAAATCTGGGAGAAGGTCCATGGATGTCCTCCCACGTGCATGCACCCTTTTTTGGTCACAGCTGATCATAGATCAGGGTAAAGGACCGATCATAGCGGTCCTTTAGCATGTGATCAGCTGTGTACTTTTCTTTTTTCAGAATTTTCAGTCTTTTTTCCTGTTTAGCAAAAAAAAAAAAAAAAAAAACCCAGTGATGATTAAATACCACAAAAAGAAAGCGCCATCTGTCTGAAAAGACAGAAAACGATAATTCAAAGCGGAGTTCCACCCACTTTTGAAAGGTGATCTGAAACTAACAACCACCCCTCGTTTTTGGATATTTACATTTTTTTTCCTAAAGTACCTTTTTTAGAAGTACTAAGTGTACTTTTGTTCCAGCCAGGCCACAGCGCAGGACGTCATGTCTTCTTGTGCGGCGAGAACCCCCCCCCCCACTGTCTTCTGGGACCTGTGTGTATCCCAGAAGACAAGCTGGCCATTCACAAAGTGCTGTGTGATTCGCACATGCACAGTAGGAAACCGGCTGTGAAGCTGCAAGGCTCCACTGACGGTTTCCCTTAGTTAGGATGGCGGCACCTGCTCCTTATTTAATGGACGGATCAGCCTTTGGGGGGGTGGGCGACATCGTGGGCTCCCTTGACAAGTAAGTGTCCTTTTTAAAAGTCAGCAGCTACAGCGTTTGTAGCTGCTGACTTTAAAAAAAAAATAAATGTTTGTGGCTGGAACTCCGCTTTAATTTGCGTACAGTGTTTATGACTGTGCAACACTGACAGTTGAAAATTAGCCTGGGCAGGAAGAGGGTGAAAGTGTCCAGTATTGAAGCGGTTAGGGGCCTTTCACACTGATGCACTTTTTATGCGTTCCCATTGACATACAATGGAAGATGGCTTTTTGGTGTGCTTTTGAAAAACTGCACCAAAAATGCAGCATGCAGGACTTTTGAAAGTGCAGTGCACCTGCAGTCAGAACTGTTTACATAGGATTTAAAGCTTGGTTCATGCTACTACGACATGAAAGTCGCAACTTTCTGGAGATTTGTTGGTGACTTGATACAACTTGAGTACTACTTTAATGCAATTTTGAAACAAGGGTGGGGCTACACCACAAGGAATGCCTGGGTAATCTTCCTTTAATTTCGGATCGAAATCACATAAATATAGATGAGGATCCGACTTAGAGGCGACTTCCATTAAAGTCTATGGGCACAAGTCAGATAGACGTCACCTTGAAGTAGTACAGGAACCTTCTCTAAAATCAGCGTGACTTCAGTAGTGCTAAATAAGACCGCTCTCATTGACTAACATGGAATTTCACATGTCACACAACTTGGGGTCTGACAAGTCATGGCAGTGTGAACTGCGCCAAAAGGGGAATAGTTTTCATGCACTGTTGTTACCCTGGAAAAGCACAGCAAAAGTGCACCAGTGTTTTTTTTTTTACAAAGCTAATGTGGGTACTCAACAGTTCCAATCCAGGTTGTTGAGTGTATCAGAGCTTAGGAGGAGGCGGCGGGGAGAGGAAAATGAAATGTCATTGATTGTTAAGGACGTGATGGCCCCGCTCCTTAACAACCAATAATTGTCAGAATTCTTTTCTTTACGTTTCAGCTGTTAGCGGGGAAATTCCACTGACAGCTGAAATAGCTCGGGTATGCGTTTTAAGTATCGGTGAATTTGCATGAGTACCGATACCCGTGCAAATGGTCACGAGTACCGATACTGGTATCAGTGCAACCCTACTATCAAGGGTATATTTTTTTCATGGAGCCTTGCATCTGAAAGTCACAGCATCCAATTGCTTTGGCAGCGATCACTAGCCTGTCACAGGTTATAGCATTCAGCCACATTCTGTATTTTGTTCATTGTGCATTGCAAATGATTACATAGTGGTGGCTGCATTAAGTATACTGGTCTACAACTACAGTAATAGTAACGCCTGAACAGTCCTAATACTGACCCCAACCATAACCCCCCCCTTTTAACAAAACAAATCCATAGCTGTGTATACTCACCACCTGTTCCAGTAATTCTGTTATGCCAAACCATAGGACCATAACAAACTGCTCTGCTGGGCTTGACCCTTTACATCAACCAAAGCGTAAAACTCAACAAAGGTGTGGAGACCGTTTTAAAAATGTGCTGCATATTTATATTTGAAACATGATGTAATTGTACAAGATTTAGACAAGTGTCATTTTCATAAAGCACTAAAGGGACTTTCTTATATGGTAAAACACAGATTGGCAGATGACCTCAGAGCGCCTACAGCTCGTTTCAAACTTGTATAATAGCTAGTAATTGTGGAACCTTGATGGCCACTTCCACCCTGGATTTTAATGTTCATAGCTGCATTTGTTCATCTTTTGTACCTGTTTTGCATCATATATTTAGAAACTGGTGCCATATATTATTATTGTGATTGCTCATGTCCCTGGCATTATAATTTTATGATCACAAACATTGCCTTTATTCTCTTTTACTCTATCGCTCTATATGAACACCAAATAGCCATGAAAAAATGGGCAATGCTCAATATTTATTTTCTTATAAGAGAATTTGCTTTTATCCTACACCTTCCTACATATTTGAGGCATGCACTATTAATCCTGAGTTTTTATCATGGCCACCACATAATCATTAGACTCGGTAATATAGCCAGGAATTAATAAACCCGCTGTTTGAATGCTTGAGTAACGGGAAGTTGCATCAGTTGCTAGGCAGCAAGATTTGAGTACAGCGACAACTGAAGTGTCAGCTTGGCATGTGCACTTTGTGTGGGCATTAATGATGTGTTTTTTTTGTTGTTGTTTTTTTTTTGCTGTATAGTTTCTTTGCTAAATATAATTGAGCACTTTTTAAAATAAAGTAGAATTTGTTCTGAATTGTAGGTTTAAGATTGTGTTCTAATACAAATGGCAAAATGTTAGCTACAAAGTTATAGAAGAAAGCAAGAATGTACCATTTGATGTGTCATTGTATCTTTATCATAATGCGTGTATAACCTATTGCTATGTCAGTGTATATATAAAATAAAGCAAACCTGTAACAGAAGCTCAGACTATTAGACTGTCACCTTGTTCATTCATAGTCTTTAACAGTTGTTTTTAGCCTAGGATTACACAGGTGATTATATTGGATGAAAAAGGCTGAAGGAAAAAAATTACATTTTTACTTCCCTACTATAGAGCATGGATTTTTGAATCTGCAGTGCTGGCAATTGAACTCTGACAGCCAGCTCCAGCAGCTGTCAGAATACTTGAACAGTGGCTGCATCTGATTGGATGCAGACCACTGTTCACCTGGCAGTTATCACCTACCGTATGGGTGCTCAATCTGTGGGCCTCCAGCTGTTGCGAAACTACAATTCCCTTCATGCCTCTGTCTTCAAATCTTTGCAACTTAAAAGTAACTTTATTTAAAAAAAAAAAAAAAAAAAAAATCATATGTACATAAGTATGCACAGCCTTTGCTCAATACTTTGTTGAAGCACCTTTGGCACCAATTACAGCCTCAAGTCTTTTTGAGTATGGTGCTACAAGCTTGGCACACCTGTGTTTGGGCAGTTTCTCCCATTCTTTTTTGCAGGACCTCTCAAGCTCCATCATGTTGGATGGGGAGCGTCTGTGCACAGCCATTTTCAGATCTCTCTAGAGATGTTCTATCGGGTTCAAGTCTGGGATCTTGCTGGGCCACTCAAGGACATTCGCAGAGTTATCCCCCATAGCCACTCCTTTGTTATCTTGGCTGTGTGCTCAGAGTCGTTGTCCTGTTGGAAGATGAACCTTCGCCCTGTCTGCAGTTCAGAATGCTCTGGAGCAGGTTT
Organism: Aquarana catesbeiana; assembly: GCF_042186555.1. Lineage (NCBI taxonomy): Eukaryota > Metazoa > Chordata > Amphibia > Anura > Ranidae > Aquarana > Aquarana catesbeiana. Next base: position 349,683,995 of record NC_133325.1, on the reverse strand, counting down.
TTATCAAGGATGTCTCTGTACATTGCTGTATTCATCTTTTCCTCAAGCCTGACTAGTCTCCCAGTTCTTGCTGCTGAAAAACATCCCCACGGCATGTTGCCGCCACCACCATGCTTCACTTTAGGGATGGTATTGGCCAGCTGATGAGCGGTGTCTGGTTTCCTCCAGACATGATACTTGCCATTCAGGCCAAAGAGTTCAATCTTTCTTTAATCAGACCAGAAAATTTTGTTTCTCATGGTCAGAGAGACCTTCAGGTGCCTTTTGGCAAACTCCAGACGGGCTCTCACGTGCCTTTTACTGAGGAGAGACTTGGTCTGGTCCGTCTGGTTACTCTACCATACAGGCCTGATTGGTGGAGTGCTGCAGAGATGGTTGTTTTTCTGGAAGGTTCTCCTCTCTCCACAGAGAAACGCTGAAGCTCGGTCAGAGTGACCATCAGGTTCTTTGTCACCTCCCTGATTAAGGTGCTTCTCTCCCGATCGCTCAGTTTGGCCAGGTGGCTTGCTCTAGGAAGCGTCCTGGTGGCTCCAAACTTCTTCCATTTACAGATGATGGAGGCCACTGTCGTCATTGGGATCTTCAATGCTGCAGACATTTGTCTGTACCCTTTCCCAGATCTGTGCCTCAATACAATCCTGTCTCAGCAGTCTACAGACAATTCCTTGGACTTCATGGCTTGGTTTGTGCTCTGACATGCACTGTTAACTGTGGGACCCTTATATAGACAGGTGTGTGTCTTTCCAAATCATGTCCAATCAACTGAATTTACCACAGGTGGACTCCAAGTTGTAGAAACATCTCAAGGATGATCCATGAAAACAGGATGTGCCTGAGCTCAATTTTGAGTGTCAGGGAAAAGGCTGTGAATACTTATGTAAATGTAATTTTTTAATTTTTTTTAATAAATTTGCAAAGATTTCTAAAAACATATTTTACATTGTCATTATGGGGTATTGTTTTGTAGAATTTTGAGGAAAATTAATGAATTTAATGCATTTTTAAATAAGGCTGTAACATACCAAAATCTGGGAAAAGTTGAGCGTTGTGAATACTTTCTGGATGCACTCAGTGAAGGAATTTCAGTTGTAAAAACCGTCCCCCTGGAGGAAATCATGGTCTTCAAAAACTGAAGCAAGCAGTCTTTCCAATCATCATCTGTCAAAGTGGGAATGTCAGCAAGCCATTTGTAGTACAGGGTAGTCACCCTAGCTAGAATCAGTGATGACGATTGAGAATAGAATGCCGACAATGGTTTAGGCAAGCCAGCATAGGTAATAGCATTTCTAACGGGTCAAATGTCAGAGTAATAGGGTGAGGCAACTGAGTCGAGGCCTCGTAACGAAGCTGCAGGAACCTAAAAAAACCTAGTGTTAGACAGGCAGTAAGTATCTTGGAGCGCATGAAAAGGTAACAAGGAGCCCCGTGGCATAATATGTTTGAGCAGTGTGATTCCTTGCCTGGCCCATGGAGCTGGATTCGGGATAGTATGAAAATGGGAAAGGTTGGGATTGCCCCACAGGGGGGTATACAGGGAATATGCATCATAAGCTTAGGCCCTGGCCTGCCTCCAAACCAAAAGGGTTGTTTTCATCAGAATGGTAATCGCAGGGTTAGACAGGTGACCCCAAAAGGGCAAATTACTAAGTTCCGCATAGGAGCCCAACAGGGCAGCCTCGAGTGTCACAGCTGCTTTTTCTAGGTTACGCAAACCACCAGCGGACTGTTACAAGGACAGCAGCCCAGTAATCAAAAAAATTGAAAGGGACAGGCCTACACGGTCAAAGGGTAAATGTAAGGTTGACTTGGCAAGCCTGGCAAGCTTCCCCGCCCACACAAAGTTCATCATATTTTCATCAACAAACAAGCAGTTAAGCAACACTAAAGCCTTGAATGTTTGCTTTTCTTTACTGAATAAAGGAAGGAGTGTCTCTTTACATTTGTTTTTTGATGATGTGAGTGTTGCAATTCTGGTGTGAGTTTTTTTTTTTTTTTTTTTTTACCAGTCCAAGATTGATGAGCACAGTTGATAGACTCTGCATAGCAATGCACTGTATGCTCACATTCTACTTTGTATGGACATAACAGACTAAGGTCTGTGCATTTTAAACCATGTCCATAGACATTTGTGGTAATCCACCACCCAGGAGTTTGTCTGAATTGAGTTGGATATTGAGATACCAAAATCCACATAATACATCTCATGGTAGGCTGGACCTATAGACCACAATGCACTGACAGATCCTTGTAAATTTAAGCTAAAGGTACCAAACTTCCGGCAATGTGTATAAATCAAGCGTTCTGTCATGTCCAAGTTTTAAACGCCCAAACTAATCATTTGAACTGGACTGGCAGATTCACACTTTTATATACATTAAAAACACATAAATGTCAAATTTGTGGGTGCTGAAACCCCTAACATCCTATATAATGTATAAATGAAAGTCAGCACACCAAACAGTTTGGCGTAAAACCAGTTGCTTGCATTATGTATACAGATGGAGTGAGCAAGGTACACAAAAAATAACTCACCATCAAGGGTATGAAACTGGACATAAATGAATTTGATGCTTAGTGCAACAGTGTAATATAAGGATGGGGAGATTCTGAGTAGAAACAAGGATGGTAGCGAAAAGATACAAGAGATCAAGTAGCTCACTGGGATCAGGTGAAGAAGACTGGCAACAATTTAAGGAGACCCTATCTCGAGTCAGATCCACTAAGTGATTGGTGTAACAGGAAGTTGTTTTGTGTGCTGCCTTTCATGAATACATGAGACTTCACAAATACGTGTGCTCTGAACACAGGTGTTATACTCTGCCTATGATATCACGAGATATTGGTTCAGCCCTGTATATTGCTTAAGTGGGGTTTTTTTTCCAGGTTCATTTATGCTGTATTGACTCATCACAAAGTAAACTTCTCATGAGTAAAGTAAACTTCTCAAACAGGGGGCTGCCATTGCCAACTAACTTCTGAATTCAAGTTTCTTGCCTGCTAAGCTGGCCATAGACCCTCTTTTTTTTTTTTTTTCAGCCAGTGGAATGAAACCTTTCCGCTGGGACATTTTATAAACTGATCAGCTGCTGCAGCCACTGATTAACAAAAGTTTTCCTGCATGTCCCTTTGACAGAAGTTGATCGAGATTCTGATTTCTGTCAAACAGGGATGGCCATACACTGATTGAAATGGGTCTTATGCAGCGCGATTTGACTGAGGTTTTTAGTGTGTTTTCAAGGAAAATGTCCAGTGCAACTTTATGCGGTTCAGGTGCGATTCCAGTGCGATTTGGATACAGCTGCCAATCTCTCTGGAAGTTGGCTCAGAAAGACACTATAGCTTGTTAGAAATTGCACTGGAATCGCTGTTTTTTTCTATGCAGTTTCCATTAGGCTCTATGGAGATGGAAAAAACTCATTGCATTTGGATTGCATATATGTGAACGGTCACCATAGAAAGTCGTGTTATTTCACTTGTCATGCGATTCAATGCATTCTGGAATGCATACAAAATCACATCAGCGTGAACCAGGGCTTACTCTGACCCCTTGGTTCAGCACTTCTGATGTGGAACAAATATGCAGGCTTGGAAGATCACAAAAAAAGTCCTTATCTGCATACTTGGTGTGGTTCAGTGACTCTGGAAATACTGAAGCCATTTTAAAAAAAAAATGTAATACATTTTATTTATAAATCTGTTTTATTATTATTGTATTCCTCACCATTATTTTAATGATTTCTCAGGCTTTGTAATTTGTTGTTGTGGATACCTAGATATAGGAGTCCTAAATACATTTTGTATCCATTTAAAAACAAATATTGTATCTAATTTGGCTGGCAGAACATCTGCATGTTTAATTTAGGTAGATGAAAGAAACTAATTAATAGTAATGTATGTAATACTGCAAATTAAATCATAATCCTTTCTTGTGAAGCTTTTGTGTGTTGGGGTCTGTAGAATAATATAATCCTCCTTTGACTTTTTAGTGCATTTGAGCTGTAACTATGGCCTGCAAGTTTGTGATTTGATTAACTGTTATGTTCCTCTTTTCTGTGTGTTTAATAAAATCCATTAGTGAAAGTGTGTCACATTCCAAGTTTGTTCCCCTTTTTATATCAAGGTTGAATTGTCTATGAGATTTGTTATGCAAAGTGAGTACAATGTATCACTTTTAGTTTAGCACTGTAACCAACAGTAGTGTAGTAGTGGTAAGGCAGCATGTTTCAATGTTTGATTTCCATTTTATTACAATTTGATTTCCATTTTATTACAATTTCTATTGTTTCTAGCCATCATCATTCTCATAGCCTTTATTTAATGCCTTAGTGCAGGCCATTAGATATCCTACCACCTTTTTCTATCCCCAAAAGGCCTTTTGTATTTAAATTAGAATTAGTTTGCGAAAGCACGATGTATCATAAAAAATTGCCATTTATTTTTTAATAAAATACATGCTACAGGTTGACAACACACATTGTAAGACAGGATGTGCCTGAACAAGGACCCTACTAAAGCTGGGTATACATGTACTTTTTTTTTTTTCCTTTTGTTCAGACAGTGGGTGACAAATCCCCACATTCCCCCCCCCCCCCCCCCCCTCCGCTAGAACACACAGATCAGGTAAAAAAAAAAACCTTGAGCTTTTAAAAACCCTTTAATAGCAGGAGCAACAGAGATTATTTTAATAACAGCTGCAGATTTGAATATGACTCCTCCTGAAATAACGCAAATGCTTATATGAGATTTTAGTCATTGGGTTTACATATACTTTAAATTAGACTTCCACTGCAGTTTCTAAACTATTCCCATTAGTTCCATCCCGATTATTCACTTTATGCTCATTATGCAGCTAGATAAGACAGTGCTTTGTGCACTGGGGCTCTTATTGCATGCATGGCTATAGCTTTTGCCCTAAGATCAAATACATAGTTCTCCATGCTATCAGAAACCTTTGTACATCTTGTACCACCTTTTTATCGTTCTATGGATCTTTTTGTGAAAGTCCTTGCAGTTAATGCCTATGATGTCCATACCAAGGTTGTCCCTTTCACTGTCCATTATGGGTTGAATAAAAAAAACAACAATTTGACAACAATTAGGTAGGGCTTTAGTAATGGTATATGAGGGAGGAATCAATACATTTTATTGTACTAATGAATTGTCTTTATTTTTATTTGAATAAATTCTGTAACCCAGCAGTGCCTTTTTATTTTACTGAGGTTTTATGGCTTGATCGAGTTTGAAATTACTGCTGCCTTTAAATCTAAAATTGGAACATTTGTGTTTTTTTTTTTTTTATCACAATGTGTACGCCTTCTTCTCTTTAAATTTAAATGCAATTAACTTAAAAAAGCATCCATAGAATAAATCTGCAAGACCTAATAATACTTTTTTTATGTGGAACACCTCCTAATATAATTGCTACCAGCGTCTAAGAAATCAGTGTGTATTAAGAACACCCTTGTTGCTTAAGGATAAAAAATGTACATGTATAGAAAAAGTCTGAAAGCTTTTCTTTCTGCACGCTACTTACATGCAGTTTAAAGAGTCTGAAAAGACTTAATTTTGTCTTAATTTACTCATATAAGCTTGTATTGAACATTTCTGGCTGCTCAATGTACCCTTTACTTATTATTTCATATCTATTGTGACAGAGAACCTGTTGTCTGTCTTCTGTGTTGGAGAACTATTCACAGGAATGGATGCTGCAGCATTAAAGTCTGTATGATGCTACAGACACTTTTCTCTATGTGTGCTGCAATGCACATGCTTTATTAAGGCCCACTGGGATTAATTTACTGGAGAGTTGAGGTTAGAACCACATTGGCTACCAACCATGACCAGATTTTAACTCTCCAGTTTTAGTTAATCAAGCCCACTGTGTATTAAGCCAAGTCATCAGTCCTTTCAACCATACTGTCTATGTAACAGGTTTACTCCATACCCTACCCAGTCCCACACCTGTCATGCTTTCATCCTGTCTTACCGAAGAAGATCTAGCGTAATACTTTCTTTATGACATAAAGTACATGTAGTACTTTGTCGCATATTGCTAGGTGCTTTCTAACCATAGCTATGAACTCTGAACTGCACACCACCCCTTCTGCCACAGCTGTTCGGACAACAGCTAGGAAGGAGATGGCTGCTTTATAAGGGAAGCTTATCTTGGCACTAAGGATGAGCTCGGGCGTGTTCGCACAGCCCTCGTGCAGAGCCCACCAGGAAGTCTCACTGCGCTGCCCTAATCACATGCAGTAAGACATTTCCCGATCTCTGCAGCCGCACATCGGGAAAATGTCTCACTGCCTGTGATTAGCGCAGCGCCGCGCCGACTTCCTGGCGGGCTCTGCACATGGGCTGTGCGAACACGCCCGAGCTCATCCTTACTTGGCACTAAGCATTTTCCTGAGAGAAGCAATGGTAAGAGGAATGCAGGGGGTGGGAGAAATGTGCCGGCCTGCCAAGACAAGCTGCTGTTGAAGTAGGTGTCTACTTTCTAGATGTTGTTAAATCAGCTGTAGCAGAAGGGAGGGAGTGCAGTTTGGGCCTCATTGCAAAGGTTCGCTAGCACCTAGCAACATGGGACAAAGCATTACATGCACATAAGCGACAGAACAGTAAAAAAAAAAAATTGATAGAATAGATCATCTTTAACACCTTATCACAAAAAGAAAATCTCAGCATTTACACAGTCCCGCCATCAGATGATGTGTCACGGTTTTGTCCCTTTAACTCTGAATGGTGGGGAGGTACTTTAGCCCAATGTATTCTATGACCAAGACCAACGTGGCATTTACACAGGGCTTTTTTTTTACTTGCTCTGGTGAGCAATCAGGGCAGCGAACTAAGTTAGTATAAGATTACATTCTCATCTTTTATTGTTTTGTTAAATGTATTTATATGCATTATTGGGCGCTTTAAAGTGAACCTTTTTGCCCTGGCTGAATACTATAGCTGAAGGCAATGTAAAATTTCATCTTTAAAGTTTCAACACAAAAACTGAACCCTGCTACAGTTGGTTTCTCATTAGCTCAACTCACCATGTCCACCATTCCCCCAATTCCAGCAGTGACTTAGTAGCCTTTCGGCATTCTAATTTAAACACAATACAGGTGCTTTGGGAGAGGATACAGGGCTGATAAACCCACTCTGACCATCTTCTGTGACTTGGTTTATGACCTTTGTGGATGCATTTCCCCACAGTATCTACAACTACAGAAGTGTTGGTCTGTTTTCAAGTTAATTTACTGCTTTAAGAATATGTACACACTTGAATGTCCGGAGCTTGGCCACAGGTTCACTTTAGATGTGATTTACATGTGCGTGAATGTAACCTGAGAGAGAAGCTGGAGAGCCAAGAGGTTCATTTAGTTACACTCTACATTGTTTCACTTACACCTATTGGGGCAAAACTACTTGCAGTGTTGGCAGAGCCTGAAGACTAGTTCTTTCTGGTGTTATTGACTAGTACAGATATTAATTCCAAATGTAGTTGAATTTCCCTGCCAGTATTATACAGATTTTTCCTGCCGATATCATTCATTTCTTTCGATTTTGTGTGCAGGGCGGGTAAACGTAACTAAAGTGCTATTAGGTCATCCACAATGCTCTTCAGAATTAACTGCCACACATTTGGTTCCTTCTTAATAATGCCTATTATTTACAAGTTTTTGAATATAATTGAAGTCTAATACATCAAGTTTGAGTACTATATTTAACATTTTGCAAATTTCTCATGACTCAGATTTTATGTAACAGATATTTTTTGCCTGCAACACGAAAATGACTTTCCCGTGAATTCTGAAGAATTCTAGCTTTACATTGATTAAAAAATATATATATTTTTATGTATAAAGTAACACTTTTACCTATTTTTTTTTTAAGTTGGCTAAATTTGGGCTTTTATTTTTTTTTAATGAAATTTTGTTTGGGGAAAACAAATCCATACTGTTGCAGGTATAAAATACAGATACATAAAGGTGCAAGCAGCTTTTAAGCCTTTTTACCAATGCTGAATTTTGTATTTCCTGCTAGCCTCAGATCTTGCCTGCCTCTTCTTGTGCATTCCTATTGACCAGTGAGGCTGCCTCTCATTGTGATTGCCCAGTAGAAATGTGTGTGTGTGTGTGTGTGTAAGAGGGGGATACCCATTGGCAATATCTGACACACTACCTCAAAGTATCAGGCCTTTGTCTGTCAGAATGACACTAGCACACGGCATAGTCTCTAAAATAAGAACACCTGTAACAGGTATTGGAGTTTAAAATGCCTGTTTACAAAGTTCCCTTGATTTTCTGGAAGGTTTAAAAACTTGCAAGTAACCCAGTTGTGGTTAGCAAAATATCAGATCTTAGCATTGAATAATGGGTAGGTGCCGCAACTGTGCATAAAGATCGGCGTAAAGATAACGACCCTCTGACAAAGCTGGATCCTGCTAAAATATTTTGACTTTCTGGGATGTAGAGAAATAAGTACGGTATATCCTCCATTCCATTACACAAAGCTGTATTGGTGACCTACAGCTAGGCTTGAGGTTTTTATTTTTTTTTGGGGGGGGGAGGGGGTAGGGAACACGTCCAAGCTAGTGGAACGCCTACTTTTAGGAAGCTATTTGCTTAGGGAAAAATGCATGTTCCAGGGTCACCAGCAGGGCTATATTTCTTGCAACATAAGTATGATCAAGCACATTATGGTGCCTACTAAGCAGTCTAAAAAAAAAACCAACCCATTCTGTTTAAAATGGAAATGAAAGGCAAAACATTTGTGTATAGACATAAAAAAACTTTTTTTCCCCTCCTTTTTTTTTTTAATAAGTGATTATATTCCCTCTGTTCTCAGCTACATAAGGAGCTGTGAGAGCTGAGGAAGGAGAGCGCACAGAGTTCCCAGAACAACCAGAAAACTGACTACGCTGCGCTGTCATGCCTAGTGTGGTCAGTTTTTTTGATAGGAAAGCAGGGGGACTGGCAGGTACACCAGGTATTTCTCACAAAAGAAGCAGCACAAAGAAAATGGGATACTTTTTAATACAAGTACCAGGTGGATTTGATTTAAATCAAGTCAATTTAAAGCACAACTTAAATTGCTAGTAAAAAGGTTTGGTTTAAATCAACTTGATTTAAATCATATGTAGCACTAACCCCCGAAGGAGCTGCTGATTTATATTGGGCTGTTACCGTCACCTCTTTACCCGTAGTTTCACCAATACCAGAACTTAGAGTCCATGTTGAGCTTTGTATCTGACAATGTAGGCACCAGTCACTTTAGTACTTTTCCAATGCTTTAATAGGAAATAACTGGAAGAAGTAGCAGGAAAGAGGTAGAAGGAGAGTTGCAGGAAAGCTCAAATACCTTTTCTTCAGGACACTGAGGAATTTGAACTCTCAGGGACGAATATACCTTCAGTCCAGGATTAAATCTTTGCCCGCCCCGATAGGTCTCTCTTACTGACCTAGCAGCCGGAGTGTAGCACAAACAAAAAGAAAGTCTCTGCCACAGACTTGAAAAGAGCAATATAAATGTACGATCCTCTGCCACAGGACGTAGTAGATTAATATGAACAGCAACACAGTACCAGAACCTTTAAGCCGACCCGGCAGTACTTGTGCGGTAGATTAGGTTAAGATGCATCCTCCAGTTGAGTCACCAGGCCCCTCTTGAGACACCAGCATTCCGCACGGTCCTCTCCAAGATGGGTCCTCCCCTGGGTCTTCTCAATTGTCCGGCTTCTTCCCGCAGGACAGACAGCACAAGACCATCCCCGCAGCAGTAAGCCCCAGACAGGCTTCTGGGCCTACTTGCACGGCTACAGCATCGCAGCCCTCCAGCCTGGAGGGCCACGAGGTAGACCTCCTCGTCACATACCTTTTAGGCCAGGAGGGCCAGCAGGTGAAAAAGAAAGAAAAATGGCATCTGCCCCTTAAGTACTCTCTCCCAGGATGCATAGCAGTGGACCACCTCTGCCGAGTTACCTCTGAGAAAGAAAAGCACTCAATACTTCAGCTTGTTGCTTTTCCAACACTGACCTATGGTGACAATGACACCCACAGACAACAGTGTGGAACTGCATGCAACACAGCCAATGCTGGAACAGAGGCTAATTTAGCCAAAGATTAACTCTGAACTATGTACAGAACAGATAATCCACTACATTTACAAATAAGCGCCTGATTGAAAATTTGTCAGCGCTACACATAATTTTTAAAAGCAACTGTCATCTCTGTCCCACAGCGGCTCCTCCTCTGACCCGCTGTTCACCCACCAACAGTCCAATTCACTTTAATGGGATGGCTGGTGATGGGCAGTGACACAACAAGGTGAGGGACGTGGCAGCAGCAGGTGAGTGGATGCCCGCTAACAGACGCTGCCATGATGGATCTGAAATGACAGGTGCTCTTTAAATGTAAGGACTCATTCTTGCTGGTAGTATGGATCCTTAATATTTGCAAAATTAAGGTTTCCTAGTTAGAATAATAAGCTGTCAGGCTAGTAAAACAGCCATATCCAAACTGATTTTAGGTTAATCACAGATAGTTGCAGAACTACTCAAATTCTTTCATTTAATTAAAACAATAACATTGCCAGCGCATGTTATCTCAGCTTGCAGAGCTTGGATTCGTTGAATGAGTTTACCAAAAATTAAAATATTGCAGAATATCCAGCCTCATGCTCCATACTAAATTAACTAAATTATTAATGTATCTTAAATAGAAAACTGTCCAACTAGATAGATTTTTACTCCAAAAGCATTTCATTAAAATAAATTTGATTAAAAATCAAAAAAATCTTTTTTTTTTTTTTAAATAATTTTTTCCACCCTGCTGAGTATATTGTACAGCAGGAACACATCAAGATTATGAACTGTTAGGGCAACCTATTCTTTAATGGTATTGCTCTTACCAAGGCAGGTACTCTTTTGGGTCCGTAATATTTACTCATTTACTTATCAGTCATTTTAAGCCGGTCATCCTAATTGAAATTTGACCGGTTCAGCAGGAACTGGCCAAGATTCGATCCATATGTGGGCAGGCTTATTGTACCCAAGTTGATCCATACATTGACTTGGGCACAAACAAGCCTGTCACATTTTTTACATTGGATTACTGCTGGTGGCTATGGCTGCTAGCAGTAACTGTGTTCTGCTGGCCTGGGTAGGCTCCCCATGCCCCATGCCTGGTAGAACACAATAGCACTGCAGGAGGCGTTCCCCCATTGACACTGACACCTAAGGTGGAAGGAAAAAAAATTTGAGTCATCTATGGGCTGCCTTATTCTGGAGACAATTCAAACTTCTAAATATTAGGCTTCAATATAAGTGAAATATGCAGCAAATCCATGCACAATGAATACAATTGGTAATGCAGAGGAAACAGTTGACGATGGAGGGATCTGGATGTTGTTTCAAACGTGTGCAATGTCAGGAAGTGGTATGTGTACGTCATCAAAATTGGTAGAAGTGTTGATTTTGTTTTGAGTTTTGTTATGCATAATAGAAAAGCTTCTTTCCAGCTGTGGATTTTCATTCACCAAATAGTATTGTGGTTTTCAGTCAATGCAGTCAGTCCGCTGCTTGCTGTAGAAAAACATCAGCTGCAATCTGATTGTATTACCTGCTAATGACAGTCTTTTCATTGCTCTAGTATTTTCAGATTTCTATAGTATTTAACCACTTAAGGACCAGGCCTCTTTCTGAGATTTGTTGTTTACAAGTTAAAAACAGTTTTTTTACTTAGAACCCCCAAACATTATAAATTTTTTCTCTAACACCCTAGAGAATAAAATGGTGGCCGTTGCAATACTTTCTATCACACCGTGTTTGTGCAGCAGTCTTACACTTTTTTTGGAAAAAATACACTTTTTTCAATTAAAAAATAAGACAACAGTAAAGTTAGCCCAATTTTTTTATTTTATTTTGTGAAAGATAATGTTACCCCAAGTAAATTGATACCCAACATGTCACGCTTCAAAATTGCGCCCGCTCGTGGAATGGCGACAAACTTTTACCCTTAAAAATCTCCATAGGCGACGTTTAAAAAATTGTACAGGTTGCATGTTTTGAGTTACAGAGGAGGTCTAGGGCTAGAATTATTGCTCCCACTCTATCGATCGCGGCGATACCTCACATGTGTGGTTTGAACACTGTTTTCATATGCCTGCGCTACTCACGTATGCGTTCGCTTCTGCATGCCAGCTCGGTGGGAAGGGGCGTGTTAAATTTTTTTTTTCTTATTTATTTTACCTTTTTATTTTTTACAGTTTTTTTTTTTTAAATTGTCACTTTTATTCCTATTACAATGAATGTAAACATCCCTTGTAATAGAAAAAAAGCTTGACAGGACCTCTTAAATATGAGATCTGGGGTCAAAAAGACCTCAGATCTCATATTCACACTAAAATGCAATAAAATAAATAAATAAATAAAAAATGGCCCTTTAAGAGCTGTGGGCGGAAGTGAAGTTTTGATGTCGCCTCCGCCCTGCATTGTTATGGAGACGGGTGGGAGCCATTTTCCCCTCAGTCGTCTCCATGCCCAGCAAGGGTGAAGATCCGTTTGCCTCTGCCGATGGCTCCGGTAAGCAGTGGAGGGCACCGGAGCGCGGCGGGAGGGGGGCCCCCCCAACCACTGATAAAAGTGATCTCGCGGTGAATCCGCCGCAGAGACCACTTTTATCTTAAACTGGACCGCTCACTGAAGAGGAGGATGCCAGGGCTATGGTAGCTAGCTGCTGCCATAACAACAATAATCCTCTTCAAACAGCCGACGTATAACGATGGTGGGCGCTCCGGAAGTAGTTAAAGAAAGATGCTTTGAAACTATGCCTAGATTGTAAGCTCTAACGAGCAGGGCCCTCTGATTCCTCCTGTATTGAATTGTATTTTAACTGTACTGTCTGACTCATGTTGTAAAGCGCTGTGCAAACTCTTGGCGCTGTAGAATACTGTATAATAATAATATGCTTTGATGCCATTATAAATTGGCTGCGCTTACTAGTTGTGACCTTACAGCTTGTATCCTAGTAATGGGAAAACTGGCATTCAGCAGTGGTTCTGTTTACAGTCAGTACACAGTAAGCATGGCTGTGTTATAATCAGTATATTTATCCAAGCATTTAAATTATGTGGTTAATAACTGAATAATACATTATTACAAACTTGCAGTAGTTGGATGCATAAGCTGCTAGAACATACTGTGTTTCTGTATAGAAAATTATAACGTGAAAGTGACCAGAAAGTGCTGAATATCTGGAAGCTGTTTCTGTATTTACAGTTTAATCTCATTCTGGTGTTACATGGGCAGGGCACAGAAATCTTCAGATTTTCCTGCACTTGCTGCTTCTAATCTTGAGTGTGCTATGAGTTGCACCGTGTATAGCATAGTTGCCAATATAAGAAAAAAAAAAAAAAACAGGGACACTTTTTGCTGTGTGTCCAGCTGGCCACTATAAGTAAATTAACTTTAATTAGGGGAGGGGCATATTGATAAAGCTGACGTTTTTTTGCGAGTTCTATGAAAAACCTGACCCGATTTCTCCCATCTACACATTCAGCCTAGGTTCACACTATAGTGATGCAGGAACCAGCACAATTCCAGTTTCGTTTCCCGCATCGCATCTTTCCCACAGGCAGTTCACACTGCCCTCTGCGAAGCGCTGCGGGTGTCAATACAATGTTAATGACACCCCAACGATCGGTTCACAGATAGCAGTGCAAACTGTGGATTCGGACAGGAATCAGATCGCATAGATGAGAACACCCATGCGATCTGATTCCAGTGCGGGGAAAAAAAAAAGACCCGTACCTTGTTTTTTTTGTACGAATCCAATGCAAGTTCAGCGACGCAAACTGTATGGCTGAACTCGCATTGCACAGACATCGCTTGTGATCGGCACAGCAATGCGGGTGCGCATAACATGCGATGTCTGTGTTGGCTATAGTGTGAATCCAGGCTCAAGGTGGATAGGGGAGTCCTCCCGATGAGCCTTTGCATTCTGACAGTGAGGAGACTTCCCCACTATCAGAATACACTGATCAGCGCTGCAGACTATAATCTGCTTCAATGATCGAGTGGGGAACATCCAACAGGACGGTTGCACAGAAGTCGACTGGCAGATCGACTTCTGTATGACTACAGTGTCCGCATATGGGCCGAAATTCATCTGGTTCTTGCTGTATCGCCAGCTTTAGTGCGATAACTTACCAGTGGTGAAGGACATCCCAATCAGCTAGATCTTCTGTGCAGGGATCCCACATCCTCTTCTTGTCTCTGAATTTCCTCTGTGGGGTTAAAGTGTTACTAAACCAGGACCCTGCATTCACTGTATCTGGCCTTTTCACAGTACATATTTTAGTAAAATATAAACTGCTAAATACCTTTTTTCATCAGCAGTATATAGCAACCTTGTGACTTCTATCAGTGTCCAGCCAAGCACTGGTTAAAGCTTGTAGGAGGAGCTTTCATTCTCCTCTGACTGTCCTGTGAGGCTGCATGACCCCCAACCCTCGGTCTGGACAGTACTGATTGGTCCTGTGTTGATCACATGTTACCCTCCCACAAAAAAAAAGGGACGTAGAAGGGGAGATCAGAGAAGACTGGATCAAACACACTTTTCACACAATGCAAAGTATTAACCCCTTAGGTTGCACAAGGAGTATAACGAGCATGATTTACTGCATATACAGACTGCTTTTACTGTTGTGTGTTTAATAACACTTTAATAGCTTTGGGTCTTTTGTAAAGCTGCTGTGAAAAAGTTCTCTACGAGAACCTTTTTTTGCTTCTTCTGTGTGTACCATTATCGAGGAATGGTGGAGAAAATCTTGGGTCTCGTCACACACTCTCCCATTCACAGATGCCCCCTAGCATGCCTATGCCTCAATGCCCCCACCAGACTTTTGTACCCCACAGCACTCCTCTATCACCAATGTTCCTCCAGCACTTCAGTGCCCCTCGGAGCATCGCCTACCTCCAATGCCACTTTTGTCTCCAATTTCCCCTGCCACACCACAGCCTCCAATGCCTTTAACCCAGCACTCCTCTGCCTTCACTTTCCCCCGCCCCTCCCCAGTACACCTCCATCTCCAATGATTTCCTATGATCCCGCCAAACCTCCTGTACCCCCCCCCCCCACACTTCCAATGACCCCTTTAAACTTCTGTACCCCACCACTTCTCTGTCTCCAGTTCCCACCAAGCACACCTCTGTTTCCAATCCCCCACCAAGCACATTTCTGCTTCCAGTTCCTCCTCCCCAGCATATCTACACCTCCAGACCCCCTTCCTTAGCATGCTCCTCTTTCCATCCCCATCCTCAATCACACCTGCCCCCAGCCCCAGCACACTTCTGCTTCCATTCCCCCCACCCCTTCGAGCACACCTCTGTCACCAGTGTCCCCCACACACCTCTGCCCCCCATGATCCCTCCCCAAAACTGCTTAGCCTTCATACCCCCACCCTCCAGCACATCTCTGCCACTGCCATTACCATTCTCTCCATCTTCTTTTAGATCCTGGCCAAACATTGGTATACAATGTCATTTGACTGCTCAGGCATTCCCTGGCATCTATCCTGAAGCCAAAGAGTGCCCAGGAATGATGCAGCACCCCACTTCCAAGTTGCAATGCCCTCTGGAGGTGGAGAGAGGCGATCCCAGGCTACACAGTATGCACAGTATTCCCCCGTGGTGCAATGCAGAATGGTATACTCCATTGAAATGCCTACACTTGTGCGGGGTCCCAAGCTCCACAGTATGCCTTCTGTCATGTACAGCAAAGTGTGCGGAAGTGCTCATTCCCTGGACAAAGCTCAGGACACAGTTGAGGTGGGATGATTAGCAAAAAAGTGGGACTGTCCAGTCGAATGCATGAGAGTTGGCAAGTATGGTATAGCTGATAGTTGTATACAGGTTGGGGTGATTACAGGAGATATTTTGTACTATATACAGAAAGTTTTGTGTATATTTCACCCACAAGAACCAGAAAAATGTTTTTTTACAAAAAACTGCAGGGTAAGAAGGACCTAACAAAAAGAATTTTGAATATGTTAAAATTAAGGTAAGTACATGTGAAATGGTTAAAAAAATGAAGAATTGACAGCCTATAAGAGAAGGATAGACTTGGATTTAAAAAAAAAAATGTGGTGCTAAAGAAATCAGAAATTATCACATGCTTAATTTGTTTCCCTCTCTTTGCAGGAGAAACCTTACAAAGCTGTCCTTAATATTTAGCCACATGTTGGCAGAAATTAAAGCAATCTTTCCCAATGGACAGTTTCAAGGGGATAACTTCCGTATAACAAAAGCAGATGCTGCAGAGTTCTGGAGGAAGTTCTTTGGAGAAAAGTAAGTGTTATCAATGTAAGAAAAATACAAGATATCAAGGTTCACTAATGATGATAGCGTGTCTGATATCTAACTGCCAATTCATAATTAAAGTGTAACTATGGACAAAATAAATAAAATGGCATTTGTGAAGTCTGGCAGTAGCATTAACACAACAGTCTTTGTTTTTCTGATTCCCCAAAGGTTTATTACATGTTGATTTGACCAGTAGGTATTTTTTTCTTATTTCTTATCAGGCTGTACAACAAAATGGACATTAGAGAGTTGAGAAAAAAAAAACATTTAAAACTGAAGTTACATTTTTTTATTTTGGGATACAACGCCAAACATATTAATTACATTTAGTGGTGTGTGTCTTATTACCTGATAAGGCTGCAAATGACACTGACACGGATGCAAATGACACTCCTTCTTATTAAGATCTTCCCTACAGTACCTCCTTCATAGTTGTTGGATATTGTCCTGAGAGACTGCCTTCCGTCACTGTAAGAATTAACAGCTATCACTGGTAATCTGAAAAGTTGCGCCTCTCACCTGCCCTTTTCACCATTCACTAAACTCGTATTACTATTCTCTGACAATGCATCACATTCTGTGAATGATAGGATCTTTCACCGCCCATTCAAAGAATAATGCATTGTTGAAGAAAAGAAATACAAGCTCTCTGAATGGCGGAGGGCAAAAGGGGGTGGTAGAGCGAGCTGCACAACTTTTCAGACTAGCAGCAGTGGTTGTAACTTCCACAGCACCAGGTAGTAGCCACTCAGGGCAATATCTGGCAACTCTGAAATGCACTGAAGGGAAGATTTTAACAAGAAGCAGCAGCTTGCAGGTAAAGGAGTATACACAATTACACATAACTAATGTGTTTGGTGCTGTATGCCAAAAAAATACTACATTTAAGATTTAACGCTGACAAGTGTGCTTACATATACCGTATTTATCGGCGTATTACACGCACCCCAGGCTTAGAAGGGAATTTTAAGGAAAAACACTTTTTAAGGAAAAAAACGTACATTTAAATGCCCATCGATGCAGCCTTATCAGTGTCCATCTGCAGCCTTGTCAGTGTCCTTTGCATCCTTGTCAGTGTCCTTTGCATCCTTGTCAGTGTCCTTTGCATCCTTGTCAGTGTCATCTGCATCCTTGACAGTGTCATTTGCATCCTTAAAAGTGTCATTTGCATCCGTGTCAGTGTCATTTGCATCCGTGTCAGTGTCATTTGCATCCGTGTCAGTGTCATTTGCATCCGTGTCAGTGTCATTTGCATCCTTGTCAGATCATTTGCATCCTTGTCAGTGCCATTTGCATCCTTGTCAGTGTCATTTGCAGCCTTGTCAGATCATTTGCGGTTTAAATATGGTGCCGCTGCCAAGATACACAGAGCCGGTCTCGGCTCTTCTTGGCTCCACTCGTAGTCCCGTCCAGTCCCGTGATGGACATAACACAGGTCCAATGGCGCGACTGGGCGTGACTGTGAGCGGAGCCAAGAAGAGCCGACATACATAGCCAAGTGTACTCAGCTAGCTCCGCTCACAGTCACGCCCAGTCCCCATGTTATGTCCATTATAGGGTGGGACTGGGCGTGAATGTGAGCGGAGCCGAGAAGAGCCGACATACATAGCCAAGTGTACTCAGCTAGCTCCGCTCACAGTCACGCCCAGTCCCCGTGTTATGTCCATTATAGGGTGGGACTGGGCGTGAATGTGAGCGGAGCCGAGAAGAGCCGACATACATAGCCAAGTGTACTCGGCTAGCTCCGCTCACAGTCATGCCCAGTCCCTGTGTTATGTCCATCATAGGGCGGGACTGGGCTTGACTGTGAATGGAGCTAGCTGAGCCTAGCCGGGTACACTCGGCTATGTATGTATATTGGCGGCCGCTTCGCTCCGCTCACAAACAGCGGGGGGGATTGGCAGGGATCGGCGTATAACACGCACCCGCGAATTTCCTCTGATTTTAAGGGGAAAAAAGTGCGTGTTATATGCCGATAAATACGGTAAATAGTTACATAGTAGGTGAGGTTGAAAATAGACACAAGTCCATCAAGTTCAACCTATGTGTGTGATTATATGTCAGTATTACCTTGTATATCCATGTATGTTGTGGTCGTTCAGGTGCTTATCTAATAGTTTCTTGAAATTATCGATGCCCCCCGCTGAGACCACCGCCTGTGGAAGGGATTTCCACATCCTTGCCGCTCTTACAGTAAAGAACCCTATACGTAGTTTAAGGTTAAACCTCTTTTCTTCTAATTTTAATGAGTGGCCACAAGTCTTGTTAAACTCTGTTCCGTGAAAAAGTTTTATCCCTATTGTGGGGTCACCAGTATGGTATTTGTAAATTGAAATCATATCCCCTCTCAAGCGTGTCTTCTCCAGAGAGAATAAGTTCAGTGCTCGCAACCTTTCCTCATAACTAATATCCTCCAGACCCTTTATTAGCTTTGTTGCCCTGCTTTGTACTCGCTCCATTTCCAGTACATCCTTCCTGAGGACTGGTGCCCAGAACTGGACAGCATACTGCAGGTGCAGCCGGACCAGTATCTTGTAGAGCGAGAGAATTATCGTTTTATCTCTGGAATTTATCCCCTTTTTAATGCATGACAATATTCTGTTTGCTTTGTTAGCAGCAGCTTGGCATTGCATGCCATTGCTGAGCCTATCATCTACTAGGACCCCAGGTCCTTTTCCATCCTAGATTCCTCCAGAGGTTCTCCCCCCAGTGTATAGATTGCATTCATATTTTTGCCACCCAAATGCATTATTTTACATTTTTCTACATTGAACCTCATTTGCCATGTAGTTGCTTACCCCATTAATTTGTTCAGATCTTTTTGCAAGGTTTCCACATCCTGCGGAGAAGTAATTGCCCTGCTTAGCTCAGTATCGTCCGCAAATACAGAGATTGAGCTGTTTACCCCATCTTCCAGGTCGTTTATGAACAAATTAAACAGGATTGGTCCCAAGTGCTCCCCATTTATCACCACCCTCTGAACTCGCCCTTGTAGCCAGTTTTCAATCCATGTACTTACCCTATGGTCCATGCCAACGGACTTTATTTTGTACAGTAAATGTTTATGGGGAACTGTGTCAAATGCTTTTGCAAAATCCAGATACACCACATCTACGGTCCTTCCTTTATCTAGATGGCAACTCACCTCCTCATAGAAGGTGAATAGATTGGTTTGCCAAGAATGATTCTTCATTAATCCATGCTGTTTACTGCTAATAATACCGTTCTCATTACTAAAATCTTGTATATAGTCCCTGATCATCCCCTCCAAGAGTTTGCATACTATTGATGTTAGGCTAACTGGTCTGTAATTCCCAGGGATGTATTTTAGGCCCTTTTTAAATATTGGTGCTACACTGGCTTTTCTCCAATCAGCTAGTAGCATTCCAATCAGCAGACTGTCAGTAAAAATTAGGAACAATGGTCTGGCAATTACTTGACTGAGTTCCCTAAGTACTCTTGGGTGCAAGCCATCTGGTCCCGGTGATTTATTAATGTTAAGTTTCCCAAGTCTAATTTTAATGCTGTTCTCTGTTAACCATGGAGGTGCTTCCTCTTTCATGTTCTATCTTAGCCGTCCTTATTGCACCCTTACATTTCTTGTTGCATTCTTTATAAAGTCTGAATGCTGATGATGATCCCTCAACCCTGTATTTTTTAAAGGCCTTCTCTTTTGCTTTTATATGCATTTTTTCATTGGAGTTAAGCCATCCAGGACTTTTGTTCGCTCTTTTAAATTTATTAACCAGTGGGATGCATTGCCTAATGCCCTTATTTAATATGCTCTTAAAGCAAACCCATCTCTCCTCTGTGTTCTTTGTTCCTAAGATTTTATCCCAATTTATGCCTTCTAGCAATGTTCGTAGTTTAGGGAAGTTAGCTCTTTTGAAATTCTGTGTCTTTGTATTTACCTTATGTTTCCTCTTTGTGTGATTTATACTGAAGCCAATTGACCTGTGATCGCTGTTACCTAAATTGCCCCGTATTTCCACATCCGTGATCAGGTCTGTATTGTTGGTAATCAGTAGATCCAGTAACGCTTTATTTCTAGTTGATGCATCTACCATCTGACCCACAAATTGTCCTGCAAGACATTTAGGAACTGGCGAGCCTTAGATGAATGCGTGGCTCCCTCCGCCCAGTCTATGTCTGGATATTAAAAATCCCCCATTATGATAACACTTCCCATCCTTGCTGTTAATCCAATTTGTGATAGATCTGTCTCCCCTTTCTCCCTCAGGTTAGGGGGCCTAAAGCATACTCCCTAGAATTATTTTCCCCTTAGCTTCATCCCACCTCCTCCCTAGCTCCCTTAGTGATGTCATCTCTCACATTCACTTGTACATTATTCTTGATATATATACCCCTCCCCCTTTTTTACCCTCTCTATCCTTGCGATAAAGGGTATACCCTTGAATGGTTGCCAGTCAATCATGAGCACTGTTGAACCAGGTCTCTGACATTCCCACAAAATCCAAATCCTCCTCGTACAACAGTATCTCTAGTTCACCCATCTTGTCCACCAGGCTCCTGGCATTGGTGAACATGCCACGTAGTTTAGACCGGTCGCAAATCATCCTCTTATTGGGTGTTCTGAGATTGCAACTAGGACTTGCCACTATACTTACCTTGGGTTTATGTGCTTTGGTCAACCTATCACTAATGCCCCCCATACTACCCTCTGGAATATGTTCCGTGTTGACTATCTCTACCTCTGGACCCTCCCCCCGTCGCCTAGTTTAAAAACCCCTCTAACTTTTTAGCCATCTTCATTCCCAGCTGATCTGCACCCTCCTCATTTAGGTGCAGTCCATCCCTTCTATAGTACTAGTTATCGACTGAGAAGTCAGCCCAGTCCTCCAGAAACCCAAAACCCTCCTTACTACACCAGCTCTTCAGCCACTTGTTTACTTCCCTAATCTCCCTCTGCCTTTCTGGTGTGGCTCGATGTACCATTCCTGAGAATACTACTTTGGAGATTCCTTTCCTCATTTTTGCTCCCGAGTCCCTAAAATCATTCTTTAGGACGCTCCATCTGCCTCTGATTTTGTCATTGGTGCCAACGTGCACCATGACAGCCGGATCTCCCCCAGCCCCCCCAGTAATCTGTCCACAAGATCCGTGATGTGCCGAACCCGAGTGCCGGGTAGACAACATACAGTTCGGTGCTTCAGGTCTTTTTTACAGATTGCCCTCTCTGACCTTCTAAGAACTGAGTCCCCTACCACCAGAATCTGTCTTTCCTTGCCCTTCGCTTCCCCCCCACTCTCACTGGAGGAGTTCTTCCCTCGGCAGCTAGGAGAGTCCCTCAGCTCCAGCAGTGCTGGTCTCTGACTGGTTTCACCAATGTCACTCAATGGAGCTTACTTATTGGGATGCTGCAGCCCGGGATCAGCCTCCCTGGCACTTCCCCCTCTACCCTTGCTGACTGTCACCCATCTACTCTTTCCTAGTGCCTGCAACTCTTTGTCTCCACCTGCCTCTGTGCTGGCCCCTGCCGGCACCTGCCGTGTACATTCCTGACTATCCTTTAGTATGGAGGGACTTCTCAGTGCTGACAGTTGCTTCCCCAGATCCAGAATCTGGGCTTCCAGGGAAACAATGTGCTTACATTTCTTTATCGTACATCATGGGAAAGTCTTAAGTAATTACTTAATGAGTTATAGGCCACCTTCAGGTGATGGACACTGGTTATACGCAATCCAGGAAGTCCACTCCCTATATAACCCCCCCCTCCTTCCAGGAGCACATCAGTTTTTTCGCCAGTGTCTAAGGTATTGGTCACGAGCGAAGATGTTCTCTGAGGGGCTCCAGGAGGGATTTATCCTGGGTATAAATAGCCTCTATAAAGACCAGATCCATCCAAAGTGCCCCTAAGGCCTAAAAAGATGGTACCTGGCCTCATATCTAAAGCACAAGATTTTGCTTGTAACGCCTCTCGTTGTAGGGCTGGACCCCAGAAACCCAGGGCTTTGGTCTTGCTACATTACCTAGCTTTCCTGGTGGGGTGCTTTACAGGACCAAGTGAGTTGGAACCCCGATATTTAGGGACCCGGTCCTTGAAGCCCGCAGCCCGCCGTGATGGGTGAAGGTTGGATTGTCTGTTAATTCAGCAAATCCTGCGGCGGGAATAAGGTAAGGGAAGAAACTTGGGTATTAAAAACACCTATGTATTCTTCCATTAGGGAAAAAGTGCCTTAATTCTCCACTAGAGGGAGTCTGTGCATAAGCCCTTGCACACTGGGGCGGGGGCGGCGTCGGCGGTAAAACGCCGATATTAGCGGCGTTTTACCGTCGGTATGCGGCCGCTAGCGGGGGGTTTTCCCCCCGCTAGCGGCCGAGAAAGGGTTAAATACCACCGCAAAGCGCCTCTGCAGAGGCGCTTTGCCGGCGGTATAGCCGCGCCGTCCCATTGATTTCAATGGGCAGGAGCGGTAAAGGAGCGGTATACACACCGCTCCTTCACCGCTCCGAAGATGCTGCTAGCAGGACTTTTTTTACCGTCCTGCCAGCGCATCGCTCCAGTGTGCAAGCCCTCGGGGCTTGCACACTGGAATGAAAGTAGCGGCACTTTCGGGGCGGTTTGCAGGCGCTATTATTAGCGCAATAGCGCCTGCAAACCGCCCCAGTGTGCAAGGGCTCTAACTCTGTTGTCTTCACTGTAAAGCTCAGTCTGTGTGTGTGGTCACAGCAGCGCGTGCAGGGAGATTTTTTATCGGGGTAAAAGAAATCTGCAAATGTTTTCTTTCTCCCCACTGAAGGGACCAGAGGGTTAGGGGGACATCAGCGCCGTAACCCCCTTGCATTACCCCCCCGCCGCGGGGGGGGGGGGGTGCGGAGGTCCCACTGTTACTGCTAATTTTATTACTGTTGGCTGATTTTACGTTTGTTGGTGCCTGCTGCTGGACGGGTCTCTGCCTCCCCTTCCCCCCTCATGTTGGGTCTGTGGCACGAGCACATTTTTAAATGCAAAAGGGGGCGGAACATTTCTCGGGGGGCGGGGCCTAAGTGCGGTGCCGTCAACGTTGGCTGACAAGGAGGAAACAAGCAGCCTGCAACACAGGGATACAGGAGCTGTGGGACACGTGAGGGTTGCAAACTGGCATTCCTGATACAGAAAGGACACCTTTTTCCTAGCACTAGGCTGAACTTTCTAGCGGCTTTAAATGTCAAATGACTATATTCAGCGATTAAGTGTAATTTTTATAGTGGCTGTGTTTTTGTACTTAAAACTATGCCTACCAAAAAAGACACTACAAAAAAGTAAAGGTTTCACCCCCAGGCGTTAGGATCTCGAGTCGCATTTCCACGCTGTCATCCTCGCCTGAATTACCAGTTATGGCAAGTCAGGGTGAGCCATTGGAATAAATTGATTGGTGCAGCTGCTTCTCACATCTCAGCCCCTGTATACTGGACTGAAGATGTCCTTTCCTTCTCCCTGCAGGGTCTGGAAGGAAGATTTAGCGGCCTTAACCTCATCCTCCATTCAAATGGATAGGAAGCGTGCTAGATCCCCCTCCCCCACTTCAGAACTTTTGCAAGGAGAACAGTGGGCTCAGGATGAGGTGTTAGCACGAGTCGATCAGGAGGAAAAACAAACTGATGATTCCTCTGTGGAGAAAACAATGGTAGATGAACCTTTTTCAGCCTCACAGCCTTTTTCAACTCTTACACACGGTCGGACTTTGTTCGGACATTCCGACAACAAAATCCTAGGATTTTTTCCGATGGATGTTGGCTCAAACTTGTCTTGCATACACACGGTCACACAAAGTTGTCGGAAAACCCGATCTTTCACGTACGTCGGGACTATAAACGGGGCAGTGGCCAATAGCTTTCATCTCTTTATTTATTCTGAGCATGCGTGGCACTTTGTCTGTCGGATTTGTGTACACACGATCGGAATTTCCGACAACGGATTTTGTTGTCGGAAAATTTTATAGCCTGCTCTCAAACTTTGTGTGTCGGAAAATCCGATGGAAAATGTCTGATGGAGCCCACACACGGTTGGAATTTCCGACAACACGCTCCGATCGGACATTTTCCATTGGAAAATCCGACCGTGTGTACGGGGCATTACAGAGATGGTTCGTTCCACTTTCGTGCTGCCCCCAACGCAGTCTCTTGAAAGCTTGGTTTCTTCCTTGGGTTCCTTTAAAACTTTCTCAGCCTTTGCATGCATTTCCTGCACATGCATTACTAGAACAGCTTATTTTTGCTGAATGGGATCACCCGGATAAGCCTTTTCTCCCTCCTAAGAGATTTTTAATTTTCTATCCCCTGGAGGAGAAATTATCCAAAAAATGGAAAGTACCAGCAGTTGACGCTGCGATTTCCAGTGTGAATAAAGGCCTAACTTATCCTATAGACAATGCACAAATGCTTAATGATCCAACAGATAAAAAGTTGGAATCCCTGTTAAAATCTACTTTTTCCTTGGCAGGTGCCGTTACTCAGCCTGCAGTCGCTGCAATAGGAGTCTGTCAATGACCAATTTAAACAGGCCCTTAGAGAGATTCCTGCACAACAAGCTCGGGAATTGGCTGAACTACCAAAAGCATTATGATTCTGTTCACCAGGAGTCCCGCTTTATGCTTATTCTTGTGCATATGCGTACAATCCTGTGGTTAAAAAATTGGTCAGCTGAAGCACCATGTTAAAACCTCATAACTGGATTCCCTTTTCATGGGGAGTGACTATTTGGAGAAGACTTGGACAAATATATCCAAACAATTTCTAGTGGGAAAAGTACTCTTTTGCCAGTCAAAAGAAAGTATAAACGCCCTTCATTTAAACAGGTTCTTTCCCTTGCGCCTTAGGCTTCTGCCTCTAGGCAGTGGCGACGGCCTCCGGCAGACTCTAGAGGAAAACCTCCGGGTCAGACCCAGACTCAAAAGAAGTCCTGGGGTCGGAAACCTGCAAAGCAGAATCCTAAAGCCTCATCACGAATAGGCAACCCCCCTCACCAAGGTGGGGGGAAGACTTCTGCAGTTTTCTGAAAGAGCAAATTCAGGACAGATTGGTCATCTCCACGGTAACGCTGGGGTACAAGCTGGAATTTCTGGACTTTCCACCATCTCGCTTCATGAGGTCAAGCGTTCCCAAAGATCCAGATCTCTGTTTCAGGCACTAGACCAATTAATATCTCAAGGGGTGATCATACAGCTCTCCACTAAAGGGCAAGGTCTGGGGTTTTATTCAGATCTTTTTATGCATGTCAGACCCATTTTTGATCTAAAAAAATCTAAATCAGTTCCTGAAGATCCGCATCTTTTGCATGGAGATGATCAGCTCAGTAGTTGCTGTCCTTCTAGGAGGAGAACTTCTGGCATTAATCGACATCAGGCATGCATATCTGCATGTCCCTATATTTCCCGCTCACCAAAAGTTTCTGCGGTTCGAGTTAGAACAGCAGCATTTTCAGTATGTAGCCCTGCCCTTCGGGCTAGCCATAGCAACCCGGGTGTTCACAAAAGTGCTGGCCCCATCTCTAGCCAGTTTAAGGGCACAGGGCAGAACAGTCGTAGCGTACCTAGACGATCTATTACTAATAGATCAGTCGGTGGCTCATTTGGAGCAAAGCGTATGCACTACAACCAATTATCTGGAAAGTTTGGGTTGGATTCTCAACCTGGAGAAATCTTCCTGAATACCACTAAAAAGGCTGGAGTACCTGGGTGTGATCATAGACACAGCCGAGGAAAAGGTGTTCTTGCCTCAGGCAAAAATCAACTCCATGAGAGAGCTAGTGCGGATGGTCAGATCAAAAGGCGATCCCTCCATTCGCCTTTGCATGAGGTTGCTAGGAACCATGGTGGCTTCATTCAAAGCAGTTCCCTATGCCCAGTTTCATTCAAGACTGTTGCAAAACAGTATCCTGTCTGCTTGGAACAAAACAATTCAAGCTTTAGACTTGCCAGTGCGGCTGTCCCCAAGAGTGTCCCAAAGCCTCACTTGGTTACTAACCCAAAATCTGTTGAATAGAAAAACCTTCAGACCAGTCATCTGGAAAGTGGTAAGGATGGATGCCAGCCTTTCAGACTGGGGAGCAGTACTAGAAAAGACAACTGTCCAGGGACAGTGGTCAAGAACCGAAAGAACCTTGCCCATCAATATCCTAGACATTTGGGCAGTGCGTCTGGCTCTAAAGGCCTGGACTTTCAGGTTACGGGATTGTCCTGTCAGTATTCAATCCAACAATGCCACAGCTGTGGCCTATATCAAACTAAAAGTCTCTCAGCGCAGAGAGAGGTGAACCATGTTTTAACTTGGGCAAAAAGGAATGTTCGGCGCCTATCCGCAGTCTTCATTCCGGGAGTAGAGAATTGTCAGGCAGACCTTGAGTCACCAGCAGTTATTCCTAGGGGAATAGTCTCTTCACCCCGACATATTTCAGGCTGTTTGCCAAAGGTGGGGGACTCCGGACGTAGATCTTCTAGCGTCCAGGTTCAACATGAAGTTGG
Source organism: Aquarana catesbeiana (assembly GCF_042186555.1). NCBI lineage: Eukaryota > Metazoa > Chordata > Amphibia > Anura > Ranidae > Aquarana > Aquarana catesbeiana. Next base: position 349,657,181 of record NC_133325.1, on the reverse strand, counting down.
TCAACTTTGTGGCCAGAACAAGGGATCCACTCGCATGCGGAACAGATGCATTGGTGACCCCTATGCATTCACCCCTATTCAGTTGCTGCCTTGTATTCTTTGCAGGATCAAGCTGGAAAGAAAGCTGGTAATTCTGGTGGCACCAGCATGGCCCAGAAGGTCATGGTATGCAGAAATCATAAAGATGGCAGTGGAGGGCCCATGGTCCCTCCCACTACGGCCAGATCTGCTCTCACAGGGACCAATATTCCATCCTTCCTTACTGTCTCTAAATTTAACAGCTTGGCTATTGAAACCCATATTCTAAAGAAACGTGGGCTTTCCGGGTCAGTTATCTCTACCCTGATTAATGCAAGGAAGTCAGCTTCCAGAACTATATATTATAGGGTCTGGAGGGCTTATATTTCCTGGTGTGAATCCAAGGGTTGGCACCCTTGGAGATATATCACAGGCAGAATTCTTGCTTTTCTACAATTAGGGGTAAAAATGAAATTGACCTTGAGTACTATTAAAGGCCAAGTCTCAGATTTATCGGTCTTATTTCAAAGACCGCTTGCTACACATTCTTTAGTCCGAGTTTTATACAAGAGGTAATGCGGCTTAATCCGCCTGTCAAACCTCCCTTGAACCCTTGGGACTTGAACTTAGTTTTGTCTGTGTTACAAAAACAGCCATTTGAACCGATACAACATATTTCCTTAGTCCTTTTGACAAGGAAGTTGGTATTTCTGGTTGCTATATGCTCAGCAAGGAGGGTTTCGGAATTGGCTGCTCTTTCTTATAAAGAGCCATATTTAATTTTTCATGAGGACAGAGTGGTGTTACGCCCTCGTCCAGACTTTTTGTCAAAAATAGTTTCAGATTTTCACCTGAACCAAGATATTGTCCTGTCATTGTTTTTTCCAAAACCATGTTCCAGGGAAGAAAAGTCACTACATTGTCTTGATGTGGTGAGAGCAGTGAAAAATCTATTTGAAGGCAGCTGCTAAGATTAGTAAAACTGATGTCTTATTTATTTGGCCAGAAGGTCCTAAGAAAGGACAGGCAGCGGCGAAATCCACTGTTGCTAAGTGAAAATGCAAACTTATTAAGTAATTACTTAAGGCTCTGTGTCCCATGATGTACGATAATAAAAGTAGGATTTTTATAACAGCTTACCTGTAAAATCCTTTTCTTGGAGTACATCATGGGACACAGAGGTCCCTTCCCTCTTTTTTGGGATTTAAGTATATTTATTTGCTACAAAAACTAATGTGCTCCTGGAAGGAGGAGGGGTTTTATAGGGAGTGAACTTCCTGGATTGGGTATAACCAGTGTCCATCACCTGAAGGTGGCCTATAACCTATTAAGTAATTACTTAAGGCTCTGTGTCCCATGATGTACTCCAAGAAAAGCATTTTACAGGTAAGCTGTTATAAAAATCCTATTTTTGCACAGCAGTATTCACCCTTGATCGGATGATCAAGGAACGCATACATGCCGCAAGATTTACATCTAGTCACCTCTCCACACCCACCGGGTATTGTACCTATTAATATAATGAGGATCGGGGATTATACCCTGTCTAAATTACCTAACAACTAGCTGCCTGACACTAATACTCAACAAAACAATACATCGGTCCTCAACAAGACAATACACGGGTACTCAACAAGACAATACACAGGTACTTGCAGACACCTGCGTGCACTTGCAGCAGACCTACGTGCACTCTCAATACACAAGTACACAATACACAAGTACTAACGATCCACACACTACACTACTCAGACAACACTCACACTACACAGGTACTATGATCCCTGTTATAACCTCCTGTTTTAAACTCTAGTTTTTAACTCACCACTTAGTACAGTTCCTCTAACTGGTTTTTAACTCACCACTTAGTCCACTTCCTCTAACTCTAGTTTTTAACTCACCACTTAGTCCAGTTCCTCTAACTCTGTTTTTTAACTCACCACTTAGTCCAGTTTCACTTGGTCTAAGTTTTAGCAAGCTCAAAGATGAGCAGGCTCACAATGAGTTCTACACAAGGTTTTATAGGCCTCAATCACCTGTCACCAATTAACCACTCCCCGTAATTAGTAGGCTGAAGGAAGCAAAGAAAAAAAAAAGCTGGTTAAAAAGCTACAAGGAAAAGCCCCAAAAAGAACCTAAACCCAGCAATCGTCAGCAGTCAAAAAGCAAAACTTGTTCACTCTCCACTCAAGGTCCTCACTGTTCAGCTTCCAACCAGCAGACTGGTCTTACAATGGTTCAGATTTTACTTTTATGTAGTTAAAAACGTTTTAAAAGGAAAAAAAAACTGTTGCTGTAACTGCTTAAATAGTGTTAGCAGAAGTTATGCTTTAAAGGGGTTGTAACCCTCGTGTTTTTTCACGTTAATGCATCCTATGTGCGTGGTAAACCTCCAGGGAGAGCGCTTCTCCTAGGGGGTTTACCGATGAAGGGAGGAGCTGATAGCACCGCTGGGGGCCCCTAGAAGAGGTGGATCGGGGCCACTCTGTGCAAAACAAACTGCACAATGGAGGTAAGTATGACATGTCTGTTGTATAAAAAAAAAGAGCGTTTACAACCCCTTTAAAGTAGTATTAAACCCTTCGTACACTGACCACGATATATCAGGGCTGCTGAGCCCTGACACTATGGTCAGTGTACAAGCCTCCGTTATCTGCAGCTCTCCCTGTGTCTCCCTCTGTCCCCCCCCCCTCCCTGCCTGTCAGCTCTCACTAGCACCGATCTGCTCCTCTCCCCACTGCTTCAAAACTAACTGGTCATTATATCATCTTCTCTGTCACATAAAAAGCTGTATCCTAGTGCCTGTGCTTTATAAAAAAAAAAAGCAGATTTCTACCTGTTTTAACAGTGTCTTAAAGCGATCACATGACACCAGGCTCTCTGCTCCTCTCCTGTCTGCCTCCCTGGCTGACGTCAGCAGGAGAATCTAGGCCCTGCCCACTGGAGATGTCACACGCAGAAAGCCTGGACTCATGTGATCGCTGGAAGACACTGTTAAAACAGGTAGAAATCAACTTTTTTTTTAATAAAGCACAGGCACTAGGATACAGCTTTTTATACAAAAAAATTAGCTGCTGACTTTTAATAAACAGACACTCACCTGTCCCACAGTCCAGTGATGCGGCTGCCTGAAGCCTCGCTCCGCAGCATCATCATTGAAAGTGTGGGCACCCGGCTGTGACAGCTTGCGGCTTCACAGCCGTGCGCGCGTCACACTGCGCCTTTTCAGTGGTCAGGCAATCTTTTCGGACCTGTGACTAGTCCCAGTAGATTGCAGGGAGGGAGGGGGAGAGAAGGAGTCACCTAGGCGGCCGAGCGGAAGTGGGAGCTGGGTACCTGTCAAATCTAGGTACCCCACCCCCCTAAAAAAAAAATGACATGCCAAATGTGGCATGTAATAATGCTCTCAAAAGAGCATCAAAACACATAAAAACGTTTGTTCCAATTTTTTGTTTTGTTTTATACAGTGGTTAAGAAAATACTATCTAGGAGGATTTGTGAAAAAAAACGCTTATGCTCAAAAAAGCTTAAAAGAGCATGAAAGACAACATGAATTATTAAAGATGCTTATAAGTAAGTGTGACTGTTACTACATCTATTAGTCCATCTAAGACTGGCCATAGACGGTGCAAATTTCTTTCCTGGAGCCACAGGTTGCAGGAAAGAAATTTGCATGTTTCCCCTTCAGCACAGATATCGCTGACAGGGGAATCTCTCCTGCCAAGCCATTGTTTGCTCCCGATGAGGGTGCGGGAGCAGGCAGAGGAGGGTATCCCCACCGGGAGAAGACCATGATTATCGCTAGCGGCTAAAGCAGCTGCTTGAGATAATCGCAATCAAATCCAGCAGGCTGGTTGTACACAAGTTGATCAATTGATCAACTTGGTACATTCAGCCTACCCATTATTGTTTCGAATCTCGGCAGGTTCCTGCTGAATCGGCTGAGGTTTGAACCGTGTATGGCTGGCCAAAAAGTACTCTCTGCACAGGTTGACAATGCTGCCGTTCAAGGGTGGCTATGTTTCTTCTCCAAAGATACAGTGGAGGATTTAGTGTAGCAACGCAAAGAAAGGAAGTGTGTTTCTGGCCAGAACACCGGGTGGAAAAAAACCCATAAAAAAACTGAATCAGCCACCACATGTAAAGATTGGTAAGCTGCAATATATGCCTTTTTTTGTTTTTGGATTTAGATACACTTTAAAAAGATGAATCAATTGGTGTTAACTCATCTGCTAAACTATTTTATGTCAGCAAGTTTTTCATAGCCTTTGTTGTGGTTATTTTTTTCTTGCTTTTAACACCTAATGTTTTATCCACCTTTTTGAAGGTCTGAAACAAATAGTACATGATGTGTCCTTTGTCTTCCAAGAATCCATTGTGTGACCTTCTGGTGACAATTATTCAGCCCTGTCATTATCAGAGTTTGTACTTAAAGGGGTTGTAAAGGCAGAAGGTTTTTTATCTTGATGCATTCTATCCATTAAGATAAAATACTTCTTTAGCCTCCCTAACACTTACCTGAGGTCCCTCTCTGTCCTAAGATGTCCACGAGTGTCTCAGCCATCCAAGATCTTCTTCCTGATTGACTGAGACACAGCAGCGGCGCCATTGGCTCCCGCTGTTGTCAGCTATCCAATCAGGGGAGAGAGGGGCGGGGCCGGGGCGGGCTTCATGTCTGAAAGGACACAGGGAGCTGTGACTTGGCTCGGGTGCCCCCATAGCAAGCTGCTTGCTCTGGGGGCACTGAACAGGAGGGAGGGGCCAGGATCACAGAAGAGGGACCCGAGAAGAGGAGGATCCAGGCTGCTCTGCACAAAACCACTGGAATAGAGCAAGTAAGTATAACATGTTTATTATTTTTATAGCAAACAAAACAAGACTTTATAATCATTTTAAGAGTCTTAAATTTAATTGGAATTGGTGCCTTTAATTTGTACACAGTAATCATGTACATATTTTCTGCTTCATATAAACTCTATACACATTTAAACCAAGAGGAATATGCAGATTGCAGGAACCAATGACAACCAGTCAGAATCCAACTTTCACTCTTTTGGTATTGGAGAAAAAACAAACATGGGTTTCTGTGTGTTACTGTAATTTTTACATCGTTTACACAGAATGGTGGTGGCAGTTAAAAGCTCCTGTAGCAATTGCTAGCCTAATAATGAAACCACCTTAAAATATACATTCTACATTAAAAAATCTGATTGCTTAAAATAATAAATTAAAATAAAGTGTTTAATGCAGTATACATATGTGTTGGTTAGCTTTTGACTTGGGGAAAAATACACCATAATAGGTTTTTAATTTTACATTACAGGTTGCAAGACACAATTCTAAAACACTGGGTTATACTGCCACCTTCAGCAGTATGTACCCACACTGGCAGCCCAATATACCGCCTTTTTTGTCCAGCTTAGGAGGGAGAGGATATATTCTCTCTGCTCTGAGAGAAGCAATCTTTTTCACTTTTTATCATGACAAGTATTTCTGCTTTCTAGATTTTTCAGGTGTTGCAGAACCACTGGGGCTCCTGTTTTTAGCTTCTGGGTCAGTTACTTCTCAGCTTTTTTTTTGCCACAAAGAAGATGCAGGACTGGCCTGTAATGCTGCCCTCCAGGCACTGGATCCTGCGTTTTGTACTCCACTAGGCATATAGTGCAATGTGTTGAGCAGCAGGGTGCTTCACAGGTCCATTGTGGTGAAACCCTGTCCCTGAAGACCTATGTCTGCCAGGTGGACAAGGACTACTGCCTAGGGCTTGTCCCTAACCTCTTGCCTGTCTGCCTGGGGGATTGCAGAATTATAAATGGCTGTTGTGAGTAGGGACTGTTGCTCTTTAAATGGTAGTCCAGGTTTGCTGCTTTGGTCCCCTATGGGTTTGTGATCAAAGTACCGACTGCTATAATTTCAGTCTTGGGGGGGGGGGGGGGGGGGTTTGGGGGAGTTCCTGTCCTGCAGTGTGTTGTGAGGAGTTCTGTCACACACCATGGCAGATCATACACCATGGGGAACCCTGCTGCCTGCGTTTGGCTAACAATGCAGGAGGTGTCTGCAGCATTTCCCACAATGTTGGTGAGGACCGTCACTGGCAGCCTGAGTTGTTGTCCTTCTCAGGGCCTCCGTAACCCTTTCTGAGATGGCCCATATTAAACAATACCACAGCAAAATATGTGAAAACCATTAATAAAGTGCAAATAGTATATCACCAAACAATATATAAATTCTGAAATAAAATAATTCAAAATCAATGTTATGTATCAAACGACGGAGACAGTCTATATTGCAAAAATGCCCCAATCCAAACCCCAGTGACCCCAGTCACTGCACTCCATGTGCAAACACATCCTTTTTTTGCATTTTGTCATCACAAAACTATGGGCACAATCCCAAAATTCTCCACCACTTGTGCTTTGTGGGTGTGCTTTCACCCTTTAACCCCCTATGACAGTGATGGCGAACCTTGGCACCCCAGATGTTTTGGAACTACATTACCCATTATGCTCATGCACTCTGCAGTGTAGTTGAGCATCATGGGAAATGTAGTTCCAAAACATCTGGGGTGCCAAGGTTCGCCATCACTGCCCTATGAGGTCAAATACAGCTTGAGTGAAGCCAACCGATTTCACAATGCTCCCCAGCAGTGTCTCCAGCTTTCACTTTCACTAGAGATATAATGGCTGAAAAACAGAAAAAATGCTTTATGGTGCTCACTGTCAGCATTCTTTAATAAAACAATGGTTAAAAGAACACACATTAGATGCAATCAGCCAGCATATGTACAAGTTGTTTTGCAAGCTGCCTGTCACCACTCCCTGTGTACGTAAAGCCAATGGTACTCAGCAATGCTTGGCCAACCTGTTTTGTATGATGACTTCACTGGACCCACCCCATCTGTGTTGTGTCCCAATTGGACTACCTCAGAGAGGGGAGAGCGCTGCACAGTGTCTTGAAAAAGTGTTCATACCCCTGTAAATTTTCCACATTTTGTCATGTTACAACCAAAAACATAAATGTATTTTATTGGGATTTTATGTTATAGACCAACACAAAGTGGCACATAATTGTGAAGTGGAAAGAAAATGATAAATGTTTTTTGAAAATGTTTTACAAATAAATATCTGAAAAGTGTGGCGTGCGTTTGTATTGATCCCCTCTGATTCAATACTTTGTAGAACCACCTTTCGCTGTAATAACAGCACCAAGTCTTTTTGGGCATGTCTCTACCAGCTTTGCACATCTAGAGAGTGAAATGTTTGCCCGTTTTTTTCTTGCAAAATATCTCAATCTCTGTCAGATTGGATGGAGAGAATCCGTGAACAGCAATGTTCAAGTCTTGCCACAGATTCTCAGTTGGATTTAGGTCTGCATTTTGACTGGGCCATTCTAACAAATAATTATGCTTTGATCTAAACCATTCCATTGTAGCTCTGGCTGTATGTTTAGGGTTGTTGTCCTGCTGGAAGGTAAACTTCCGCCCCAGTCTCAAGTCTTTTGCAGACTTTAACAGGTTTTCTTCTAAGATTGCCCTGTATTTGGCTCCATCCATCTTCCCATCAACTCTGACCAGCTTCCCTGTCCCTGCTGAAGAAAAGCATCCCCACAGCATGATGCTGCCACCACCATGAAGAGCACCTTCTTTCACGTTTTCTGTGTCCCCCACATGGCTTCTCGCAAACTGCAAACAGGACTACTTATGGCTTTCTTTTAACAAAGGCTTTCTTGCCACTCTTTCATAAGGGCCAGATTTGTGGTGTGCATGACTAATAGTTGTCCTGTGGACAAATTCTCCCACCTGAGCTGTCTATCTCTGCTGCTCAGAGTTACCATGGGCCTCTTGGCCAGTTTCCATTTTCAGATGATGGATTGAACAGTGCTCCGTGAGATGTTCAAAGCTTGGGATATGTTTTTATAACCTAACCCTGCTTTCAACTTCTCAACAACTTCATCCCTGACCTGTCTGGTGTTCCTTGGCCTTCATGATGCTGTTTGTTCACTAAGGTTCTCTAACAAACCTATGAGGGCTTCACAGAACAGCTGTATTTATACTGAGATTAAATTACACACAGGTGGACTCTATTTACTAATTAAGTGACTTCTGAAGGCAATTGTAACACTAGATTTTAGTTGGGGGTATCAGAATAAAGGGGCTGAATACAAATGCATGTCACACTTTTCAGATATTTATTTGTAAAAAAAACTTGGAACAATTATGTGCTACTTTGTGCTGGTCTATCACATAAAATCCTAATTAAAAAAAAATTCAGTTTTTGTTGTAACATGAAAAAATGTGGAAAGTTTCAATGGGTATGAATACTATTTCAAGGCACTGTATTTGTGCTAGGTGAAGGGTAGCGCAAGGATATTGTGCTTTAATTCAGTAATTTTCATTGCACCAAACAGGCTTCTGGTGGACTCGATGGGCCCTCCCAGATCTTTTGGATCTTGTGATGCGAAGACAAGTTTACCATTCTGCTTCTTGGTCGCTGGATTTGATAACTTGGCTATTGGAAGCGCAAGTTCTGAATACAGTATAAGAGACTACCTGATATCACTGCTTTCCAAAAGGCTAGGATGTCAACTTCTCGTAAACTCTACCATTGCACCTGGAAAGTGTATTTCACATGGTGCAACATTAGGAATTTCTAACCCAGAAATACTTTGTGGGAGATTTCCTCTAATCTGGTCTTGATCAACATCTTGCCTTGAATACCAGCAAGGGTCAAATCTCAACCTTAACAATTCTCTTTCAGCGATCACTGGCTTCCACTCCCTTGTGAAGGCTTTGTTCAGGGTGTTGCTCACTCCCTGTATGCTCCTCATTACTCCATGGGATCTCAATTATCTGGCTTGGTCAGCTGTTGCTCAGGTGCAAGACTGCTATCTGGTCTTCTGTTCACATGTTCATTAAGTTTTACCAGGGGGATGCTTAGGTGTCAGTTTCGGTTGTAATGTTCTTCAGATGGCATTGTAGGCTTCCTTATGCTGCCCTTGTTATCTAAGTCTTGGTTTGTTCCTTGTGGGCCTGTTAGATTTTCGTTTGCTACTGTTCTGTCCTCATTTGGACTACTTTTGGACGCCCCAGTGTTTTAGAATACAAATGCTACATCCTATAATGTATGATTAAGAAAATAGTATTTTTGTCTTGCCCGTAAAAATCCCTTTCTTGGAATATAACACCGGACATAGGTCCCTCCCCTCTATTCTTATGATCCACTCCTAGAGTCTGAATAACCTATGCAATATGATCTACATTAAGAACAGTGGATACGTGGAGAGTTGATACTTCTCCTTGGTATTGGGGGAGGGGGGGTGAGTTCACACCACAGCATGGAGCGGCTCACAGCAGGGGTCAGATGCATCCCTGTTCACCTTTTCAGGTACGATTTCAGCACGAATTTTTGGCTGAATTTGGACCTGAAATGGACCAGAAGACGAACAGGACTCCTGTCCAGTTGGCACGGGAGTTGCTCCAGAGATGTGGGAATCGGCTCCATAGAGAGGCGGTCACAGTCTCCTGACATGCAAATTGAATGTGGGGAAACCCACATCCAATTTGCAATAGTGCAAACCCAGCCTTAATGTTTATACAGGTGAAAAAAGAAATACATAAAATAATTTTATAATATTGTAGGCATTCATAAACACTAAAGAAAAAGTTACTACCAAGTATATTTCAGGTGTTAAAATATGCATGGTTTAAAATGCACCCTTCCTTTTTTTAGAGGATTAATGTTTTACACAACATATAGGTTTATTTTCTGTATATTGTGTCCATAAACTAGTACACAACAAGCTTTCATGGTTTTCTTTCCCTCCCTTCACAGAACCATCGTGCCATGGAAAGTATTTAGACAGTGCCTTCATGAAGTACATCAGATCACATCAGGCTTAGAAGCAATGGCTTTAAAATCTACAATTGATTTGACATGCAATGATTACATTTCAGTATTTGAATTTGATATTTTTACAAGACTTTTTCAGGTATGGTGTGTTCTTTGTACATATCTTGTCACTGTTATCTTAAACATCTGTGTATAAATGTATGAATTCTTAGGAAATTGCTTTTTTTTAATTATTTTAGCTCTTCATCAATACTGTTTAACTCTTGTAAAGCAGTCTTTATTAAACTCTAGGACTAAATTAACATTTCTACCTTACAAGCAATTGCAATAATTTAAAGTAAAACCAAATTGATATTAATTACGATAGCGAATCGGCTTAGAATGAGACAGGCTGAAGGGAAGCAAAAAACTTAGGGTCCTTTCACACGGGACGGATCCCTGATGATCCGCCCCGTGAACATCCGCTTGCTCAGCAGGGATCGCTCCATGGATCCCCGCTGAGCAGGCAGATGACAGGTCCATCGGACCTGTCAGAGCGCCGCTCTCCCCTATGGGGGATCGGGTGATGACGGACCGTAGATTCCGTCGTCACCCGATCCGATCCGAAAACGGATGGAAAAGTAGGTTTTTCCTCCGTTACACTTTTTCGGATCGGAGCGGGTCAGATGTCAGCGGACATGTCACCACTGACATCCGACGCTCCATAGAGGTCCATGGAGGGTCCGTTCAGGTCCACCTAAAAAATTGACAGGCGGACCTGAATGGACAGTCCATGTGAAAGAGGCCTTACTCTAAATCGCTAACAAATACTGCTGCCTTAAAGAATAATTCCAGGTATTGGCATATTATACCTGGTTGGACCAATGTAACTATATATATGACATACCTGTCCATTGCTGCTGGAAATCACTGCAGTAGTGGTGTCTACTTCACCGATCTCTACTTGCTTCCACGTCTCACACTGAGCATCTGCTCTCCTACATTGTGAGCACAGGAAGTTGGCCATTCGGCACAGGTGCTATTCAGTGAATGCTTTACGTTTTCTAAATATATGCAAAGTGGTTCAGGTGGATGAGGTGGAGAGGCAGGAATGGTGACTGCTCTGTATCTGTACCTCTTCCAATCGGAGACCGCTTTGCATTCAGAAAATGTAAAGCATTCGCTTAATGATGATGCCTGTGCTAAGCTGTCGATCTCCTATATTTACAATGCATCAGGCCTGCCACTCAGCACTGCACCTGGAAGCACGTGAAGATGACTGGATGTAGTGGTATCTACTTCAGCGATTTCCAGCTTATATTGGATTGGCCAGGTAGATCATACATGGTTAAATCGGTCCCAGTTGGGACAATGCAACTATGTATAACATGCCGATGCCTGAAATTATTCTTTAAAACAGTCCTCACTTCCAACACAAATTTGGTTTATACTTTATTTTAGCAGCCAAATTCCATAAAAATAATTTGTATGCCCCTGTGGCCAACTGTGCTTCCAGAAGTGCTAGGGTATAGCACTGATGCAGCTTTCATTTAGAGATGAATTCATTTCCATCTGCATACAGCAGTTTCAGGTTTGTCAAGCCGTGTCAGTCCTAGCTATTGGGGCTCATAGCTCATTTAGCATGAGGTGAGCCTAAAAGAGCCAAAGTATGCTTTCACTTTCAATACAAAGCTTAAAGTGGTTGTAAACTTCAGAAATGAAATATGAGCAAAGCTTTCCTTCTGTAGTTGTCTCAATCCAGGGCACTAAGTGTCATTTTTCTCTGCAGCTTCTCTCCTCTTCTATAAGCAAGAGTCACTTCTGACGAGTTTCCTGACACCAAGAGAAAAATGGTGACTGGGGAGGGCACAGTCTGTGTTTGACAGCCTCAGCTCTGTTCCTCTGTGCTGTATGAAGGGTGTGCGTGTCCCTTTCCTTCCAATCAGCTCTCAGAACTCTGCTCACTGATGTAACTTCAGCTCTCCACCCCCTGTTTTTTTTACCCCCCTTGAGTTGAGAGATCCTGTATAAATTCTGAACTTTGGATGTAGGGGAAAGATGGCTGTAGATAGAAATGTACAACTTACGTAGGATGATTTGTTTCATCTCTGTGTATCATCTGAGGCCAGTCACTTCACTGGATATATGTAAGGGTTTACAACCACTTTAACTGTACAAACTGAAGCTGAAAGCTGACTGGATGCTTTGCAGAGCAAAGTTTTAGTAAATTCCCCCCCATTGAATTTTTGAAAGACTTATTCTGTGGAATTCATGCAGACTGGTGCAGACAGATTTTACGGGATAGTCTTGTGCACGCTCTGAAGGTGTTGCAGCTTCACCAAATTTATGTACCTGATTAGAACTTATACTTGAATTTGGTGCACACTGCACCACTTTTAGAACACATTAGACATTTTGCGAAATCTCTCGCCAGGGTCTACCGACACAGCAAACTACCAGAGTTTTATTTTGAATTGGTGCATTAAATTCACCACAGTGTAAAAGTGGTGCATTTTAGAACTACCTGAATTTGGAGCACAAGTCAGAACCAAAAGTGTTTGTAGATGTTACATGAATTTGGCATAAAAGATTAACAAGAGGGATTCATGACAGAAAAATGGTGAAGCAGCTTAATTGAATTCCCCCCATTGTTTGAAATATTGAAATGAAATCCATCTAAATACTTTGGTTTTAGTTTTTTTTTTTTTTTTTTGATTATTTTCATGATACCTTGGAGCAGATCCCAGGTTCTATGACATGGGCAGCAGAAGCTGCTCCTCTTTTCTTCCTGTAATACATGAGCAGCCAATAAGACATTATTACATACTGTATACCGTATTTATCGGTGTATAACACGCACCCCAATTTTAAGAGGGGAGTTTCAGGAAAAAAAACTTTTTTTTTAAATAAACCACTTTGAAGCAAAATAACGGTCAGTGAGCATCAATGCAGCCTGATTAGTGCCCATCTGCAGCTTCAGTGCAGCCTGATCTGTGCCCATCTTCAGTCTAATCAGTGCCCACCTGCAGTCTAATCAGTGCCCATCTGCAGCCTAATCAGTGCCCACCTGCAACATTGCTCAGCATCCATCTGCAGCCTTGCTCAGCGTCCATCTGCAGCCTTGCTGTTATATATGCTGCCACCAAGGGATAGGTGGGGACGGGCGCTGCCGAAATAGAGCCGGATCTGCTGTGTACTCAGCTTGGCATCACGCCCAGTCCCGGATCCTTTGATGAACATAACGCCGGTCCAATGCCGGAACATCCATGCTAGGAGCTGTCCAGGGGGCGGGACTGAGCGTGACTGCGAGCTGAGCCGAGTACACAGGCGATCCGGCTCTATTTCAGCAGCACTCGTCCCCTCCTTCCCCCTCAGTGACAGGCTATATCGACGTATAACACGCACACATGATTTTCCCCCTATTTTAAGGGGGGGGGAAGTGTGTGTTATATATCGATAAATACGGTAATTTACAAGATCTATGCTCAGAAGAGTGTCTAGTGCTTAAAATCCCAACTCAATTCAATTTTTCAAAAAAATAATAATTTGTTCAGATAGAATAATTATGATAAAAACCTCTTATCGCTGTCTGGGTCCTGACAATGGGTTGTCACAGGGATAGCTAGAGAGGAGAAATCTGCAATGTGGACACAAACTGCAACAAAACATTTTTGGTGAAGTGGAAGATAGATTGGTGAAGTGGATAGAAACGGTTTGGATTGCTCTCTGTGTCCTCTTGTCTTTGACACCTGTTTCAGTTACTTTTTAATTTTTGGTTTCTCAGAAGTAGTAGAGTAAATCTCCCCAATGGAGACACAATGATCATGATGGGTTTACCACGCTATCAAAAAAAAGTTTTCCCTAGAGTAAAACCTGTGCGTTTTGCCTGTTTGCTTCCATCTCCTACAAGTTAAAAGCTCCCAACCCTAGCAGGGAGGAGCTTAGTTGGGCAGTTATTTAGGGGGGATAAGAGAGAAAAGGCTTTGAGTGGACATTGGCTCTTCACTTTGTTTTAATGCAGTGCTATGTCTGGAGAGTAAAAACAAGTCTACAAATTTAGCAGCCATGCGTACCATTGTTCCTTGCTCATGGGACTTTTAAGGTGTATTTCAGACTGAAGTAGGCAGCAAGGCTCATGTATGTTTGTATGACAGAAGCTAACAAAATGTTACTTTTGTTTTTGCTTGGACATCCATTTTAACCACTAGCCTCCTGCCGTCACAATGGCTCCCCTGCGCGAATCACCGTACCTGTACAGCGACCGCTTTAAGGGGTATAGGGGGTGCGCGCCGACCACGTCACTGAGGAGCCGATGCGCATGCCCGGCAGCCGTGATGTTCGCCGGGCACCCACGAGCGCTCCTGACAGAGCAGGAACGGGGATCTGTGTGTGTAAACACACAAATCCATGTTCCGTCAGGGGAGGGAAGACAGATCGTGTGTTCCTTGTATATAGGAACACTGATCAGTCTCCTCCCCCAGTCAGTCCCATCCCCCCACAGTTAGAACACACAGTGAGGGAACACATTTAACCCCTTAATCGCCCCCTAGTGTTAACCCCTTCACTACCAGTGGAATTTTCACAGTAATCAGTGGCTGTTTATAGCACCGATCGCTGTATAAATGTGAATGGTTTCAAAACATGTCCAATCTGTCCACCACAATTTTGGAGTCCCGATAAAAATCACAGATCGCCGCCATTACTATTTAAAAAAAATAAGAATGCCATAAATCAATAACTTATTTTGTAGGCGCTATAACTTTTGCGCAAACTAATCAATATTTTTTTTTTTTTACCAAAAAAATGTAGAAGAATACATATTGGCCTAAACTAAGGAAAACATATATATTTTTTTTTAAACTGGGAAACTGGGATATTTATTATAGCAAAAAGTAAAAAATATTGTGTTTTTTTCTAAATTGTCAGTATTCTTTTGTTTATAGCGCAAAAAATAAAAACCGCAGACATGATCAAAACCACCAAAAGAAAGCTCTGTTTGTGGGAAAAAAAGGATGTCAATTTGGTTTCCGTACAGCGTCGCATGACTGCGCAATTGTCTGTTAAAGCGACGCAGTGCCGTATCGCAAAAAATGGCCCTGGAAGGGGGTAAATTCTTCCGGGGCTGAAGTGGTTAAACACATTTGAAGAAGTTAAACTTGTGTCTTTGTTGTTTGTGCCTGATTAAAGCGGTTGTAAAGGTAATTTTTTTTTTAAAAAAAAATAACAAACATATCATACTTACCTTCACTGTGCAGCTCGTTCTGCACAGAGTGGCCCCGAACCTGCTCTTCTGGGGTCCCTCGGCGGCTGTTTCAGCTCCTCCCCGCAAGCATTCACCACCTTAATGCGAGCTCCCTCGCATGGTGGTGAGTGCTTGCGGGCGCGCTCCCGTGATACAGCCGGCGGCTATAGCCGCTCGCTGTATCACTCGGCCCCGCCCCCCGGCGCGCCGCGTCATCGGATGTGATTGACAGCAGCGCGAGCCAATGGCTGCGCTGCTTTCAATCCATCCACTGCAGCCAATCAGCGACCAGGCTGAGCTGCAGCGAAGATGACAAGAACGTGCAGCGAAGATTCGAGGCGTCAGGTAAGTAAAACGGGGGGGCTGGGGGCGGCGGTACTGTCAAAAGTTTTTTCACCTTAATGCATAGAATGCATTAAGGTGAAAAAATTTTTACCTTTACAACCCCTTTAAGCATTTATGCTGCTTGCTGGCTATTATTTTGCTATTCATCTTAAATGTTTAGTTTATAACCTTGAATTAGGTGTGACTTTTTAAGGTTATAGATGTGTTTTTTTTCCCCAAAAAGGAAACTTTTTGGGAGTGTTTGTACTGTCCTAGCATATTTCTTTGATATGTTTTATACTAGATAGTAAGGGGAGAAGCTTTTTGTCTTAAAAATGTTAGTCTTTTTTTTCTTCCCTTTTTAAGTATTAAAAAATCAAGCAGTTACTTAATATCACCAAAATAAAGTCGAACATGCAATAGCTCTTACCATTGGTGATGAGTGAAGTAGTTTGCCTGAAGTAGGGTGTCAAGAATCATCCCAATCCACAGTGGTAAGATTGCTGATATGCTTTGATAGCCATAGTAATCCGCTCCAGAAAGAGTTTTTCATTTTTTTACGCTTACTACCCTGTTTCCCTGAAAATAAGACCTTGTGTGATTGCCAGTGATGGCTGCAATATAAGCCCTACCCCCCAAATAAGCCCTAGTTAAAGTCCTTGTAGGTCTTATTTTCAGGGTAGGACTTATTTTCAGGGAAACAGGGTAGGGCTTATTTTGGGGGTAGGGCTTATATTGCAGCCATCACTGACAATCACGCTAGGTCTTATTTTCGGGGAAACAGGGTAGTAACCATCTCTATACTGAGACCAGTTTTTTTTAGTGATGGGTGGCCCTATCTAATATGTAATGGAGGTGTAAGCAGGGATTCAAGAGGAACAATCATTATACACATGGCCCTTTGAATAATCTTATCATTGGTCAAACAGTACCTTGAAAAAGTATTCATACCCCTTGAAATTGTCTATGTTTTGTCATGTTACAACCAATATCGTAAATGTATTTTATTGGGATTTTATGTGATAGACCAACACAAAGTGGCGCATAATTGTGAAATGGAAGGAAAATGATAAATGGTTTTCCAAATTTTATTCAAGTAATTATCTGAAAAGTGTGGCGTGCATTTGTATTCAGACCCTTTTACTCTGATACCCCTAGCTAAAATCTAGTAGAACCAATTGCCTTCAGAAGTCACCTAATTAGTAAATAGAGTCCACCTGTGTGTAATTTAATTTCAGTATAAATAGAGCTGTTCTTTGAAGCCCTCAGAGGTCTATTAGAGAATCTTAGTGAACAAGCCACATCATGAAGGCCAAGGAACGCACCAGACAGGTCAGGGATAAAGTTGTGGAGAAGTTTAAAGCAGCATTAGGTTATAAAAAAAAAATGTCCTGAGCTTTGAACATCTCACTGAGCACTGTTCAATTCATCATCCAAAAATGGAAAACTTATGGCATAACTGCAAAGACATGGCCGTCCACCTAAACGGACAGGCCGGGCAAAGAGCATTAATCAGAGAAGCGGCCAAGAGGCCCTTGGTAACTCTGGAGGATTTGCAGAGATCAACAGCTCAGGGGGGAGAATCTGTCCACATAACAACTATTATGCCCCATACACAAGGTCGGACTTTGTTCGGACATTCCGACAACAAAATCCTAGGATTTTTTCCGACGGATGTTGGCTCATCTTGTCTTGCATACACACGGTCACACAAAGTTATCGGAAATTCCGATCGTTCTAAATGAGGTGACGTAAAGCACCTAAGTTGGGACTATAAACGGGGCAATGGCCAATAGCTTTCATCTCTTTATTTATTCTGAGCATGCGTTGCAGTTTACGACAAGCCATTCTGTACACAACTAATATCGATTGGCATCAAGAACTCTTTGAACGCTGTTAGCTGTAAGATGTTTTTTGGGGCAAAGGGCAAGCAAGACCTTGTAACTGGCCTTCCCAAAGATTTGTAAATATTTTTTTGCTTGTTTCCATGTGCGAAAGCAGTTCTGGGACAGGCATTGCACTGTATAAAATTGGTGTACTCTACACTTGTAGGCTTGGGTGGGATAGACTGCCAACAGAGGATCATAACTGCCAGTCTAGCAAGTTCCCGTTACCAATCCCATGGAATAGGGAAAGCCCTTTACGTACATTTGTATGTACTGAAAAGAAACCATGATATGCAGTATCTAAAATCATATGCTATATTTACTTGAATACATCAGCCTCCCATGGAAGTTTTGTTTTTCTCATCTAAAAATAACATTTGAAAAGCTGTGAGATTTCACATTTCCTTCCTGTATAATTGATATTTTTTCCACAGCACAATAATAAGTAGTAGGATTCTGAAAGAATTTTTTCTTTTCCTTTTTTTGGAGCAAAAAGAAAACAAAAAAATAAATAAAAATAAACTGTAAATGCACCTATAATTAGTTACAGCGATTGAGTCTATTGTCTGAATGTTGTTGCAAAGTTTAGACTGAACTGTTTATCTTTTTAGAAAGTGCTGACTGATTTTGTTGTGTGTTTTTGGCCTTTTTTTTTCCTGTGGAGGAGATAAAAATAATCCACTTTGGAACCCATCATGGCACAAGCTTGTCTGGGGTATTTCCACAGAATCCTAATACTGCTTCTGAAACTATTTCCTTTTATCTTCACATTTTCACAGGGATGCAACTTAAGCTGATTTAGACTAAGTTTTGTTATTAAATGAAGTGGCTTAAAGATTAGGAAAAAAAAATACGCTTGTATATTAGAAGTGATGTTACATTCACACATTATTGCACAGTAATTCATAGTGTTCAAGGTCTGCTGCTCTTGGACATTGAAGAACAACTCCAGAAAATCTTATCTGTTGCTAATATGTGCTGGCAATGTTTGAGAATATTTAGGGTCTGAACAGTGCTATACAATTCCTTGTCATTCTTTTATTACTGTGCATATGTGCCATAATTTCATATCAGGAAAGCTGAGGCCATTGACTTAGATCATGTCTGAAGTCTGTTCTGTAAATGTTATATTACACATACCATTGCTGTGTTACCAGGTGTTTTGAAATGGCCAGGCATATTTTAGATTTTCTGTGTCAGTAAGCTGTATTTGCACATCGTGAGTCTTCAGGACTGGGGCCACCCTGCATAGAAAGAGACTCTTCATTATCCTTCCCACAGCCTGACCTGCCGGTCTTGGCTTTCTGATAAGGTGTGCTGGCTCTTTAGCATTTTTCTTTACAGGGCTATATAGAATAGGCTTAGAATGTGGCTTAGAGCAGGTTTAGAGTTAGTCAGGTTTTGACTAAACTTCTACTTCAAGATCTGCAATCACCACAGAGACATATACATTACACAAAATGTTCTGAAATACATGTCAGCAGTAGTGGATGGGATGTTGTGGATATATTCATATAAAGCAAGGAGTGTCCTTTTGCCTATGGCTGGGGGACCTGCGCTTTTCACAAAACAGTCTCACTTTAATGCAACCCTCTCCAGCAACTTATGCTTTTACCCTCTTTATGTTCCACTGTTGCGCTGTTCAACTTTCAGGCATGAGTAAAAGAAGCCCAGTGTAAGCTCTGAGTTGCTGTAGTTGGAGCTTAAACTGGACTGTGATAGCACTGGGACAATCATCATGTACTTGTGCTGTCACATGAGAGAGGGGAATGAGTCACATGCTCTATTATACCCGGAAGTACCAGTTATTTTCTTTTGCTCCTGGCAGCTGAACAGAGCAGTGGGGGGTGAAGGAAAGGCAAACGTGTGTGCTACTAGGTTGGGAGGACCCGGCATAGGCAAAACACAGGCTTTCTTTAAAAGTGCATTTTCATGGGCGTTAAGCACAGAGCCTTTTCTTTGGCTCAGTGTTATTCTGTTTAAACAACTTTGTCAAAAGGTATCTCTGAACTCTGGTATATAAGGGTATACGGTATATTTATAATTATATACCATTTATTAATGGTATATAATGACTTCAACCTCATTTTGCTTGGCTGCTTGTGGCAATGCATAGCATATGTAACATCAGTATGATTTTTTTTTTTTTTTTTTTTTGTAGATATGAGTAAACAAGGCTGTTCTTTCTTTTAAATATATGAGCACTATGGTTTCATTATAATCATTTTAAATTCTGTGCATTGTATAAGTTTTTACTGAGCTGTGAATTTTTCAAAGATCTAAGCTCTTAAAATAGATTGCTTTTTTATTAATGTTTGAACTGACACCAGTTTCTTTTCTCCCACCTTCATTCCTCAGCCTTGGAGCTCCATATTAAGGAACTGGAACTTTTTAGCAGTGACTCACCCTGGTTATATGGCATTTTTAACATATGACGAGGTCAAGGCGCGTTTACAGAAGTACAGCACTAAACCAGGAAGGTAAACAGTTATTTTCCTTGTGGGTTTTTTGTTCCCACTTCAAAGTTTTACAAGTGTTCTATGTAATGTTTTTTTTTCCTCTTTTTGTCTTCTTTTCTGGAGTTTATTCTGTCGTGATTTGTTTGTATTAAACATTTTAATTTGTGATGTATGTATTTTTGTCTTTTCAGTTACATTTTTAGATTGAGTTGCACAAGACTGGGACAATGGGCTATTGGATATGTGACTGGTGATGGGAATATTCTGCAGACGATACCTCATAACAAACCATTGTTTCAAGCTCTTATCGATGGCAGTCGAGAAGGATTGTAAGTATATAAGAATACTTGGGGAAGAACGGTCCAATATTTTAAATGTTATGTCTAAGACCCAGGCTTATGTGGAAATGTATATAAAAAATTTGTTTTTTCTTCTGTATATTGTGTGTCAGAACCAATCAGGTCTGACCCAGGAGAAAACAATGAATCTATCTCCCTATTCTGCTATTTGTAAGCTTTCCTACCATTCAGCATGATATAGTAGTTCAGCTACAGACACAAAAAATTCAGAGTGTTTGTCGTTGGAAGGCATAGACACTGTCCTCATTGTGAAAAATGAATTGATTGCATTTAGTTAGTCAAAATTTACTCATTGAAAAAATTGTTGCTTTTCTAGTCATACTTTAGAGCAGTGTTGCATTAAGGAATTAAGGAAGGTTCCATTAATCAGAATACTTTTAATCCCAAAGGGAAATTATTGAGACACAGCCGAACTCAACAAAGACAACACAAGATCATAACAATGTAAAGAACAAGACAGAATTACCTAAGGCTCTGTTTCCACTAGTGCGACTTTTCATGCGACTTGGGACTGAAAAGTCGCATGACAAATTGTTTCCCATGATTTCCAATGAGTACCGTTCATATCTGTGCGACTTCAAGTCGCAGCGACTTCAAAGTAGTCCCTGCACTACTTTGGTCCCACTTTGATGCGACTTGAGGTCTATAGATACAGGCATTGCTTCAAATCGCGGTAAAAAGTCGCGGTAAAATCGCGGTAAAAAATCGCGGCAAAATCGCGCGACTTTGGGGACGCACTAGTGGAAACCTAGCCTAACAGAATTTCCAATAACAGCCATTATTACCAAAAAAAAAACAAATTAAAACTCTACACTAATAATCCATCCATAAAATTAAAATACAACATAGTATAAAAAACACAGATTAAAAAATATCAGAAAAACAAACTACCAAAATGCAAACAATACACCACTCTCTCCGGCACCACCCCAAATAGTAATTAACATAATACTTACCAACATGCTATAAAAACTACATAAAAATCCTGATCATAAACCAGGTTTAAATTCTCACTCCCAGCCCTCACAAAGAAGAATTATATTAATTATAATTTTGAACGGGCTGCCAACGTACCACAACTCCACCAAAATTGGACATGAGCTATTTTCTTCTAGCACAGTGCCCAAAATGTATGGCATATGCAGTGTGGAGCACTGCAGTGCAGGTCTGTTTCCTGCTAATATTTTAGTACATGGAGGTGCCATTTAAAATCAGTGACTACACACTACATTGGTTTTCTGGCTTTACATGTACATCAGTGTGTATTTCACATGGATGCATTTTTGGGTACCTTCACATGTGGACTCCAAAGACATGTTGGTAGGTTAATTAGATCCTGTCTAAATTGGCCCTAGTATGAATGTGAGTTAGGGACCTTAGATTGTAAGCTCCTTGAGGGTAGGGACTGATGTGAATGTACAATGTATATATAAAGCGCTGCGTAAATTGACGGTGCTATACAAGTACCTGAAATAAAAAAATAAAAATGTGGAAATGTGTATGATCACAGAAAATGTACATGTAAGTATGCATGTTAATGTGCCCGTATAGTTGCATTTATCTCTCAGCTGCTACCCTCCTCATTTGTTTGACTCTCTGATGCCAGTTACTGGTGTAAGGTACTACAAGCTGCTCACTAATTTCTGGTGATCCCTTCTTGACCTAATTGTTACGTGGGCCTGTTAGCGTTTGCTTTGTTGCCTACCCAGTGGATTGCTTTGAACATCCCATGGTTAAAGACTAAAGAACCTGTGTCCTGTACTGTACGACAAAAAAGAAAATCGGATTTGGACTTGTAAAAAACGTTTCTTAGGTACAGTGCAGGGCACAGGTCCTACCCTCCTGAGGCTTGCTGGGAGTGGGGGGAGGGGGGGTTATATAAGACATGTCCCTGCAGCTTTCTTTTTGCTACTATTAAAGATAAAGGTCCTGTGTCGTGTTCTGTACTTTACTACAAGAAACAGATTTTACTGGGAAGTCAAAAGCCAACAGCCATGCAATGTTTTATGTGGCGATGGATGCACACAGCCTGGTGCTCCGGCACGAATACCCCAATAGCACAAGGCTCTTTCTATGGAAGAATCTTGAGAAGAGAAGGAGCAGAGAGCACCAACGGGGGACCCCAGAAGAGGAGGTATGTGACAGCTCTGTGCAAAACTATTGCACAGAGCAGGTAAAAATAACAACTTTTTTATTGATGTAAAAAAAAATTAAGTTTTACATTTGCTTTAATGATTCTCCATGTTAGTACAACCCAACCTCTTATGTGTTCATGAAAACAAAGCTGTTCCAACCACCACCTTGCTGTGTGTAGCTATCATAGAAGCAAACCCCACACAACAATGTGAATGGATGACTCTCTAGCAATGGTGGCTGGTTGGTTTTTCTTTTTGGGGGGGGCAAACAAAAAATCCCCCCTCGGCGGTGTGGCATGGGCCTGAAACAGCGAAGGAGGCAAAGGAGAACACAGAAGAGCAAGAATCACAGATACAATAACAGTAATTCATACACAGACCAATGAATAACGGTGTTTAGGAAAATATCGGCTTTTTAACAGTGAATCCTTCTCACCTTAAATATATAAGTGTGTGTGTGTGTGTGTATATATATATATATATATATATATATATATCAGTATCTTGCAAAAGTATATATATATATATATATTCATATATATATATATATATATATATATATATATATATATATATATATATATATATATATATATATATATTAATATCTTGCAAAAGTGAGTACACCCTTCACATTTGTGTAAATATTTTGTTATACCTTTTCATGTGACAACACTGAAGAAATTGAGAAAGATTAAGGGTTTAACGTGTAGCCTCACTGGGTGACACTGTGGATACACAAATAATAGTGTGCCAACATCCCAACAATGGGTATATAAAGACTAGAGGCTAGAAAATTGGACTTTAAAGGCACACGGGTAGACCATATAAAAAATAACTGGGGTTTTATTTATTTGTAGAAAATTATTAAAGAATCATTTTTACACATAGATATATATATGACCCACACATAACTTCTGACGTCACTTCCAAAATAAACAGTAACAATAATACAGCCAATAGTATGATTGAAATTCCAATAGCAGTAATAAAGTGAAGATGTAGACATGGAATAGTTTGAGTCAGAGTGTGGATCCAAATACAAGATATTCGCTCTACATGTTGTGCGTAGGGATACGCTTCTTCAGGAGCATAAACATCTATTAAACATATATGGAGAACATAAAATAAGTAAACCATTTTTAAACATAACATAAAAAACGTAATATTCAAAAACAGATACAGAAAATGCTCCGATAGGGTCAAATGGGCTACAAGCAACCACCCAATGGGAAGGGCCACCTGGAGGCAATAAGCAAAGCCTCTCAGTTGGAACACATATATATAGATGAAGTGTATAGATAATCAGCACAAAAAATGTGGAAATTGTTTCTATAGTAACCTGATGTCTCTTTACTGCACATATATAACAGGATGTAAGCTTAATGGTACTCACAAGTAAAGTATTTAATGTAAACAAAATTAACGCCGGACTGTTAGGAAGGTAAATAGAAAGCCAACCAATCCAGGATGTAGGTTCTATAAATAGAAGAGGAAAGTGCAAGACTATAGATTAAAAAAGCATATTAACCACTTCAATACAGGGCACTTATACACCTTCCTGCCCAGACCAATTTTCAGCTTTCAGCGCTGTCGCAGTTTGAATGACAATTGCGCGGTCATGCTACACTGTACCCAAACTAAATTTTTATCATTTTGTTCCCACAAATAAAGCTTTCTTTTGGTGGTATTTGATCACCTCTGCGGTTTTTGCTAAACAAATAAAAAAACACCGAAAATTTTGAAAAAAATAAAAGTTTTGCTTTTGTTTCTGTTAAAAAAATTTGTAAATAAGCAAGTTTTCTCTTTCACTGATGGGCACTGATAAGGGGGCACTGCAAGACACTGATACGGCGGCACCGATGAGGTGGCACCAATGAGTGGGCACTGGCAGGCACTGATATGCGGCACTGATGGGCACTGGTAGGCAGCATTGATGGGTGGCACTGATGGGCATTGATAGGCGGCACTGATTGGCACTTATGGGTGGCACTGGTTGGCACTGATGGGCACTGATAGGCGACACTGATGGGCACTGAAAGGTGGCACTGCTGGGCACTGATATGGTGGCTTTGATAGGCGGCACTGATGGGCACTGATGGGCACTGATACGTGGCACTGATGGGCACTGATACGCTGCACTGATATGAGGCACTGATGGGCATCCCTGGTGGCACTGGCAGTGGTAGGCATTGGAGTAGGCACTGATTTTCAGCTGCCTGGGCACAGATTGGCATTTCCCTGGGGGTCTAGGGGCATACCTGGTGGTCCAGTGTGGATGGCTTCCCTGGTGGTCCTGGGCGGCTTCCCTGGTGGTCCTGGGCGGGATCCGAGGGGGGGCTGTGCTGATAAACAATCAGCACAAACCCCCCCCTGTCAGAAAGAGCAGCCAATCGGCTCTCCTCTACTCGCGTCTGTCAGACGCGAGTGAGGAAAAGCCGATCACCGGCTCTTTCTATTTACATCGTGATCAGCCGTGATTGGACACGGCTGATCACGTGGTAAAGAGTCTCCGTCAGAGACTCTTTGCCTAGATCGGTGTT
Organism: Aquarana catesbeiana; assembly: GCF_042186555.1. Taxonomy (NCBI): domain Eukaryota; kingdom Metazoa; phylum Chordata; class Amphibia; order Anura; family Ranidae; genus Aquarana; species Aquarana catesbeiana. Next base: position 349,632,388 of record NC_133325.1, on the reverse strand, counting down.
GCAGGGTGTCAGACTGACACCCCGCAACAACGATCGCCGCGATGCGCGCCCCCGGGGGCGCGCAGCGGCTCGATATTCCTGATCACGTCATACGACGTCCGGTCAGGAATATCAAACCACTTTGCCGCCATCATTTGGTAATAGGACAGGCGGCAAGTGGTTAATCAGTGGTATCTGATGCCGATATATGCTAGATTACATGCATAGTATCAGGTCAGCAATATAGTACTGATAGAAGTAATAATAATAATGTGAAGAGGGGAGAGAAAAAAATAGGTTTTGAAAAAGGATTAGGGCTTACCATATAGTCATCAGCCACTGAGATATTGTAATTGCAGTTTGCTGGTAAGCAAGGGGATATATAAATATATCCAGGGATAAATAGCCAGCACACAGCTAGGGAGACATAAGTGCTGATGGTGTAATATAGCCTATGTGTATTAAGGTTACAGAGCTTGTCCAGACATTGTAGGGAAACATGCTTAAGGCTCAAAGAGGGCTGGTACCTATAGTAGGAAAAAGACAATATAGCGTCAAAACGAATGACAAGCCATTTGTAAGGAATAGAAAAGACGTTCCAGTAAAAGAATTTAGCGTTGTTACCTTATGAGTTCGAACCGCGATGTGTGCTGTGTATATCTCCTGGTATCCCTTTAGTAGCTGCATCAGATACCACTGATTAATATGCTTTTTTAATCTATAGTCTTGCACTTTCCTCTTCTATTTATAGAACCTACATCCTGGATTGGTTGGCTTTCTATTTACCTTCCTAACAGTCCGGCGTTAATTTTGTTTACATTAAATACTTTACTTGTGAGTACCATTAAGCTTACATCCTGTTATAAGACATCAGTAAAGAGACATCAGGTTACTATAGAAACAATTTCCACATTTTTTGTGCTGATTATCTATACACTACATCTATATATATGCGTCCCAACTGAGGGTCTTTGCTTTTTACCTCCAGGTGGCCCTTCCCATTGGGTGGTTGCTTGTAGCCCATTTGACCCTATTGGAGCATTTTCTGTATCTGTTTTTGAATATTAAGTTTTTTATGTTATGTTTAAAATTAGTTTACTTATTTTATGTTCTCCATATATATTTAATAGTTCTTTATGCTCCTGAAGAAGCATATCCCTACGCACAACATGTAGAGCGAATATCTTGTATTTGGATCCACACTCTGACTCAAACTATTCCATGTCTACATCTTCACTTGATTACTGCTATTGGAATTTCAATCATTATACTATTTGGTGTATTATTTTTACTGTTTATTTTGGAAGTGACGTCAGAAGTTATGTGTGGGTCATATAATACCAGTTTCATGATATATATATATATATATATATATATATATATATATATATATATATATATATATATATATATATATATATACATATATATATATATATGTAAAAATGATTTTTTAATAGTTTTCTACAAATAAAACCCTAATTATTTTTATATGGTCTACCGTGTGCCTTTAAAGTCCAATTTTCTAGCCTCTAGTCTTTATAAACACTGAAGAAATGACACTTTTCTACAATGTAAAGTAGTGAGTGTACAGCTTGTATATCAGTGTAAATTTGCTGTCCTTTCAAAATAACTCAACACGCAGCCATTAATGTCTAAACCGCTGGCAACAAAAGTGAGTACACCCCTAAGTGAAAATGTCCAAATTGGGCCCAATTAGCCATTTTCCCTACCCGGTGTCATGTGACTCGTTAGTGTTACAAGGTCTCAGGTGTGAATGGGGAGCAGGTGTGTTAAATTTGGTGTTATCGCTCTCACTCTCTCATACTGATCACTGAAAGTTCAACATGGCACCTCATGGCAAATGACTATGAGGATCTCAAAAAAAGAATTGTTGCTCTACATAAAGATGGCTTAGGCTATAAGAAGATTGGCAAGACCCTGAAACTGAGCTGCAGCACGGTGGCCAAGACCATACAGCAGTTTAGCAGGACAGGTTCCACTTTAGAACAGGCCTCGACATGGTCAACCAAAGAAGTTGAGTGCACGTACTCAGCATCATATCCAGAGGTTGTCTTTGGAAAATAGATGTACGAGTGCTGCCAGCATTGTTGCAGAGGTTGAAGGGGTGGGGGGTCAGCCTGTCAGTGCTCAGACCATCACTCTTACTCACTCACTTTTGTTGCCAGCGATTTTAGACATTAATGGCTGTGTGTTGAGTTATTTTGAGGGAACAGCACATTTATATGATTAAACAAGCTGTACACTCACTACTTTACATTGTAGCAAAGTGTAATTTCATCAAAAAAGATATAATAAAATATTTACAAAAATGTGAGGGGTGTGTAATTATTTTTTTTTTTTTTTGCTGCTGCTGCAAATATTACATTCTCACTCCATAGTAAATATGTAATTTGTTCATGACAACTAAATATTTACTTATAAAACAATTATGAACTTTAACTGCAGATAACATTCATTCCGTAATGTTTGCAAAATTAGCCTTTGGTAACACTGAGTACTATCAGATATGCTGCAAGATATTTCTGTGCTAAGCTTAGAAAGGCAGTATTAACTTTTTGGATGAATCACTCTCCTCCTGTCACATGAATGTGGCAAAATCCACTCAAAAAAGTTCATACGGGCATGAAGTGCCTGAGGTAACATTTTAAAGACTTTTGTGCAGTATTTAGTAAAATAGTGACCTCAAGGAGAGCACTTGGCAAGTCAAGTACAAAGTCTGCTGATATTTGGTTTACAGTCATAAAGCAGACCTGAAGTTAAAAACTGCCCATTTGATCCTTTTTCTGCTGCTAATAAATGTGCCCCCACCCAAAAACACTTCTCTTTCTACATGCATGGGTCCACTGGATTCTTACCAGCTGAAGACTCATTTGGGTTGATTTAATAAAGATTGTGCTCTTTACTAATGCAGTTGTTCCAGAGCTTTAGTAAATTAGATGAAGCTTCACTTTGCAAAGAATACCCACATGCACATGATTGGATGATGATAGTCAGCAATGCTCCCCCTCATTTACTAACCTATAGAGCAGGGATATGCAATTAGCGGGCCTCCAGCTGTTGCAAAACTACAAGTCCCATCATGCCTCTGCCTCTGGGTGTCATGCTTTTGGCTGTCAGAGCCTTGCTATGCCTCATGGGAATTGTAGTTCTGCAACAGCTGGAGGTCTGCTAATTGCATATCCCTGCTATAGAGCAACTGCACTTGCAAAGTGAATAGTCTGTTTGCCTTTTTTAAATCAACCCTACTGCTTCCTGCTACGTTAGGTTAAGAAACTTATTGGATGTCTTGAACTGAGCAGACTGTCCCTCTACCACAAACAAAACTTGCCTTTGGCCGTGGCTGGCTTGGAACACCCAAATCAGGGAGAGATTCCTTACTCTTTTAGTCCTGTTATAATTTGAGATGTTTATACATACTCATTTTGTTTAATTAAGTGCCTACCTCAATGTGCCTAGATCCCAGGAGCCTTGAGAGCACAGTATATAAAGTGCTGATATCAGTTTAGAAAGTGAGCGCTGCACCCTCTCTTCCCCACTACCATCTATTCTTAATATAATAGTTGTGCCTTCCTGACCTATAGAAAATTAGAGACCTTATGCAGTCTGTCTACGTGCAGCTCCCCCCCGTTCCCCCTAAATACTTACCTGAGCCCGATCTCGATCCAGCAATGTGCCTGTGAGCAGTAGCTCTGCTCTCTCTCCTCACTGAACATTGGCTCCTGCAGCTGTCAGATAAATCCAGTGCCGGGGGGGGGGGGGGGGGTCTCAATAGACTGTTATGATGGCACTCAGAAGGCAGGAGGAGCCAGGAGGGGGAGGATGCTGGGGCTGCTCTGTGCAAAAACACAGGTAAGTATGACATGTTTGTTAGTTAAAAAAAAAACAACCTTTCAATCACTTTAATGGACTCAATCTGGCTGTGTATGAATCTTCAGTGACAGTACAGCTGACATGGCATATTTTATAGTCTGCTAGATTCCAGACTATATCAACCTTACAGAGTATGTGATTTAACTCAATAATGAAAATGAGACCAAATCGAAAATATTGAATATGTCAATATCAAGTGAGATGAGAAAGACACTCGGTTTGCAAACACTAGATTAGAATGGCTGTGTTCGGTAGTGTAACCAAGCACTTCTAGGAAGACAAGTGTTCCAGCCAAATGTATGAATGCTTAGGAAGATGTGATAATTTAGGCCTGTCAGCTGTAGAGTACAAGTAGGGATATCCCTGCTGCTAAGGATTGTGTTTTACTTGAGGACCTCTACTTAACTAATGCTCAAGTTGAATAAATTCTAAAACCTATTAGACAGGTGTTACAGTTGAGCTGAGCATCACTTGCGATAATTGGGCTTGTGTAGGGGTTACATGTGGAAAGATAATATGTGAAAAGCAATAATCCTTTAATGCATATTGTTCGGTTTGGGTGGTTCTGAATGAATAAGCAGATCATAGTTTGCTGATTTACAAACGTTGAGTTTAACATATTTCAAATAGGTTTACATTTTTACTTTGAAATTTACTAATTACTTGCTTCTTAATCTGTCCATGCATTCCCAGATAAAATGTAACCAAATTTTTAACAAATACACATTTTATGCAGGCCATACATTATACAATTTTCTTCAATTTACTTTAGATTTACCTTCGACTATTTAATGCAAGGGCCTGTCTGATTGCATACAAATTGAAAGCGTTTATAGGTTTGTCCTCGCATGATATGGTTTTAGTAACTCTAAAGGAAAATTGTGCAAGAAAATTGTATAATGTATGGCCACACTTAGAACCAAGATTCTGAAGAAGTAGTCCATATTATTTCAGGAAGGTTTGCAAGTGGTCCTTGACATGAAATAGTGAGCCAATGTTACAGACAACCTGAGCCTTGCATCTATATAATATTACCTATATGTGGGCTGTATGTATACCTTCAGGTTATATTTCTATTTTACATGATTTACATTTCTTCAACCTACAAAAACATAATGGGCAAAAGGGATTTAGGACCAGGAATCCGGAAGTCTCTAAACATAAATGATTGTAGATAATGACAAATATAAAACAATGTCTGTTATACTTATGTAACATTAAAGATCTTCTCTTCTTATTCACATTAATGTATTTAGTTGTATGATTCATTGCATAGTTACCAAGTACTAGTTATCTGCCATTGATGAAAGGCCTTTTTTTTTTTTTTTTTAGCTATCTTTATCCTGATGGAAGAAGTTATAATCCTGATTTGACGGGTCTGTGTGAGCCAATGCCACACGATCACATAAAAGTTACCCAGGTAGCTTTGCTTATCATACATGTTTCTCATGAATGCATATTTGATACATTATTACTTGATTATTATCAGCTTCTGCCATAACACTAGGTTATATTGGGTATGTGATATGGAATCCATGGATGGCCGGTGGGTATGCATGAAACAGGAAGTGCATACACTTGACTCCATGCTATTGTGCAAAAATATTAATGAAAAATTAAAGATACACTGGATTTTATTTTACAGACTTTATAATGTTGGATCACGGTTGTGTTTTTCACAACAAAAACATTGCGCTCAATTCACTAAATAATATTTCATTTGATAGTTTAATCACGTGACACATTTTTTCCGAAAATGTCATTTCTTTATCACCTTATGTGGTATTTACCTCAAAAAGCAAAAACACTCGGTTAATACCTCATAAAACTGCATTAACCACTTGCCGACCGCCGCACGACTATATACGTCGACAGAGCGGCACGGGCAGGCAAAAGGACGTTTATGTACGTCCTTGCCTGCCCGCGGGTGGGGGGTCCGATCGGACCCCCCCCCGGTGCCTGCGGCGGTCGGCAAATCTCCCCCGGCGATCGGAGGTGAGGGGGAGGCCATCCATTCGTGGCCCCCCCCTCGCGATCGCTCTCAGCCAATGGGATCATTTCCCTGCCTCTGTATTGTACACAGAGGCAGAGGAAATGATGTCATCTCTCCTCGGCTCGGTATTTTCTGTTCCGGGCCGAGGAGAGAAGACTGCAATGTAAGTGCACCAACACACTACACACAGTAGAACATGTCAGGCACACTAAACACCCCGATCCCCCCCCCGATCGCCCCCGATCTCCCCCCGATCACCCCCCCCCCCCTGTCACAAACTGACACCAAGCAGGTTTTTTTTTTTTTTTTTTTTTTTTCTGATTACTGTATTGGTGTCAGTTTGTGACAGTTACAGTGTCAGGGCAGTGAGTGTTAGGCCCCCTGTAGGTCTAGGATACCCCCCTAACCCCCCCTAATAAAGTTTTAACCCCTTGATCACCCCCTGTCACCAGTGTCGCTAAGCGATCATTTTTCTGATCGCTGTATTAGTGTCGCTGGTGATGCTAGTTATGAACGTAAATATTTAGGTTCGCCGTCAGAGTTTTATAGCGACAGGGACCCCCATATACTATCTAATAAATGTTTTAACCCCTTGATTGCCCCCTAGTTAACCCTTTCACCACTGATCACTGTATAACCGTTACGGGTGACGCTGGTTAGTTTGTTTATTTTTTATAGTGTCAGGGCACCCGCCGTTTATTACTGAATAAAGATTTAGCCCCCTGATCGCCCGACGGTGATATGCGTCGCCCCAGGCAGCGTCAGATTAGCGCCAGTACCGCTAACACCCACACACGCAGCATACGCCTCCCTTAGTGGTATAGTATCTGAACGGATCAATATCTGATCCGATCAGATCTATACTAGCGTCCCCAGCAGTTTAGGGTTCCCAAAAACGCAGTGTTAGCGGGATCAGCCCAGATACCTGCTAGCACCTGCGTTTTGCCCCTCCGCCCGGCTCGGCCCAGCCCACCCAAGTGCAGTATCGATCGATCACTGTCACTTACAAAACACTAAACGCATAACTGCAGCGTTCGCAGAGTCAGGCCTGATCCCTGCGATCGCTAACAGTTTTTTTTGTAGCGTTTTGGTGAACTGGCAAGCACCAGCCCCAGGCAGCGTCAGGTTAGTGCCAGTAGCGCTAACACCCACGCACGCACTGTACACCTCCCTTAGTGGTATAGTATCTGAACTGATCAATATCTGATCCGATCAGATCTATACTGGCGTCCCCAGCAGTTTAGGGTTCCCAAAAACGCAGTGTTAGCGGGATCAGCCCAGATACCTGCTAGCACCTGCGTTTTGCCCCTCCGCCCGGCCCAGCCCAGCCCACCCAAGTGCAGTATCGATCGATCACTGTCACTTACAAAACACTAAACACATAACTGCAGCGTTCGCAGAGTCAGGCCTGATCCCTGCGATCGTTAACAGTTTTTTTGGTAGCGTTTTGGTGAACTGGCAAGCGCCAGCGGCCTAGTACACCCCGGTCGTAGTCAAACCAGCACTGCAGTAACACTTGGTGACGTGGCGAGTCCCATAAGTGCAGTTCAAGCTGGTGAGGTGGCAAGCACAAATAGTGTCCCGCTGCCACCAAGAAGACAAACACAGGCCCGTCGTGCCCATAGTGCCCTTCCTGCTGCATTCGCCAATCCTAATTGGGAACCCACCACTTCTGCAGCGCCCGTACTTCCCCCATTCACATCCCCAACCAAATGCAGTCGGCTGCATGAGAGGCATTTTTATGTCCTCCCGAGTACCCCTACCCAACGAACCCCCCCAAAAAAGATGTTGTGTCTGCAGCAAGCGCGGATATAGGCGTGACACCCGCTATTATTGTCCCTCCTGTCCTGACAATCCTGGTCTTTGCATTGGTGAATGTTTTGAACGCTACCATTCACTAGTTGAGTATTAGCGTAGGGTACAGCATTCCACAGACTAGGTGCACTTTCACAGGGTCTCCCAAGATGCCATCGCATTTTGAGAGACCCGAACCTGGAACCGGTTACAGTTATAAAAGTTACAGTTACAAAAAAAGTGTAAAAAAAAAAAAAAAAAAAAAAAAACACAAACAAAAATATAAAATAAAAAATAATAGTTGTCGTTTTATTGTTCTCTCTCTATTCTCTCTTTCTCTATTCTCTCTATTGTTCTGCTCTTTTTTACTGTATTCTATTCTGCAATGTTTTATTGTTATTATGTTTTATCATGTTTGCTTTTCAGGTCTGCAATTTTTTATACTTTACCGTTTACTGTGCTTTATTGTTAACCATTTTTTTGTCTTCAGGTACGCCATTCACGACTTTGAGTGGTTATACCAGAATGATGCTTGCAGGTTTAGGTATCATCTTGGTATCATTCTTTTCAGCCAGCGGTCGGCTTTCATGTAGAAGCAATCCTAGCGGCTAATTAGCCTCTAGACTGCTTTTACAAGCAGTGGGAGAGAATGCCCCCCCCATCGTCTTCCGTGTTTTTCTCTGGCTCTCCTGTCTCAACAGGGAACCTGAGAATGCAGCCGGTGATTCAGCCAGCTGACCATAGAGCTGATCAGAGACCAGAGTGGCTCCAAACATCTCTATGGCCTAAGAAACCGGAAGCTACGAGCATTTTATGACTTAGATTTCGCCGGATGTAAATAGCGCCATTGGGAAATTGGGAAAGCATTTTATCATACCGATCTTGGTGTGGTCAGATGCTTTGAGGGCAGAGGAGAAATCTAGGGTCTAATAGACCCCAATTTTTTCAAAAAAGAGTACCTGTCACTACCTATTGCTATCATAGGGGATATTTACATTCCCTGAGATAACAATAAAAATGATTAAAAAAAAAAAAAAAATGAAAGGAACAGTTTTAAAATAAGATAAAAAAGCAAAAAAATAATAAAGAAAAAAAAAAAAAAAAAAAAAAAAAGCACCCCTGTCCCCCCTGCTCTCGCGCTAAGGCGAACGCAAGCGTCGGTCTGGCGTCAAATGTAAACAGCAATTGCACCATGCATGTGAGGTATCACCGCGACGGTCAGATCGAGGGCAGTAATTTTAGCAGTAGACCTCCTCTGTAAATCTAAAGTGGTAACCTGTAAAGGCTTTTAAATGCTTTTAAAAATGTATTTATTTTGTTGTCACTGCACGTTTGTGCGCAATTGTAAAGCATGTCATGTTTGGTATCCATGTACTCGGCCTAAGATCATCTTTTTTATTTCATCAAACATTTGGGCAATATAGTGTGTTTTAGTGCATTAAAATGTAAAAAAGTGTGTTTTTTCCCCCAAAAATGCGTTTGAAAAATCGCTGCGCAAATACTGTGTGAAAAAAAAAAATTAAACACCCACCATTTTAATCTGTAGGGCATTTGCTTTAAAAAAATATATAATGTGTGGGGGTTCAAAGTAATTTTCTTGCATAAAAAAATAATTTTTTCATGTAATCAAAAAGTGTCAGAAAGGGCTTTGTCTTCAAGTGGTTAGAAGAGTGGGTGATGTGTGACATAAGCTTCTAAATGTTGTGCATAAAATGCCAGGACAGTTCAAACCCCCCCAAATGACCCCATTTTGGAAAGTAGACACCCTAAGCTATTTGCTGAGAGGCATGTCGAGTCCATGGAATATTTTATATTGTGACACAAGTTGCGGGAAAGAGACAAATTATTATTATTTTTTTTTTTTTTTGCACAAAGTTGTCACTAAATGATATATTGCTCAAACATGCCATGGGAATATGTGAAATTACACCCCAAAATACATTCTGTTGCTTCTCCTGAGTACGGGGATACCACATGTGTGAGACTTTTTGGGAGCCTAGCCACGTATGGGACCCCGAAAACCAAGCACCGCCTTCAGGCTTTCTAAGGGCGTAAATTTTTGATTTCACTCTTCACTGCCTATCACAGTCTCGGAGGCCATGGAATGCCCAGGTGGCACAAACCCCCCCCAAATGACCCCATTTTGGAAAGTAGACACCCCAAGCTATTTGCTGAGAGGTATAGTGAGTATTTTGCAGACCTCACTTTTTGTCACAAAGTTTTGAAAATTAAAAAAAGAAAAAAAAAATTTTTTTTTTTGTCTTTCTTCATTTTCAAAAACAAATGAGAGCTGCAAAATACTCACCATGCCTCTCAGCAAATAGCTTGGGGTGTCTACTTTCCAAAATGGGGTCATTTGGGGGGGTTTGTGCCACCTGGGCATTCCATGGCCTCCGAAACTGTGATAGGCAGTGAAGAGTGAAATCAAAAATGTACACCCTTAGAAATCCTGAAGGCGGTGATTGGTTTTCGGGGTCCCGTACGCGGCTAGGCTCCTAAAAAGTCCCACACATGTGGTATCCCCGTACTCAAGAGAAGCAGCAGAATGTATTTTGGGGTGCAATTCCACATATGCCCATGACCTGTGTGAGCAATATATCATTTAGTGACAACTTTGTGCAAAAAAAAAAAAAAAATAAATAAATAAATTGTCACTTTCCCGCAACTTGTGTCAAAATATAAAATATTCCATGGACTCAACATGCCTCTCAGCAAATAGCTTGGGGTGTCTACTTTCCAAAATGGGGTCATTTGGGGGGGGTTTGTGCCATCTGGGCATTTTATGGCCTTCAAAACTGTGATAGGTAGTGAGGAGTAAAATCAAAAATGTACGCCCTTAGAAATCCTGAAGGCAGTGATTGGTTTTCGGGGCCCCGTATGCGGCTAGGCTCCCAAAAAGTCCCACACATGTGGTATCCCCATACTCAGGAGAAGCAGCTAAATGTATTTTGGGGTGCAATTCCACATATGCCCATGGCCTGTGTGAGCAATATATCATTTAGTGACAACTTTTTGTAATTTTTTTTTTTTTTTTCATTATTCAATCACTTGGGACAAAAAAAATGAATATTCAATGGGCTCAACATGCCTCTCAGCAATTTCCTTGGGGTGTCTACTTTCCAAAATGGGGTCATTTGTGGGGGTTTTGTACTGCCCTGTCATTTTAGCACCTCAAGAAATGACATAGGCAGTCATAAATTAAAGGCTGTGTAAATTCCAGAAAATGTACCCTAGTTTGTAGGCGCTATAACTTTTGCGCAAACCAATAAATATACACTTATTGACATTTTTTTTTACCAAAGACATGTGGCCAAATACATTTTGGCCTAAATGTATGACTAAAATTGAGTTTATTGGATTTTTTTTAGAACAAAAAGTAGAAAATATCATTTTTTTTCAAAATTTTCGGTCTTTTTCCGTGTATAGCGCAAAAAATAAAAACGGCAGAGGTGATCAAATACCATCAAAAGAAAGCTCTATTTGTGGGAAGAAAAGGACGCAAATTTCGTTTGGTTACAGCATTGCATGACCGCGCAATTAGCAGTTAAAGCGACGCAGTGCCAAATTGTAAAAAGTGCTCTGGTCAGGAAGGGGGTAAATCCTTCCGGGGCTGAAGTGGTTAAAGTCATTTTACAAAAGGAAACAAATAATTAAACGCATGAGTTAAATAAGTAGTGGTCAAGGCATGAGGTATTTAAGGAATGTAAAAATATAAGAGCCAATTTGGAGTCTCTACCTTTTCGGATCAGTTTCTCAGCAGTAATGCATAGAAATCTAAATATGGAAAAACACAATCATTGGGGCTTATTTACTTAAAAGTATAACTAAAGGCACATTTTTTTGTATTGGGCAAAGTGGAGATGGGTTAGAACCCATGTCTGTATTTATTGCTGTCTGTGTCCCAATTAGGGATCTTAACCCCTCCTGTTTGTCCTGTTTACTGTTATCATTGAAAGTAAAAGAAACTCCTAAATTTTGGGTTGCCCCATAAAAGTAAAGAGGGGAAATCTTCTAATGGTAACACTGGTTCTGATTAGATTCCCTTAATTTGCAGGGATTTCCTCTCACTTCCTGTTTGGCTATGTTACAGGAAGTGACAGGAAATCTCCCCAATGACAACGTTGTCTTTTTCATTGGTGGAAGAAGGGTATTTATGCATGTGTGATTTTTTTGATACTATTTTCATTCAATATTTGACATTTATAAATATATTTTGTATTTACTTAATGTAACTTAGTTGTTTTTGTTACACCATGTGTATCCTGTGAAAGCAACTTCACTTTGACTGGTTTTCCAGTCACTTTTTTCCTTTTGTATGAATACATATGTTGCAGGAACTGTACTGACTTGGGTTTGATTCACCTAAGTGCGACCCGTGCGGCCCACGTTTGCTCGAGCACTGCAGCCCATTCATTTGAATGAATTGGGCTGCTGTGCTGCCTGAACCGCAGAAAAAAAAGGTGCATGCAACTTTTTAAAAACGTGGCCGCAGGGAAACCACGTGGTCTCTTTGACCATGCGGTTTTCCTGTGGTTCCCGCACCCCCAATTGTGCTGCGGGCTGAGATGCTTGGGACTGCCATTCATTCTGAATGGCAGCCTCCCGTGTCTCGCAAGAGATGCACAACATACTAGCTCATGATGAAATGCTTATCTTAGAACGAAGCCCCTGCACCGTCTCACGGTCACCGCCAAGGGAGCTGACATTTTGCCTTGGCGATTTCTTCCGGGTTCGCAGGTCCGGCGCTGTGAGTGGCCAGAGCCGCAATACCGTTCCAACCTGATATACCGGACCTTCACTGCACATGCGCTGCTGACATCAGTGGCTGCATACAAGGTGAATATCTCCTAAACCGTACAGGTTTAGGAGATATTCATTTTACCAACAAGTAAGCCTTATTATAGGCTTACCTGTAGGCAAAAAAATGCTAAAGAGGTATACAACAGCTTTAATGCATAGAATGCATTAAAATAAAACACTTTCTGCCTTTAGAACCACTTTAAAGAGGAAAATACCTCTTCGTGAATTGAGCCCATTGTTTCTGATCTTGTAATTTTAGCCTTAGAAAAGCTATCGTTTGTCATTGCTATAAGCTTTGTGCTTCAGCAAGCCACAAACCTGCTGCTTATATCAGTGTTTTGAAGCCAACTTGACAACTTTTTTTTTTTTGCAAGTGGTAAGTACAAGTGTTGTAACATGTTTTTTTTTCCCCACTCCCTTTCAGGAACAATATGAATTGTACTGTGAAATGGGCTCTACTTTTCAGCTGTGTAAAATCTGCGCAGAAAATGACAAGGATGTCAAGATTGAGCCTTGTGGCCATTTGATGTGTACCTCATGTCTAACATCTTGGCAGGTACAGTAAAGAGTATTTTTAAAGATTTGGATGTTAGCAATGCTTGTTAAAGTTGCATATACCCTTTTAGTAATAAGCAATGTCATGTCCCTTTTCTGGACTTTAAAGTAAACCTACAATATTAACTATGCACAGCAGCATCAACTGATATTGTCCATCATTTTTAGTAATGTTTTTTGTACATTCGAGTTGTATAATTTCTTCTGTTGTACAAGTACTTGAAATTGCTAGCTTGTAGGCAGATAAAGTGTCTTTAGATAGTTAACAGCCCATTTAGTAGCTTTTAATGTAAATCGCAGTAGTTCCAAGAATTTTCTTGACCCAGGAAAGTTTCCACCATGTGCACCAATGGCTCCTAATTGCCTATAAATGTCTAAATGGAAACTTGTGTGATTATGTTTAATAAAACAGTAAAAGCTCCTGCGTAAAATGCATGCTGCTATTTCCTAAGGTCTAATAGCGGCTATATACTGCACTTCATTTTTAATATTAATGGTAGACTGTACGTGTCATATATGCTTTAAAATTCACTGTATAAAATAGCACTTTAACTGGTAATCAAAATAAAAATTCCTAACCACTTTATGCCAGCCAGAGTTAACATTTTAAATTGGCCATCATACCCGGAGCTGATAGGTGTGCCTCCTGCTCCTGCTGCACAGTGCTGATGTCATCAGAAGCTGTGCCTACCAGTTTCCATACATCAGCCACAGTGGCTAAATGGTTAGCGCTTCCATCTAGCAGCACTAGGGTCGTCTGTTGCACTACCTGCTGGAGTTTGCATGTTCTCCCTGTGACTGTGTGGATTTCCTCCTACACTGCAAAGACATACTGGTAGGTAAATTGGCGCCTGTCTAGATTGGCCCTAGTATGTCCAGCCCTGGGCAAAAGTTTAGAGAATAACACAAATATTAATTTCTTTATCGTACATCACGGGACACAGAGCCACAGTAATAACTGTATGGGTTATATGGCACCTTCAGGTGATGGACACTGGCACAACCTCAACAGGAAGTTTAATTCCCCATATAACCCCTCCCCTTACTGGGAGTACCTCAATTTTTTCGCCAGTGTCTTTAGGTGTTGGTCACGTGTAAAGATGTGTTGTGCTGAGCTCCGCTGGAATATTCCTTACTGGGGCAAGCCACGCAACTGGATCAATTCAAAGTGTCTTTTCCAGACCTAATTTAATGGTACCCGGGCCTTGTGTCCGAAGAAACAAGGTTTTTACCTGTAACACTTCTCTTTTTAGAGAGCTGGTTCAGCCATATTCCTGGTGGGGTGCTTTTTACAGGCCCAGGGCTGTGGATCCCCCGATAAAAAAGGGGGCCCCAGTCCCTGAAGGTTTTCTAACGGAGCCCACCGCGAGAGGTGAAGATTGGGTCTGTTACCACAGAACCCTGCAGCTGGATAAGGTAAGGGAGATTCCTAAGGAATTTTTCTAATTCTTGTGGGCTTTCTCCTTTTAAGTAAATGTTGCTATGCCTATAGTCACCACCGGGGGCTGTCAAGAGCATGTACCTGTTCATGCTTGTCAGTCTCGCCTCTGTGTACAAGCTGCACACTTACTCCGGCCCAGGCTCCAGGTAAGGTCTTAGGGGTTTTCTACTCCCAGGAATGCCCCCCTCCCCCACCTGGATAGCTTCCTCCAGGCAGAGGGAGCATGGCGCTAGAGGGCGGTGTACCGCGCCACTCCCGCCGCTATTATGGCGGTTCTCTTCAGCGTCTCTCCTCCTCCCCCAGTCCCAATCTAATTTAAAATTGATGAAGGAGGGGGGCACGGTGGGTGGTCGGAGGAAGGGGGCGGGGCTTAGCGGCGTTGTCGCGAATGGACCTTTTTCAGGTGCATACAGCTAGGAGGGACACAGAGCGGAAGAGTGGCGTGTGAGTGGGTGACACAGGCATTCCCAGGCACATTTATTTTAAAGCATCAAGCTGAGCTTAATAGCAGCGGCAGTTGCTGGACTATTACTCAGCAGTGGGTGCATTTTTTTGTGGTACCTCTGCGTTTGTGCTCATCACTATGTCCAGAGGAGGTGGTTCAAATGCCACAAAGACCAAGGACACAAAGGGGTCACCTTTAGGTCCCAGGGACCCTCCCTCTGCACCACCATCCCGATCTAAGGTGGCTGGTCAAAGTGAGCCATTAGCTTCATCAGGGCTGCAGTTGATTCCGACACTTCAGCCCCTGTCTATATAACTGAGCAGGTTTTCTCCTTAGCTATGAGTGATTTAGAGAAATAGTGGCTTTAATCGCATCTTCACAGAGTGGAAGAAATGCATTAGGTCCCCTTCTACCACCCAGGGTCCTCAAACGGAGGAACTGTGGGAGGGGGAAGATGAATCCCCTTCAGGGGACCGTGAAGAGGCTGATGATTCCTCTTCCATGGGATCAAGTGGGGAAGGACCTTCTTCAGCTTCTCATGCTGAGAAATTGGGTCCGCTCCACATTTAAGCTACCCTTAACGGAGTCGGTTAAAGAGCCCACTTCCTGTTTGGGTTCACTAAAGCCTCCGCAAGCCTTGCGTGCCTTTCCTGTCCATTCATTACTAAGAAAGCTTATGTATTCTGAGTGGCATCACCCAGATGAGCACTTTTTTTTCCTCCCAAAAAGTTTTTAACACTTTATCCTATGGTGGAAAAAATTTTACTAAGGGGTCAAGTATACCAGCAATTGACGCTGCTATATCCTCTGTGAATAAAAGTTTGACTTGTCTCCAACTGATAAAAAAATTGGAATTCCTGTTAAAAAAAAAATAAAAAAATAAAATTCTCCTTGGCACGTTCAGTGGCTCAACCTGCAGGAGTGGCAATTGGGGTATGTCAATCCTTGAGAGACCATTTGAAACAGGTACTCAAGGTGTTCCCTGAACAGCAGGCCCAGGAATTAGCTGAGCTGCCAGCGGCTTTGTTTTTTTGACGCAATCAGAGATTTTATTCTTCAAACCTCTTGCCTTACGCTTGGGTTGGTACATATACGTAGAATCTTATGGTTGAAAAAGTTGGTCAGTCGAAGCACCATGCAAAAACTCCTGACTGGTTTTCCTTCTGCTATGAAAAGCTGTTTTGGGAGGATCTGGACAAATATATCCAAAAAATATCAAGTGGGAAAAGTACCCTTTTTGCCAGTTAAGGAAAAGAGTAACATCCCTCATGTAAACGGGCTATTTTTTCCAGTGCCAGGGACATCAGCCTCCAGACAGTCATGGCAGCAAGAATTTCGGGACAGATGGGTGGTCCCCACAAAAGCTCTAGGTTACAGACTAGAGTTCCGAGAATTCCCGTCTCCTCATTTCCTCATTTCCTCAGATCCAGAGAGAAAGAAGTCTCTCTTTCTAGTGTTAGACCAACTTTTGTCGCAAAAGTGATCATGGTGGTTCCCCGTGGATGAGCAGGGGGCAGGGTTTTATTCAAACCTTTTCATGGTACCAAAACCAAATGGGGATGTCGGACCCATTTTAGATCATCCACGGGGACCACCATGATCACTTTTGCGACAAAGGTCTAGAAAGAAGATCTAAACTGGTTCCTGAAGATTTTTCTTTTCACGTGGAATTAATCCATTTAGTAGTCTCCATCCTACAAGGAGGGGAGAGCTTCTGGCATCAATCGACATCAAGGATGCATACCTGCATTTACCTATTTTCCCCGCTCACCAGAAGTATCTACGTTTCGTAGTAGAAAAACTTCAGTTTTAGTTTGTAGCCTTGCCTTTCGGTCTAGCTACTGCACCTCAGGTGTTTACAAAACTTCTGGCCCTTCCTCTGGCCAGATTAAGGACTCAAAGTATAGCAATAATAGCATACCTGGATGACCGTCTCTTAATAGACTGGTTGGTAGTCCGCTTGGACACCACAGTCAATTACCTGAAATGCCTAGGTTGGTTAATAAACCTAGAGAAATCTTCTTTAGAGAGGATTAGAATACTTGGGTCTGGTCATGGATACAGCCCCGAAGAAGGTGTTTTTACCCCAGGCAAGGAGGAAGCGCCATAAAGGCATATTCCTTTGGTCCTTTTTGACAAGGAAACTGTTTTTTCTGGTAGCCATTTCTTCTGCAAGAAGGGTATCAGAGTTGGCGGCTCCTTCTCGTAAGAGCCATATTTAATCGTTCAGGATGGAGTAGTATTGCATCCTCATCCTAGCTTTCTGCCAAAGGTGGTTTCAGGTTTTTACCTAAACCAGGATATTGTTTTACCTTCATTTTTTCCAGAACCCTGTTCTAAGGAAGAAAGTCACTACACTCTTTGGATGTAGTGAGAGCAGTCAAGATCTATTTGAAGGCGATTGCTCACATTAGAAAAACAGAGATGCTTTGTTTGTGTTGCCTGAAGGTCCTAGGAAAGGACAGGCAGCATCAATATCCATTATTGCCGAATGGATTTGGCGGGTAATTATTCAAGCTTATAGCTTGAAGAAAAAGGTTCCACTTTTTAGGTCAAATTGCACTCCACCAGGGCTGTTAGTGCTTCGTGGGCAGTGCATCACCAAGCCTCCATGGCTCAAATCTGCAAGGCCGCAACCTGATCTTCAGTCCATACATTCACCAGATTCTATCAGGTGGATATAAGAAGGCATGAGGATATCACCTTTGGGTGCAGTGTGCTGCAGGCAGCAGTATAGGTCCTCAGGTCTGATAGCACCCTACTTTTGTTGTGTCCCCTCCCCTCAGGTGGCATTACTCTGGGACGTCCCATACAGTTATTACTGTAGCTCTGTGTCCCGTGATGTACGATAAAGAAAATAGGATTTTTATAACAGCTTACCTGTAAAATCCTTTTCTTGGAGTACATCACGGGACACAGAGGTCCCTCCCCTCTTTCTGGTTACACGTGTATTGCTTTGCTACAAAACTGAGGTACTCCCAATAAGGGGAGGGGTTATATGGGGTATTGAGCTTCCTGTTTAGGGTGTGCCAGTGTCCATCACCTGAAGGTGCCATATAACCCATACAGTTATTACTGCGGCTGTGATGTACTCCAAGTAAAGGATTTTACAGGTAAGCTGTTATAAAAATCCTATTTTTCACAAAGTCTGCTGCTTCAGTGTTTGTTTTTAGATCTTTTTGTCAGATGTTACTATGGTATACCAAAGTATAATTACAAGCATTTCATAAATGTCAAAGGCTTTTATTGGCAATTATATAAAGTTTATGCAAAGATTCAATATTTGCAGTGTTGACCCTTCTTTTTTAAGACCTTTGCAATTCGCCCTGCAATTCACCCTGGCATGCTGTCAATCAATTTCTGGGTGGGCCACATCCTGACTGGCGGCAGCCCATTCTTGCATAATCAATAATTGGAGTTTGTCAGAATTTTTTTTTCTTTGTTCACTCACCTCTTGAGGATTGACCACAAGTTCTCAATAGGATTAGGGTCCGGGGAGTTTCCTGGCCATGGACCCAAAATTTCAATTTATTTTTTCCCCAAGCCACTTGGTTATCACTTTTGCCTTTATGGCAAGGTGCTCCATCATGCTGGAAAAAGCATTGTTCATCACCAAAGTGTTCTTGGATGTTGGGAGAAGTTGCTCTAGGAGGATGTTTTTGTACCGTTTATTCATGGCTGTGTTCTTTGGCAAAATTGTGAGTGACCTCACTCCCTTGCCTGAGAAGCAACCCCACACATGAATGGTCTTAGGATGCTTTACTGTTGGCATGACACAGGACTGATGGTAGCCCTCCCCTTTTCTCCTCCGGACAGCATTTTTTCCGGATGCCCCAAACAATCGGAAAGGGGATTCATCACAGAAAATGACTTTAACCCCAGTACTCAGCAGTCCAATCCCTGTACCTTTTTGCAGAATATCATTCTGTCCTTGCTGTTTTTTCCTGGAGAGAAGTGGCTTCTTTGCTGCCCTTCTTGACACCAGGCCATCCTCCAAAAGGCTTCATCTCACTGTGCGTGCAGATGCACTCACACCTGCCTGCTGCGATTCCTGAGCAAGCTTTGCACTGGTGCCCCAAACCCACAGCTGAATCAACTGTAGGAGACTCTCTTGGCGCTTGCCAGACTTTCTTGGGCACCCTGAAGCCTTTTTCACAATTGAACCTCTCGCCTTGAAGTTCTTGATGATTCGATAAATGGTTGATTTAGGTGCAATCTTAGTAGCAGCAATATCCTTGCCTGGGAATCCCTTTTTGTGCAAAGCAATGATGACTCCAAGTGTTTCCTTGCAGTTAACAATAATTAACAGGGGTAGAACAATGATTTCAAGCACCACCCTCCTCTTACAGCTTCCAGTATGTTATTCTAACTCGGTCAGCATTTTATAGTGATTTTCAGCCTTGTCCTCGTTAACACTGATACCTGTGTTAACGAGCGTCGCTGACATGTCAGCTGGTCATTTTGTGGTAGGGCTGAAATGCAGTGGAAATGTTTTTTTTGGGGAATAAGTTAGTTTTTATGGCAAAGGGGGACTTGGCAATTAATTGCAATTGATCTGATCATTCTTCATAACATTCTAGACTATATGTAAATTGCCATCATAAAAACTGAGGCAGTAGACTTTGTGAAAATGTCATATTTGTGTCATTCTCATAAGTTTTTGCCACAGCTCTATATTTATGAATATGAGTTGGGGACTTTAGATTGTAAGCTCATCAAAGGCAGGGACTGATGTGAATGTACAATATATATGTGAACATCCCAGTACAAGACAAGGACACATATATGCAGTGGTTGGCCGTAAAGGCCCCCTGCCACCATATATGTCCGTATTACTGTCATAAAGGAGTACTTTCATGATGTACCATGTGACCCATATTGTAATTTTAAGAATAAGCTTTATTAGAGCAGCCCATAAATCACTTAAAGTGGTTGTAAAGCCACTTTTTTTCTTGCTATAATACCCTGTGTTATGTTACAGTATGTGCCCCAGTGTATGTTATTTATTAAAAAAATATGCCGATGTATTTCAGAGCACCGCTCTGCGCTCACATGACCTCCTGCCGCTGTCTTCCCCGATCCAACAGCTACAGAATCCCCCGCTACTGTCAGCCGGGAGTAGGGGAGGACAGTGGCGCGCGGTTATGTGTGCAGCACTCTGAAATTAGGTATACAGCGGCATATTTTTTATAAATAAATACAAAAAATAATACTGCATGTGAAAAGATAATTCAGTGTGAAAAAAGCAGCATCACAAATGTGAGATATTACCACAAAATACAAGAAACAAAATAAAGCTGTGTTGCGCTACAGTGATATTAAAAATACTGCAAAAAAAAATATATATATATATAACAGTCCAGAAAATTAGTCTCTCAAATGGACCATATGGTCAAATGGCAAACTCCATTATTCAACTGTGGATAAGGTTTTCCAATTCCTTCACCAAGTGAACACGTCACCACAATAGGTTGGACACTTACCAGAGAGCCTGGACCCTTTATTACAAAGGGTCAAACAGGCTTGATGAATATCTCTCAGTAGGGAACAACTCCAGAGCATCCAGGGGACTCCACCCAAACGACGATCGTGTAGTCAGATCCAAATAATATCTAAAACGCCGGAGAGTGTAAAACCTCTTAAGAGGTTGCATTTAATATAAAGTATTGCATTTACATGTATCTATAGTAGAAACCGCATTGCATGGTGAAAGAGGAAGGCGGCCGCCACAGATCATCCAAACGTGAAATTTGCGATAACAGGAACATACAGCTCAGCCCGACCTGGTTTCGTCGACAAAAGGACTTCAACCGGGGCATGAGCATTATTTCTGCCATCACACTAAATAAGGAACCTTGCGGTTCGAGCCTCACTTCCATCTCTGCAGCCTGAGTGAAGAAAAAGGACAGCAACCAAGCCTCACTTTCATGTTGAAAGGAAAAAGCTCACGTCTCATTCAGATTTGGACAAGACAGAGCAGTGAAGTAAAACAAACCTGTCCCACCCAAACTTGAGTGTCCCCAAGGGAAGGAAACAAAGTACTTCGGCATCCAGAAACAATGTTAGCATCTCGTATTTGACTGTAATATAAATACATTCCATATATTAAATTAAAATGGCTGCAACGCGGGGCTCATACTGTAACATATAACATGGGATTTTAGTATCAAAATAGTGATTTTAGCAGCAGGACGGGAGGGTCAGGCACTGACACAACTGACAGGCGGGTGGGACAGGATGGGGGGGGGTTGAGAGGGAGTAGGGGGAGACAGCGGATGACTGAGGCACATAAACTGAGCACGGTATCAGGGCTCAGCAGCCGCTCCGTGGTCAGTTTACAAAGGGGAGGGCAGTACCAGGCAGGATCAGCTAGGTATTTTAGATGATAGAAAGAGCCAGATTACACAGCACAAGCACTGTACTGTAAAACATGTTTTAAAGGAACAGGATACATTTTTTGGGGGGGTTACAACCGCTTTAAATTCTAAATTAATTCTATGGCTCTTATTTTTTGGTTATCACTTGCAATTATTGGCCTGATCCAGATAGAGTGTGAAACACACAGAAGGATTTTACAGCATATTGGGCAACCTTTCTATGATTGGGTCCAATGCTTTCCTCTACTTTTGAATGAAAGAAAAGCGCTAAATGTGTACATTTCTGCTACACCTTTGGGTGATCAAGGTGGGTCTGACACAGGCTGCTAGATGCACTATATTACCAAAAGTATTGGGACACCTGCCTTTACAAGCACATGAACTTTAATGGCATCCCAGTCTTAGTCTGTAGGGTTCAATATTGACTCAATTCAAGTTCCTCCACCTCAAATTCGCTCATGTCTTTATGGACCTTGCTTTGTGCACTGGGGCGGTCATGTTGGAACAGGAAGGGGCCATCCCCAAACTGTTCCCACAAAGTTGGGAGCATGAAATTGTCCAAAATGTCTTGGTATGCTGATGCCTTAAGAATTCCCTTTATTGGAACTAAGGGGCCAAGCCCAACCCCTGAAAAAACAACCCCACACCATATTTCCTGACAACGCGTTAGAACACCTTTGGGATAAGCGGAGACTGCGAGCCAGGCCTTCTCATCCACATCAGTGCCTGATGTCACAAATGCACTTCGGGAAGAATAGTCAAACATTGGGGTAATCTGAGGTGTGAAGGGGCAGGATTTGGGATTAATCTCAGGTGTGAAGGAGCAGGATTGGGCCTAATCTCAGGTGTGAAGGAGCAGGAATTGGGACTGATCTGAGGCATGAAGGGGCTGGAATTGAGGTAATCAGAGGTGTGAAGGGGCAGGAATTGGGGTAATCTGAGGTGTGAAGGGGCAGGAATTGGGATTAATCTCAGATATGAAGGAGCAGCAATTGGGGCTAATCTCAGGTGTGAAGGGGCAGAATTTGGCTTAATCTCAGGTGTGAAGGAGCAGCAATTGGGTCTGATTTGAGGTGTGAAGTAGCAGGAACTGGTGTAATCTGAGGTGTGAAGGGGCAGGGATTGGGGTGATCTGAGGTGTGAAGGGGCAGAAATTGGGACTGATCTGAGGTGTGAAGGGGCAGGAATTGGGACTGATCTGAGGTGTGAAGGGGCAGGAATTGGGACTGATCTGAGGTGTGAAGGGGCAGGAATTGGGACTGATCTGAGGTGTGAAGGGGCAGGAATTGGGACTGATCTGAGCTGTGAAGGGGCAGGAATTGGGCTTATCTGAGCTGTGAAGGGGCAGGGATTGGGGTGATCTGAGGTGTGAAGGGGCAGGAATTGGGCTTATCTGAGGTGTGAAGGGGCAGGGATTGGGGTGATCTGAGGTGTGAAGGGGCAGGAATTGGGACTGATCTGAGGTGTGAAGGGGCAGGAATTGGGACTGATCTGAGGTGTGAAGGGGCAGGAATTGGAACTGATCTGAGGTGTGAAGGGGCAGTAATTGGGACTGATCTGAGGTGTGAAGGGGCAGGAATTGGGACTGATCTGAGGTGTGAAGGGGCAGGAATTGGGCTTATCTGAGGTGTGAAGGTGCAGGGATTGGGGTGATCTGAGGTGTGAAGGGGCAGGAATTGAGCTTATCTGAGGTGTGAAGGGGCAGGGATTGGGGTGATCTGAGCTGTGAAGGGGCAGGAATTGGGACTGATCTGAGGTGTAAAGGGGCAGGAATTGGGACTGATCTGAGGTGTGAAGGGGCAGGAATTTGGACTGATCTGAGGTGTAAAGGGGCAGGAATTGGGACTGATCTGAGGTGTGAAGGGGCAGGAATTGGGACTGATCTGAGGTGTGAAGGGGCAGGAATTGGGACTGATCTGAGGTGTGAAGGGGCAGGAATTGGGACTGATCTGAGCTGTGAAGGGGCAGGAATTGGGCTTATCTGAGCTGTGAAGGGGCAGGAATTGGGACTGATCTGAGGTGTGAAGGGGCAGGAATTGGGCTTATCTGAGGTGTGAAGGGGCAGGAATTGGGATTATCTGAGGTGTGAAGGGGCAGGGATTGGGGTGATCTGAGGTGTGAAGGGGCAGGAATTGGGACTGATCTGAGGTGTGAAGGGGCAGGAATTGGGACTGATCTGAGCTGTGAAGGGGCAGGAATTGGGCTTATCTGAGGTGTGAAGGTGCAGGGATTGGGGTGATCTGAGGCGTGAAGGGGCAAGAATTGGGCTTATCTGAGGTGTGAAGGGGCAGGGATTGGGGTGATCTGAGGTGTGAAGGGGCAGGAATTGAGACTGATCTGAGGTGTGAAGGGGCAGGAATTGGGACTGATCTAAGCTGTGAAGAAGCAGGAATTGGGACTGATCTGAGGTGTGAAGGGGCAGGAATTGGGCTTATCTGAGGTGTGAAGGGGCAGAAATTGGGGTGATCTGAGGTGTGAAGGGGCAGGAATTGGGACTGATCTGAGGTGTAAAGGGGCAGGAATTGGGACTGATCTGAAGTGTAAAGGGGCAGGAATTGGGACTGATCTGAAGTGTGAAGGGGCAGGAATTGGGGTGATCTGAGGTGTGAAGGGGCAGGAATTGGGCTGATCTGAGGTGTGAAGGGGCAGGAATTGGGCTTATCTGGGGTGTGAAGGTGCAGGGATTGGGGTGATCTGAGGTGTGAAGGGGCAGGAATTGGGCTTATCTGAGGTGTGAAGGGGCAGGGATTGGGGTGATCTGAGGTGTGAAGGGGCAGGAATTGGGACTGATCTGAGGTGTGAAGTGGCAGGAATTGGGACTGATTTGAGGTGTGAAGGGGCAGGAATTGGGAGTGATCTGAGCTGTGAAGAAGCAGGAATTGGGACTGATCTGAGGTGTGAAGGGGCAGGAATTGGGCTTATCTGAGGTGTGAAGGGGCAGAAATTGGGGTGATCTGAGGTGTGAAGGGGCAGGAATTGGGACTGACCTGAGGTGTAAAGGGGCAGGAATTGGGACTGATCTGAGGTGTGAAGGGGCAGAAATTGGAGTGATCTGAGGTGTGAAGGGGCAGGAATTGGGCTTATCTGGGGTGTGAAGGGGCAGGAATTGGGGTGATCTGAGGTGTGAAAGGCCAGGAATTGGGACTGATCTGAGGTGTGAAGGGGCAGGAATTGGGGCTAATCTCAGGTGTGAAGGGGCAGGATTTGGCTTAATCTCAGGTGTGAAGGAGCAGCAATTGGGTCTGATTTGAGGTATGAAGTAGCAGGAACTGGGGTAACCTGAGGTGTGAAGGGGCAGGGATTTGGGGTGATCTGAGGTGTGAAGGGGCAGAAATTGGGACTGATCTGAGGTGTGAAGGGGCAGGGGTTGGGGTGATCTGAGGTGTGAAGGGGCAGGAATTGGGACTGATCTGAGGTGTGAAGTGGCAGGAATTGGGACTGATTTGAGGTGTGAAGGGGCAGGAATTGGGAGTGATCTGAGCTATGAAGAAGCAGGAATTGGGACTGATCTGAGGTGTGAAGGGGCAGGAATTGGGCTTATCTGAGGTGTGAAGGGGCAGAAATTGGGGTGATCTGAGGTGTGAAGGGGCAGGAATTAGGACTGATCTGAGGTGTAAAGGGGCAGGAATTGGGACTGATCTGAAGTGTGAAGGGGCAGGAATTGGGGTGATCTGAGGTGTGAAGGGGCAGGAATTGGGCTGATCTGAGGTGTGAAGGGGCAGGAATTGGGCTTATCTGGGGTGTGAAGGTGCAGGGATTGGGGTGATCTGAGGTGTGAAGGGGCAGGAATTGGGCTTATCTGAGGTGTGAAAAGGGCAGGGATTGGGGTGATCTGAGGTGTGAAGGGGCAGGAATTGGGACTGATCTGAGGTGTAAAGTGGCAGGAATTGGGACTGATTTGAGGTGTGAAGGGGCAGGAATTGGGAGTGATCTGAGCTGTGAAGAAGCAGGAATTGGGACTGATCTGAGGTGTGAAGGGGCAGGAATTGGGCTTATCTGAGGTGTGAAGGGGCAGAAATTGGGGTGATCTGAGGTGTGAAGGGGCAGGAACTGGGACTGATCTGAGGTGTGAAGGGGCAGGAATTGGGACTGATTTGAGGTGTGAAGGGGCAGGAATTGGGAGTGATCTGAGCTGTGAAGAAGCAGGAATTGGGACTGATCTGAGGTGTGAAGGGGCAGGAATTGGGCTTATCTGAGGTGTGAAGGGGCAGAAATTGGGGTGATCTGAGGTGTGAAGGGGCAGGAATTGGGACTGATCTGAGGTGTGAAGGGGCAGAAATTGGGGTGATCTGAGGTGTGAAGGGGCAGGAATTGGGCTGATCTGAGGTGTGAAGGGGCAGGAATTGGGCTTATCTGGGGTGTGAAGGGGCAGGAATTGCGGTGATCTGAGGTGTGAAAGGCCAGGAATTGGGACTGATCTGAGGTGTGAAGGGGCAGGAATTGGGGCTAATCTCAGGTGTGAAGGGGCAGGATTTGGCTTAATGTCAGGTGTGAAGGAGCAGCAATTGGGTCTGATTTGAGGTGTGAAGTAGCAGGAACTGGGGTAACCTGAGGTGTGAAGGGGCAGGGATTTGGGGTGATCTGAGGTGTGAAGGGGCAGAAATTGGGACTGATCTGAGGTGTGTAGGGGCAGTAATTGGGACTGATCTGAGGTGTGAAGGGGCAGGAATTGGGACTGATCTGAGCTGTGAAGGGGCAGGAATTGGGCTTATCTGAGGTGTGAAGGGGCAGGAATTGGGCTGATCTGAGGTGTGAAGGGGCAGGAATTGGGCTTATCTGGGGTGTGAAGGTGCAGGGATTGGGGTGATCTGAGGTGTGAAGGGGCAGGGATTGGGGTGATCTGAGGTGTGAAGGGGCAGGAATTGGGACTGATCTGAGGTGTGAAGTGGCAGGAATTGGGACTGATTTGAGGTGTGAAGGGGCAGGAATTGGGAGTGATCTGAGCTATGAAGAAGCAGGAATTGGGACTGATCTGAGGTGTGAAGGGGCAGGAATTGGGCTTATCTGAGGTGTGAAGGGGCAGAAATTGGGGTGATCTGAGGTGTGAAGGGGCAGGAATTGGGCTGATCTGAGGTGTGAAGGGGCAGGAATTGGGCTTATCTGGGGTGTGAAGGGGCAGGAATTGGGGTGATCTGAGGTGTGAAAGGCCAGGAATTGGGACTGATCTGAGGTGTGAAGGGGCAGGAATTGGGGCTAATCTCAGGTGTGAAGGGGCAGGATTTGGCTTAATCTCAGGTGTGAAGGAGCAGCAATTGGGTCTGATTTGAGGTGTGAAGTAGCAGGAACTGGGGTAACCTGAGGTGTGAAGGGGTAGGGATTTGGGGTGATCTGAGATGTGAAGGGGCAGAAATTGGGACTGATCTGAGGTGTGAAGGGGCAGGAATTGGGACTGAACTGAGGTGTGAAGGGGCAGGAATTGGGCTGATCTGAGGTGTGAAGGGGCAGGAATTGGGCTGATCTGAGGTGTGAAGGGGCAGGAATTGGGCTGATCTGAGGTGTGAAAGGGCAGGAATTGAGACTAATCTGAGCTGTGAAGGGGCAGGAATTAGGACTGATCTGAGCTGTGAAGGGGCAGGAATTGGGCTTATCTGAGGTGTGAAGGTGCAGGGATTGGGGTGATCTGAGGTGTGAAGGGGCAGGAATTGGGTTGATCTGAGGTGTGAAGGGGCAGGAATTGGGCTGATCTGAGCTGTGAAGGTGCAGGAATTGGGCTGATCTGAGGTGTGAAGGGGCAGGAATTGGGCTGATCTGAGGTGTGAATGGGGCAGGAATTGAGACTGATCTGAGCCGTGAAGGGGCAGGAATTGGGCTTATCTGAGCTGTGAAGGGGCAGGAATTGGGCTGATCTGAGCTGTGAAGGGGCAGGAATTAGGCTGATCTGAGGTGTGAAGGGGCAGGAATTGGGCTGATCTGAGGCATGAAGGGGCAGGAATTGGGACTGATCAGTGCTGTGAAGGGGCAGGAATTGGGCTGATCTGAGGCGTGAAGGGGCAGGAATTGGGACTGATCTGAGCTGTGAAGATGCAGAAATTGGGCTGATCTGAGGTGTGAAGGGGCAGGAATTGGGACTGATCTGAGCTGTGAAGGGGCAGGAATTGGGCTGATCTGAGGTGTGAAGGGGCAGGAATTGGGGTGATCTGAGCTGTGAACGGGCAGGAATTGGGGCGATCTGAGGTGTGAAGGGGCAGGAATTGGGCTTATCTGAGGTGTGAAGGTGCAGGAATTGGGACTGATCTGAGGTGTGAAGGGGCAGTAATTGGGACTGATCTGAGGTGTGAAGGGGCTGGAATTGGGACTGATCTGAGCTGTGAACGGGCAGGAATTGGGCTTTTCTGAGGTGTGAAGGGGCAGGAATTGGGCTTATCTGAGATGTGAAGGGGCAGAAATTGGGGTGATCTGAGGTGTGAAGGGGCAGAATTGGGACTGATCTGAGGTGTGAAGGGGCAGGAATTGGGACTGATCTGAGGTGTGAAGGGGCAGGAATTGGGCTTATCTGAGGTGTGAAGGGGCAGGAATTGGGCTGATCTGAGGTGTGAAGGGGCAGGAATTGGGCTGATCTGAGGTGTGAAGGGGCAGGAATTGGGCTTATCTGAGGTGTGAAGGGGCAGGGATTGGGGTGATCTGAGGTGTGAAGGGGCAGGAATTGAGACTGATCTGAGGTGTGAAGGGGCAGGAATTGGGACTGATCTAAGCTGTGAAGAAGCAGGAATTGGGACTGATCTGAGGTGTGAAGGGGCAGGAATTGGGCTTATCTGAGGTGTGAAGGGGCAGAAATTGGGGTGATCTGAGGTGTGAAGGGGCAGGAATTGGGACTGATCTGAGGTGTAAAGGGGCAGGAATTGGGACTGATCTGAAGTGTAAAGGGGCAGGAATTGGGACTGATCTGAAGTGTGAAGGGGCAGGAATTGGGGTGATCTGAGGTGTGAAGGGGCAGGAATTGGGCTGATCTGAGGTGTGAAGGGGCAGGAATTGGGCTTATCTGGGGTGTGAAGGTGCAGGGATTGGGGTGATCTGAGGTGTGAAGGGGCAGGAATTGGGCTTATCTGAGGTGTGAAGGGGCAGGGATTGGGGTGATCTGAGGTGTGAAGGGGCAGGAATTGGGACTGATCTGAGGTGTGAAGTGGCAGGAATTGGGACTGATTTGAGGTGTGAAGGGGCAGGAATTGGGAGTGATATGAGCTGTGAAGAAGCAGGAATTGGGACTGATCTGAGGTGTGAAGGGGCAGGAATTGGGCTTATCTGAGGTGTGAAGGGGCAGAAATTGGGGTGATCTGAGGTGTGAAGGGGCAGGAATTGGGACTGACCTGAGGTGTAAAGGGGCAGGAATTGGGACTGATCTGAGGTGTGAAGGGGCAGAAATTGGAGTGATCTGAGGTGTGAAGGGGCAGGAATTGGGCAGATCTGAGGTGTGAAGGGGCAGGAATTGGGCTTATCTGGGGTGTGAAGGGGCAGGAATTGGGGTGATCTGAGGTGTGAAAGGCCAGGAATTGGGACTGATCTGAGGTGTGAAGAGGCAGGAATTGGGGCTAATCTCAGGTGT
The DNA here is from genome assembly GCF_042186555.1 of Aquarana catesbeiana. Classification (NCBI taxonomy): domain Eukaryota; kingdom Metazoa; phylum Chordata; class Amphibia; order Anura; family Ranidae; genus Aquarana; species Aquarana catesbeiana. Next base: position 349,603,570 of record NC_133325.1, on the reverse strand, counting down.
GAAGGGGCAGGATTTGGCTTAATCTCAGGTGTGAAGGAGCAGCAATTGGGTCTGATTTGAGGTGTGAAGTAGCAGGAACTGGGGTAACCTGAGGTGTGAAGGGGCAGGGATTTGGGGTGATCTGAGGTGTGAAGGGGCAGAAATTGGGACTGATCTGAGGTGTGAAGGGGCAGGGATTGGGGTGATCTGAGGTGTGAAGGGGCAGGAATTGGGACTGATCTGAGGTGTGAAGTGGCAGGAATTGGGACTGATTTGAGGTGTGAAGGGGCAGGAATTGGGAGTGATCTGAGCTATGAAGAAGCAGGAATTGGGACTGATCTGAGGTGTGAAGGGGCAGGAATTGGGCTTATCTGAGGTGTGAAGGGGCAGAAATTGGGGTGATCTGAGGTGTGAAGGGGCACGAATTGGGACTGATCTGAGGTGTAAAGGGGCAGGAATTGGGACTGATCTGAAGTGTGAAGGGGCAGGAATTGGGGTGATCTGAGGTGTGAAGGGGCAGGAATTGGGCTGATCTGAGGTGTGAAGGGGCAGGAATTGGGCTTATCTGGGGTGTGAAGGTGCAGGGATTGGGGTGATCTGAGGTGTGAAGGGGCAGGAATTGGGCTTATCTGAGGTGTGAAGGGGCAGGGATTGGGGTGATCTGAGGTGTGAAGGGGCAGGAATTGGGACTGATCTGAGGTGTGAAGTGGCAGGAATTGGGACTGATTTGAGGTGTGAAGGGGCAGGAATTGGGAGTGATCTGAGCTGTGAAGAAGCAGGAATTGGGACTGATCTGAGGTGTGAAGGGGCAGGAATTGGGCTTATCTGAGGTGTGAAGGGGCAGAAATTGGGGTGATCTGAGGTGTGAAGGGGCAGGAATTGGGACTGACCTGAGGTGTAAAGGGGCAGGAATTGGGACTGATCTGAGGTGTGAAGGGGCAGAAATTGGGGTGATCTGAGGTGTGAAGGGGCAGGAATTGGGCTGATCTGAGGTGTGAAGGGGCAGGAATTGGGCTTATCTGGGGTGTGAAGGGGCAGGAATTGGGGTGATCTGAGGTGTGAAAGGCCAGGAATTGGGACTGATCTGAGGTGTGAAGGGGCAGGAATTGGGGCTAATCTCAGGTGTGAAGGGGCAGGATTTGGCTTAATCTCAGGTGTGAAGGAGCAGCAATTGGGTCTGATTTGAGGTGTGAAGTAGCAGGAACTGGGGTAACCTGAGGTGTGAAGGGGCAGGGATTTGGGGTGATCTGAGGTGTGAAGGGGCAGAAATTGGGACTGATCTGAGGTGTGTAGGGGCAGTAATTGGGACTGATCTGAGGTGTGAAGGGGCAGGAATTGGGACTGATCTGAGCTGTGAAGGGGCAGGAATTGGGCTTATCTGAGGTGTGAAGGGGCAGGAATTGGGCTGATCTGAGGTGTGAAGGGGCAGGAATTGGGCTTATCTGGGGTGTGAAGGTGCAGGGATTGGGGTGATCTGAGGTGTGAAGGGGCAGGGATTGGGGTGATCTGAGGTGTGAAGGGGCAGGAATTGGGACTGATCTGAGGTGTGAAGTGGCAGGAATTGGGACTGATTTGAGGTGTGAAGGGGCAGGAATTGGGAGTGATCTGAGCTATGAAGAAGCAGGAATTGGGACTGATCTGAGGTGTGAAGGGGCAGGAATTGGGCTTATCTGAGGTGTGAAGGGGCAGAAATTGGGGTGATCTGAGGTGTGAAGGGGCAGGAATTGGGACTGATCTGAGGTGTAAAGGGGCAGGAATTGGGACTGATCTGAAGTGTAAAGGGGCAGGAATTGGGACTGATCTGAAGTGTGAAGGGGCAGGAATTGGGGTGATCTGAGGTGTGAAGGGGCAGGAATTGGGCTGATCTGAGGTGTGAAGGGGCAGGAATTGGGCTTATCTGGGGTGTGAAGGGGCAGGAATTGGGGTGATCTGAGGTGTGAAAGGCCAGGAATTGGGACTGATCTGAGGTGTGAAGGGGCAGGAATTGGGGCTAATCTCAGGTGTGAAGGGGCAGGATTTGGCTTAATCTCAGGTGTGAAGGAGCAGCAATTGGGTCTGATTTGAGGTGTGAAGTAGCAGGAACTGGGGTAACCTGAGGTGTGAAGGGGCAGGGATTTGGGGTGATCTGAGGTGTGAAGGGCCAGAAATTGGGACTGATCTGAGGTGTGTAGGGGCAGTAATTGGGACTGATCTGAGGTGTGAAGGGGCAGGAATTGGGACTGATCTGAGCTGTGAAGGGGCAGGAATTGGGCTTATCTGAGGTGTGAAGGGGCAGGAATTGGGCTGATCTGAGGTGTGAAGGGGCAGGAATTGGGCTTATCTGGGGTGTGAAGGTGCAGGGATTGGGGTGATCTGAGGTGTGAAGGGGCAGGGATTGGGGTGATCTGAGGTGTGAAGGGGCAGGAATTGGGACTGATCTGAGGTGTGAAGTGGCAGGAATTGGGACTGATTTGAGGTGTGAAGGGGCAGGAATTGGGAGTGATCTGAGCTATGAAGAAGCAGGAATTGGGACTGATCTGAGGTGTGAAGGGGCAGGAATTGGGCTTATCTGAGGTGTGAAGGGGCAGAAATTGGGGTGATCTGAGGTGTGAAGGGGCAGGAATTGGGCTGATCTGAGGTGTGAAGGGGCAGGAATTGGGCTTATCTGGGGTGTGAAGGGGCAGGAATTGGGGTGATCTGAGGTGTAAAAGGCCAGGAATTGGGACTGATCTGAGGTGTGAAGGGGCAGGAATTGGGGCTAATCTCAGGTGTAAAGGGGCAGGATTTGGCTTAATCTCAGGTGTGAAGGAGCAGCAATTGGGTCTGATTTGAGGTGTGAAGTAGCAGGAACTGGGGTAACCTGAGGTGTGAAGGGGTAGGGATTTGGGGTGATCTGAGGTGTGAAGGGGCAGAAATTGGGACTGATCTGAGGTGTGAAGGGGCAGGAATTGGGACTGAACTGAGGTGTGAAGGGGCAGGAATTGGGACTGATCTGAGGTGTGAAGGGGCAGGAATTGGGCTTATCTGAGGTGTGAAGGTGCAGGAATTGGGGTGATCTGAGGTGTGAAGGGGCAGTAATTGGGACTGATCTGAGGTGTGAAGGGGCAGGAATTGGGACTGATCTGAGCTGTGAAGAGGCAGGAATTGGGCTTATCTGAGGTTTGAAGGGGCAGGAATTGGGCTGATCTGAGGTGTGAAGGGGCAGAAATTGGGGTGATCTGAGGTGTGAAGGGGCAGAATTGGGACTGATCTGAGGTGTGAAGGGGCAGGAATTGGGACTGATCTGAGGTGTGAAGGGGCACGAATTGGGCTGATCTGAGGTGTGAAGGGGCAGGAATTGGGCTGATCTGAGGTGTGAAGGGGCAGGAATTGGGCTGATCTGAGGTGTGAAGGGGCAGGAATTGGGCTGATCTGAGGTGTGAAAGGGCAGGAATTGAGACTGATCTGAGCTGTGAAGGGGCAGGAATTGGGACTGATCTGAGCTGTGAAGGGGCAGGAATTGGGCTTATCTGAGGTGTGAAGGTGCAGGGATTGGGGTGATCTGAGGTGTGAAGGGGCAGGAATTGGGTTGATCTGAGGTGTGAAGGGGCAGGAATTGGGCTGATCTGAGCTGTGAAGGTGCAGGAATTGGGCTGATCTGAGGTGTGAAGGGGCAGGAATTGGGCTGATCTGAGGTGTGAATGGGGCAGGAATTGAGACTGATCTGAGCCGTGAAGGGGCAGGAATTGGGCTGATCTGAGCTGTGAAGGGGCAGGAATTGGGCTGATCTGAGCTGTGAAGGGGCAGGAATTAGGCTGATCTGAGGTGTGAAGGGGCAGAAATTGGGGTGATCTGAGGTGTGAAGGGGCAGGAATTGGGCTGATCTGAGGTGTGAAGGGGCAGGAATTGGGCTTATCTGGGGTGTGAAGGGGCAGGAATTGGGGTGATCTGAGGTGTAAAAGGCCAGGAATTGGGACTGATCTGAGGTGTGAAGGGGCAGGAATTGGGGCTAATCTCAGGTGTAAAGGGGCAGGATTTGGCTTAATCTCAGGTGTGAAGGAGCAGCAATTGGGTCTGATTTGAGGTGTGAAGTAGCAGGAACTGGGGTAACCTGAGGTGTGAAGGGGTAGGGATTTGGGGTGATCTGAGGTGTGAAGGGGCAGAAATTGGGACTGATCTGAGGTGTGAAGGGGCAGGAATTGGGACTGAACTGAGGTGTGAAGGGGCAGGAATTGGGACTGATCTGAGGTGTGAAGGGGCAGGAATTGGGCTTATCTGAGGTGTGAAGGTGCAGGAATTGGGGTGATCTGAGGTGTGAAGGGGCAGTAATTGGGACTGATCTGAGGTGTGAAGGGGCAGGAATTGGGACTGATCTGAGCTGTGAAGAGGCAGGAATTGGGCTTATCTGAGGTTTGAAGGGGCAGGAATTGGGCTGATCTGAGGTGTGAAGGGGCAGGAATTGGGACTGATCTGAGCTGTGAAGGGGCAGGAATTGGGCTTATCTGAGGTGTGAAGGGGCAGGAATTGGGCTGATCTGAGGTGTGAAGGGGCAGGAATTGGGCTTATCTGGGGTGTGAAGGTGCAGGGATTGGGGTGATCTGAGGTGTGAAGGGGCAGGGATTGGGGTGATCTGAGGTGTGAAGGGGCAGGAATTGGGACTGATCTGAGGTGTGAAGTGGCAGGAATTGGGACTGATTTGAGGTGTGAAGGGGCAGGAATTGGGAGTGATCTGAGCTATGAAGAAGCAGGAATTGGGACTGATCTGAGGTGTGAAGGGGCAGGAATTGGGCTTATCTGAGGTGTGAAGGGGCAGAAATTGGGGTGATCTGAGGTGTGAAGGGGCAGGAATTGGGCTGATCTGAGGTGTGAAGGGGCAGGAATTGGGCTTATCTGGGGTGTGAAGGGGCAGGAATTGGGGTGATCTGAGGTGTAAAAGGCCAGGAATTGGGACTGATCTGAGGTGTGAAGGGGCAGGAATTGGGGCTAATCTCAGGTGTAAAGGGGCAGGATTTGGCTTAATCTCAGGTGTGAAGGAGCAGCAATTGGGTCTGATTTGAGGTGTGAAGTAGCAGGAACTGGGGTAACCTGAGGTGTGAAGGGGTAGGGATTTGGGGTGATCTGAGGTGTGAAGGGGCAGAAATTGGGACTGATCTGAGGTGTGAAGGGGCAGGAATTGGGACTGAACTGAGGTGTGAAGGGGCAGGAATTGGGACTGATCTGAGGTGTGAAGGGGCAGGAATTGGGCTTATCTGAGGTGTGAAGGTGCAGGAATTGGGGTGATCTGAGGTGTGAAGGGGCAGTAATTGGGACTGATCTGAGGTGTGAAGGGGCAGGAATTGGGACTGATCTGAGCTGTGAAGAGGCAGGAATTGGGCTTATCTGAGGTTTGAAGGGGCAGGAATTGGGCTGATCTGAGGTGTGAAGGGGCAGAAATTGGGGTGATCTGAGGTGTGAAGGGGCAGAATTGGGACTGATCTGAGGTGTGAAGGGGCAGGAATTGGGACTGATCTGAGGTGTGAAGGGGCACGAATTGGGCTGATCTGAGGTGTGAAGGGGCAGGAATTGGGCTGATCTGAGGTGTGAAGGGGCAGGAATTGGGCTGATCTGAGGTGTGAAGGGGCAGGAATTGGGCTGATCTGAGGTGTGAAAGGGCAGGAATTGAGACTGATCTGAGCTGTGAAGGGGCAGGAATTGGGACTGATCTGAGCTGTGAAGGGGCAGGAATTGGGCTTATCTGAGGTGTGAAGGTGCAGGGATTGGGGTGATCTGAGGTGTGAAGGGGCAGGAATTGGGTTGATCTGAGGTGTGAAGGGGCAGGAATTGGGCTGATCTGAGCTGTGAAGGTGCAGGAATTGGGCTGATCTGAGGTGTGAAGGGGCAGGAATTGGGCTGATCTGAGGTGTGAATGGGGCAGGAATTGAGACTGATCTGAGCCGTGAAGGGGCAGGAATTGGGCTGATCTGAGCTGTGAAGGGGCAGGAATTGGGCTGATCTGAGCTGTGAAGGGGCAGGAATTAGGCTGATCTGAGGTGTGAAGGGGCAGAAATTGGGGTGATCTGAGGTGTGAAGGAGCAGGAATTGGGCTGATCTGAGGTGTGAAGGGGCAGGAATTGGGCTTATCTGGGGTGTGAAGGGGCAGGAATTGGGGTGATCTGAGGTGTAAAAGGCCAGGAATTGGGACTGATCTGAGGTGTGAAGGGGCAGGAATTGGGGCTAATCTCAGGTGTAAAGGGGCAGGATTTGGCTTAATCTCAGGTGTGAAGGAGCAGCAATTGGGTCTGATTTGAGGTGTGAAGTAGCAGGAACTGGGGTAACCTGAGGTGTGAAGGGGTAGGGATTTGGGGTGATCTGAGGTGTGAAGGGGCAGAAATTGGGACTGATCTGAGGTGTGAAGGGGCAGGAATTGGGACTGAACTGAGGTGTGAAGGGGCAGGAATTGGGACTGATCTGAGGTGTGAAGGGGCAGGAATTGGGCTTATCTGAGGTGTGAAGGTGCAGGAATTGGGGTGATCTGAGGTGTGAAGGGGCAGTAATTGGGACTGATCTGAGGTGTGAAGGGGCAGGAATTGGGACTGATCTGAGCTGTGAAGAGGCAGGAATTGGGCTTATCTGAGGTTTGAAGGGGCAGGAATTGGGCTGATCTGAGGTGTGAAGGGGCAGGAATTGGGACTGATCTGAGCTGTGAAGGGGCAGGAATTGGGCTTATCTGAGGTGTGAAGGGGCAGGAATTGGGCTGATCTGAGGTGTGAAGGGGCAGGAATTGGGCTTATCTGGGGTGTGAAGGTGCAGGGATTGGGGTGATCTGAGGTGTGAAGGGGCAGGGATTGGGGTGATCTGAGGTGTGAAGGGGCAGGAATTGGGACTGATCTGAGGTGTGAAGTGGCAGGAATTGGGACTGATTTGAGGTGTGAAGGGGCAGGAATTGGGAGTGATCTGAGCTATGAAGAAGCAGGAATTGGGACTGATCTGAGGTGTGAAGGGGCAGGAATTGGGCTTATCTGAGGTGTGAAGGGGCAGAAATTGGGGTGATCTGAGGTGTGAAGGGGCAGGAATTGGGCTGATCTGAGGTGTGAAGGGGCAGGAATTGGGCTTATCTGGGGTGTGAAGGGGCAGGAATTGGGGTGATCTGAGGTGTAAAAGGCCAGGAATTGGGACTGATCTGAGGTGTGAAGGGGCAGGAATTGGGGCTAATCTCAGGTGTAAAGGGGCAGGATTTGGCTTAATCTCAGGTGTGAAGGAGCAGCAATTGGGTCTGATTTGAGGTGTGAAGTAGCAGGAACTGGGGTAACCTGAGGTGTGAAGGGGTAGGGATTTGGGGTGATCTGAGGTGTGAAGGGGCAGAAATTGGGACTGATCTGAGGTGTGAAGGGGCAGGAATTGGGACTGAACTGAGGTGTGAAGGGGCAGGAATTGGGACTGATCTGAGGTGTGAAGGGGCAGGAATTGGGCTTATCTGAGGTGTGAAGGTGCAGGAATTGGGGTGATCTGAGGTGTGAAGGGGCAGTAATTGGGACTGATCTGAAGTGTGAAGGGGCAGGAATTGGGACTGATCTGAGCTGTGAAGAGGCAGGAATTGGGCTTATCTGAGGTTTGAAGGGGCAGGAATTGGGCTGATCTGAGGTGTGAAGGGGCAGAAATTGGGGTGATCTGAGGTGTGAAGGGGCAGAATTGGGACTGATCTGAGGTGTGAAGGGGCAGGAATTGGGACTGATCTGAGGTGTGAAGGGGCACGAATTGGGCTGATCTGAGGTGTGAAGGGGCAGGAATTGGGCTGATCTGAGGTGTGAAGGGGCAGGAATTGGGCTGATCTGAGGTGTGAAGGGGCAGGAATTGGGCTGATCTGAGGTGTGAAAGGGCAGGAATTGAGACTGATCTGAGCTGTGAAGGGGCAGGAATTGGGACTGATCTGAGCTGTGAAGGGGCAGGAATTGGGCTTATCTGAGGTGTGAAGGTGCAGGGATTGGGGTGATCTGAGGTGTGAAGGGGCAGGAATTGGGTTGATCTGAGGTGTGAAGGGGCAGGAATTGGGCTGATCTGAGCTGTGAAGGTGCAGGAATTGGGCTGATCTGAGGTGTGAAGGGGCAGGAATTGGGCTGATCTGAGGTGTGAATGGGGCAGGAATTGAGACTGATCTGAGCCGTGAAGGGGCAGGAATTGGGCTGATCTGAGCTGTGAAGGGGCAGGAATTGGGCTGATCTGAGCTGTGAAGGGGCAGGAATTAGGCTGATCTGAGGTGTGAAGAGGCAGAAATTGGGGTGATCTGAGGTGTGAAGGGGCAGGAATTGGGCTGATCTGAGGTGTGAAGGGGCAGGAATTGGGCTTATCTGGGGTGTGAAGGGGCAGGAATTGGGGTGATCTGAGGTGTAAAAGGCCAGGAATTGGGACTGATCTGAGGTGTGAAGGGGCAGGAATTGGGGCTAATCTCAGGTGTAAAGGGGCAGGATTTGGCTTAATCTCAGGTGTGAAGGAGCAGCAATTGGGTCTGATTTGAGGTGTGAAGTAGCAGGAACTGGGGTAACCTGAGGTGTGAAGGGGTAGGGATTTGGGGTGATCTGAAGTGTGAAGGGGCAGAAATTGGGACTGATCTGAGGTGTGAAGGGGCAGGAATTGGGACTGAACTGAGGTGTGAAGGGGCAGGAATTGGGACTGATCTGAGGTGTGAAGGGGCAGGAATTGGGCTTATCTGAGGTGTGAAGGTGCAGGAATTGGGGTGATCTGAGGTGTGAAGGGGCAGTAATTGGGACTGATCTGAGGTGTGAAGGGGCAGGAATTGGGACTGATCTGAGCTGTGAAGAGGCAGGAATTGGGCTTATCTGAGGTTTGAAGGGGCAGGAATTGGGCTGATCTGAGGTGTGAAGGGGCAGAAATTGGGGTGATCTGAGGTGTGAAGGGGCAGAATTGGGACTGATCTGAGGTGTGAAGGGGCAGGAATTGGGACTGATCTGAGGTGTGAAGGGGCACAAATTGGGCTGATCTGAGGTGTGAAGGGGCAGGAATTGGGCTGATCTGAGGTGTGAAGGGGCAGGAATTGGGCTGATCTGAGGTGTGAAGGGGCAGGAATTGGGCTGATCTGAGGTGTGAAAGGGCAGGAATTGAGACTGATCTGAGCTGTGAAGGGGCAGGAATTGGGACTGATCTGAGCTGTGAAGGGGCAGGAATTGGGCTTATCTGAGGTGTGAAGGTGCAGGGATTGGGGTGATCTGAGGTGTGAAGGGGCAGGAATTGGGTTGATCTGAGGTGTGAAGGGGCAGGAATTGGGCTGATCTGAGCTGTGAAGGTGCAGGAATTGGGCTGATCTGAGGTGTGAAGGGGCAGGAATTGGGCTGATCTGAGGTGTGAATGGGGCAGGAATTGAGACTGATCTGAGCCGTGAAGGGGCAGGAATTGGGCTGATCTGAGCTGTGAAGGGGCAGGAATTGGGCTGATCTGAGCTGTGAAGGGGCAGGAATTAGGCTGATCTGAGGTGTGAAGGGGCAGGAATTGGGCTGATCTGAGGCATGAAGGGGCAGGAATTGGGACTGATCTGTGCTGTGAAGGGGCAGGAATTGGGCTGATCTGAGGTGTGAAGGGGCAGGAATTGGGACTGATCTGAGCTGTGAAGATGCAGAAATTGGGCTGATCTGAGGTGTGAAGGGGCAGGAATTGGGACTGATCTGAGCTGTGAAGGGGCAGGAATTGGGCTGATCTGAGGTGTGAAGGGGCAGGAATTGGGGTGATCTGAGCTGTGAACGGGCAGGAATTGGGGCGATCTGAGGTGTGAAGGGGCAGGAATTGGGCTTTTCTGAGGTGTGAAGGGGCAGGAATTGGGGTGATCTGAGGTGTGACGGGGCAGAATTGGGACTGATCTGAGGTGTGAAGGGGCAGGAATTGGGACTGATCTGAGGTGTGAAGGGGCAGGAATTGGGCTTATCTGAGGTGTGAAGGGGCAGGAATTGGGCTGATCTGAGGTGTGAAGGGGCAGGAATTGGGCTGATCTGAGGTGTGAAGGGGCAGGAATTTTGCTTATCTGAGGTGTGAAGGGGCAGGAATTGGGTTTATCTGAGGTGTGAAGGTGCAGGGATTGGGGTGATCTGAGGTGTGAAGGGGCAGGAATTGGGTTGATCTGAGGTGTGAAGGGGCAGGAATTGGGCTGATCTGAGCTGTGAAGGTGCAGGAATTGGGCTGATCTGAGGTGTGAATGGGCAGGAATTGGGCTGATCTGAGGTGTGAAGGGGCAGGAATTTTGCTTATCTGAGGTGTGAAGGGGCAGGAATTGGGTTTATCTGAGGTGTGAAGGTGCAGGGATTGGGGTGATCTGAGGTGTGAAGGGGCAGGAATTGGGTTGATCTGAGGTGTGAAGGGGCAGGAATTGGGCTGATCTGAGCTGTGAAGGTGCAGGAATTGGGCTGATCTGAGGTGTGAATGGGGCAGGAATTGAGACTGATCTGAGCCGTGAAGGGGCAGGAATTGGGCTGATCTGAGCTGTGAAGGGATAGGAATTGAGCTGATCTGAGCTGTGAAGGGGCAGGAATTAGGCTGATCTGAGGTGTGAAGGGGCAGAAATTGGGCTGATCTGAGGCATGAAGGGGCAGGAATTGGGACTGATCTGTGCCGTGAAGGGGCAGGAATTGGGCTGATCTGAGGCGTGAAGGGGCAGGAATTGGGACTGATCTGAGCTGTGAAGATGCAGGAATTGGGCTGATCTGAGGTGTGAAGGGGCAGGAATTGGGACTGATCTGAGCTGTGAAGGGGCAGGAATTGGGCTGATTTGAGGTGTGAAGGGGCAGGAATTGGGGTGATCTGAGCTGTGAAGGGGCAGGAATTGTTGTGATCTGAGGTGTGAAGGGGCAGGAATTGGGGTGATCTGAGGTGTGAAGGGGCAGGAATTGGGGTGATCTGAGCTGTGAAGGGGCAGGGATTGGGGTGATCTGAGGTGTGAAGGGGCAGGAATTGGGCTTATCTGAGGCGTGAAGGTACAGGAATTGGGACTGATCTGAGCTGTGAAGGGACAGGAATTGGGACTGATCTGAGGTGTGAAGGGTCAGGAATTGGGACTGATCTGAGCTGTGAAGATGCAGGAATTGGGGTGATCTGAGCTGTGAAGGGGCAGGAATTGGGCTTATCTGAGGCGTGAAGGTACAGGAATTGGGACTGATCTGAGCTGTGAAGGGGCAGGAATTGGGCTGATCTGAGGTGTGAAGGGGCAGGAATTGGGCTTATCTGGGGTGTGAAGGTGCAGGGATTGGGGTGATCTGAGGTGTGAAGGGGCAGGGATTGGGGTGATCTGAGGTGTGAAGGGGCAGGAATTGGGACTGATCTGAGGTGTGAAGTGGCAGGAATTGGGACTGATTTGAGGTGTGAAGGGGCAGGAATTGGGAGTGATCTGAGCTATGAAGAAGCAGGAATTGGGACTGATCTGAGGTGTGAAGGGGCAGGAATTGGGCTTATCTGAGGTGTGAAGGGGCAGAAATTGGGGTGATCTGAGGTGTGAAGGGGCAGGAATTGGGCTGATCTGAGGTGTGAAGGGGCAGGAATTGGGCTTATCTGGGGTGTGAAGGGGCAGGAATTGGGGTGATCTGAGGTGTAAAAGGCCAGGAATTGGGACTGATCTGAGGTGTGAAGGGGCAGGAATTGGGGCTAATCTCAGGTGTAAAGGGGCAGGATTTGGCTTAATCTCAGGTGTGAAGGAGCAGCAATTGGGTCTGATTTGAGGTGTGAAGTAGCAGGAACTGGGGTAACCTGAGGTGTGAAGGGGTAGGGATTTGGGGTGATCTGAGGTGTGAAGGGGCAGAAATTGGGACTGATCTGAGGTGTGAAGGGGCAGGAATTGGGACTGAACTGAGGTGTGAAGGGGCAGGAATTGGGACTGATCTGAGGTGTGAAGGGGCAGGAATTGGGCTTATCTGAGGTGTGAAGGTGCAGGAATTGGGGTGATCTGAGGTGTGAAGGGGCAGTAATTGGGACTGATCTGAGGTGTGAAGGGGCAGGAATTGGGACTGATCTGAGCTGTGAAGAGGCAGGAATTGGGCTTATCTGAGGTTTGAAGGGGCAGGAATTGGGCTGATCTGAGGTGTGAAGGGGCAGAAATTGGGGTGATCTGAGGTGTGAAGGGGCAGAATTGGGACTGATCTGAGGTGTGAAGGGGCAGGAATTGGGACTGATCTGAGGTGTGAAGGGGCACGAATTGGGCTGATCTGAGGTGTGAAGGGGCAGGAATTGGGCTGATCTGAGGTGTGAAGGGGCAGGAATTGGGCTGATCTGAGGTGTGAAGGGGCAGGAATTGGGCTGATCTGAGGTGTGAAAGGGCAGGAATTGAGACTGATCTGAGCTGTGAAGGGGCAGGAATTGGGACTGATCTGAGCTGTGAAGGGGCAGGAATTGGGCTTATCTGAGGTGTGAAGGTGCAGGGATTGGGGTGATCTGAGGTGTGAAGGGGCAGGAATTGGGTTGATCTGAGGTGTGAAGGGGCAGGAATTGGGCTGATCTGAGCTGTGAAGGTGCAGGAATTGGGCTGATCTGAGGTGTGAAGGGGCAGGAATTGGGCTGATCTGAGGTGTGAATGGGGCAGGAATTGAGACTGATCTGAGCCGTGAAGGGGCAGGAATTGGGCTGATCTGAGCTGTGAAGGGGCAGGAATTGGGCTGATCTGAGCTGTGAAGGGGCAGGAATTAGGCTGATCTGAGGTGTGAAGGGGCAGAAATTGGGGTGATCTGAGGTGTGAAGGGGCAGGAATTGGGCTGATCTGAGGTGTGAAGGGGCAGGAATTGGGCTTATCTGGGGTGTGAAGGGGCAGGAATTGGGGTGATCTGAGGTGTAAAAGGCCAGGAATTGGGACTGATCTGAGGTGTGAAGGGGCAGGAATTGGGGCTAATCTCAGGTGTAATGGGGCAGGATTTGGCTTAATCTCAGGTGTGAAGGAGCAGCAATTGGGTCTGATTTGAGGTGTGAAGTAGCAGGAACTGGGGTAACCTGAGGTGTGAAGGGGTAGGGATTTGGGGTGATCTGAGGTGTGAAGGGGCAGAAATTGGGACTGATCTGAGGTGTGAAGGGGCAGGAATTGGGACTGAACTGAGGTGTGAAGGGGCAGGAATTGGGACTGATCTGAGGTGTGAAGGGGCAGGAATTGGGCTTATCTGAGGTGTGAAGGTGCAGGAATTGGGGTGATCTGAGGTGTGAAGGGGCAGTAATTGGGACTGATCTGAGGTGTGAAGGGGCAGGAATTGGGACTGATCTGAGCTGTGAAGAGGCAGGAATTGGGCTTATCTGAGGTTTGAAGGGGCAGGAATTGGGCTGATCTGAGGTGTGAAGGGGCAGGAATTGGGACTGATCTGAGCTGTGAAGGGGCAGGAATTGGGCTTATCTGAGGTGTGAAGGGGCAGGAATTGGGCTGATCTGAGGTGTGAAGGGGCAGGAATTGGGCTTATCTGGGGTGTGAAGGTGCAGGGATTGGGGTGATCTGAGGTGTGAAGGGGCAGGGATTGGGGTGATCTGAGGTGTGAAGGGGCAGGAATTGGGACTGATCTGAGGTGTGAAGTGGCAGGAATTGGGACTGATTTGAGGTGTGAAGGGGCAGGAATTGGGAGTGATCTGAGCTATGAAGAAGCAGGAATTGGGACTGATCTGAGGTGTGAAGGGGCAGGAATTGGGCTTATCTGAGGTGTGAAGGGGCAGAAATTGGGGTGATCTGAGGTGTGAAGGGGCAGGAATTGGGCTGATCTGAGGTGTGAAGGGGCAGGAATTGGGCTTATCTGGGGTGTGAAGGGGCAGGAATTGGGGTGATCTGAGGTGTAAAAGGCCAGGAATTGGGACTGATCTGAGGTGTGAAGGGGCAGGAATTGGGGCTAATCTCAGGTGTAAAGGGGCAGGATTTGGCTTAATCTCAGGTGTGAAGGAGCAGCAATTGGGTCTGATTTGAGGTGTGAAGTAGCAGGAACTGGGGTAACCTGAGGTGTGAAGGGGTAGGGATTTGGGGTGATCTGAGGTGTGAAGGGGCAGAAATTGGGACTGATCTGAGGTGTGAAGGGGCAGGAATTGGGACTGAACTGAGGTGTGAAGGGGCAGGAATTGGGACTGATCTGAGGTGTGAAGGGGCAGGAATTGGGCTTATCTGAGGTGTGAAGGTGCAGGAATTGGGGTGATCTGAGGTGTGAAGGGGCAGTAATTGGGACTGATCTGAGGTGTGAAGGGGCAGGAATTGGGACTGATCTGAGCTGTGAAGAGGCAGGAATTGGGCTTATCTGAGGTTTGAAGGGGCAGGAATTGGGCTGATCTGAGGTGTGAAGGGGCAGAAATTGGGGTGATCTGAGGTGTGAAGGGGCAGAATTGGGACTGATCTGAGGTGTGAAGGGGCAGGAATTGGGACTGATCTGAGGTGTGAAGGGGCACGAATTGGGCTGATCTGAGGTGTGAAGGGGCAGGAATTGGGCTGATCTGAGGTGTGAAGGGGCAGGAATTGGGCTGATCTGAGGTGTGAAGGGGCAGGAATTGGGCTGATCTGAGGTGTGAAAGGGCAGGAATTGAGACTGATCTGAGCTGTGAAGGGGCAGGAATTGGGACTGATCTGAGCTGTGAAGGGGCAGGAATTGGGCTTATCTGAGGTGTGAAGGTGCAGGGATTGGGGTGATCTGAGGTGTGAAGGGGCAGGAATTGGGTTGATCTGAGGTGTGAAGGGGCAGGAATTGGGCTGATCTGAGCTGTGAAGGTGCAGGAATTGGGCTGATCTGAGGTGTGAAGGGGCAGGAATTGGGCTGATCTGAGGTGTGAATGGGGCAGGAATTGAGACTGATCTGAGCCGTGAAGGGGCAGGAATTGGGCTGATCTGAGCTGTGAAGGGGCAGGAATTGGGCTGATCTGAGCTGTGAAGGGGCAGGAATTAGGCTGATCTGAGGTGTGAAGGGGCAGAAATTGGGGTGATCTGAGGTGTGAAGGGGCAGGAATTGGGCTGATCTGAGGTGTGAAGGGGCAGGAATTGGGCTTATCTGGGGTGTGAAGGGGCAGGAATTGGGGTGATCTGAGGTGTAAAAGGCCAGGAATTGGGACTGATCTGAGGTGTGAAGGGGCAGGAATTGGGGCTAATCTCAGGTGTAAAGGGGCAGGATTTGGCTTAATCTCAGGTGTGAAGGAGCAGCAATTGGGTCTGATTTGAGGTGTGAAGTAGCAGGAACTGGGGTAACCTGAGGTGTGAAGGGGTAGGGATTTGGGGTGATCTGAGGTGTGAAGGGGCAGAAATTGGGACTGATCTGAGGTGTGAAGGGGCAGGAATTGGGACTGAACTGAGGTGTGAAGGGGCAGGAATTGGGACTGATCTGAGGTGTGAAGGGGCAGGAATTGGGCTTATCTGAGGTGTGAAGGTGCAGGAATTGGGGTGATCTGAGGTGTGAAGGGGCAGTAATTGGGACTGATCTGAGGTGTGAAGGGGCAGGAATTGGGACTGATCTGAGCTGTGAAGAGGCAGGAATTGGGCTTATCTGAGGTTTGAAGGGGCAGGAATTGGGCTGATCTGAGGTGTGAAGGGGCAGAAATTGGGGTGATCTGAGGTGTGAAGGGGCAGAATTGGGACTGATCTGAGGTGTGAAGGGGCAGGAATTGGGACTGATCTGAGGTGTGAAGGGGCACGAATTGGGCTGATCTGAGGTGTGAAGGGGCAGGAATTGGGCTGATCTGAGGTGTGAAGGGGCAGGAATTGGGCTGATCTGAGGTGTGAAGGGGCAGGAATTGGGCTGATCTGAGGTGTGAAAGGGCAGGAATTGAGACTGATCTGAGCTGTGAAGGGGCAGGAATTGGGACTGATCTGAGCTGTGAAGGGGCAGGAATTGGGCTTATCTGAGGTGTGAAGGTGCAGGGATTGGGGTGATCTGAGGTGTGAAGGGGCAGGAATTGGGTTGATCTGAGGTGTGAAGGGGCAGGAATTGGGCTGATCTGAGCTGTGAAGGTGCAGGAATTGGGCTGATCTGAGGTGTGAAGGGGCAGGAATTGGGCTGATCTGAGGTGTGAATGGGGCAGGAATTGAGACTGATCTGAGCCGTGAAGGGGCAGGAATTGGGCTGATCTGAGGTGTGAAGGGGCAGGAATTGGGCTTATCTGGGGTGTGAAGGTGCAGGGATTGGGGTGATCTGAGGTGTGAAGGGGCAGGGATTGGGGTGATCTGAGGTGTGAAGGGGCAGGAATTGGGACTGATCTGAGGTGTGAAGTGGCAGGAATTGGGACTGATTTGAGGTGTGAAGGGGCAGGAATTGGGAGTGATCTGAGCTATGAAGAAGCAGGAATTGGGACTGATCTGAGGTGTGAAGGGGCAGGAATTGGGCTTATCTGAGGTGTGAAGGGGCAGAAATTGGGGTGATCTGAGGTGTGAAGGGGCAGGAATTGGGCTGATCTGAGGTGTGAAGGGGCAGGAATTGGGCTTATCTGGGGTGTGAAGGGGCAGGAATTGGGGTGATCTGAGGTGTAAAAGGCCAGGAATTGGGACTGATCTGAGGTGTGAAGGGGCAGGAATTGGGGCTAATCTCAGGTGTAAAGGGGCAGGATTTGGCTTAATCTCAGGTGTGAAGGAGCAGCAATTGGGTCTGATTTGAGGTGTGAAGTAGCAGGAACTGGGGTAACCTGAGGTGTGAAGGGGTAGGGATTTGGGGTGATCTGAGGTGTGAAGGGGCAGAAATTGGGACTGATCTGAGGTGTGAAGGGGCAGGAATTGGGACTGAACTGAGGTGTGAAGGGGCAGGAATTGGGACTGATCTGAGGTGTGAAGGGGCAGGAATTGGGCTTATCTGAGGTGTGAAGGTGCAGGAATTGGGGTGATCTGAGGTGTGAAGGGGCAGTAATTGGGACTGATCTGAGGTGTGAAGGGGCAGGAATTGGGACTGATCTGAGCTGTGAAGAGGCAGGAATTGGGCTTATCTGAGGTTTGAAGGGGCAGGAATTGGGCTGATCTGAGGTGTGAAGGGGCAGAAATTGGGGTGATCTGAGGTGTGAAGGGGCAGAATTGGGACTGATCTGAGGTGTGAAGGGGCAGGAATTGGGACTGATCTGAGGTGTGAAGGGGCACGAATTGGGCTGATCTGAGGTGTGAAGGGGCAGGAATTGGGCTGATCTGAGGTGTGAAGGGGCAGGAATTGGGCTGATCTGAGGTGTGAAGGGGCAGGAATTGGGCTGATCTGAGGTGTGAAAGGGCAGGAATTGAGACTGATCTGAGCTGTGAAGGGGCAGGAATTGGGACTGATCTGAGCTGTGAAGGGGCAGGAATTGGGCTTATCTGAGGTGTGAAGGTGCAGGGATTGGGGTGATCTGAGGTGTGAAGGGGCAGGAATTGGGTTGATCTGAGGTGTGAAGGGGCAGGAATTGGGCTGATCTGAGCTGTGAAGGTGCAGGAATTGGGCTGATCTGAGGTGTGAAGGGGCAGGAATTGGGCTGATCTGAGGTGTGAATGGGGCAGGAATTGAGACTGATCTGAGCCGTGAAGGGGCAGGAATTGGGCTGATCTGAGCTGTGAAGGGGCAGGAATTGGGCTGATCTGAGCTGTGAAGGGGCAGGAATTAGGCTGATCTGAGGTGTGAAGGGGCAGAAATTGGGGTGATCTGAGGTGTGAAGGGGCAGGAATTGGGCTGATCTGAGGTGTGAAGGGGCAGGAATTGGGCTTATCTGGGGTGTGAAGGGGCAGGAATTGGGGTGATCTGAGGTGTAAAAGGCCAGGAATTGGGACTGATCTGAGGTGTGAAGGGGCAGGAATTGGGGCTAATCTCAGGTGTAAAGGGGCAGGATTTGGCTTAATCTCAGGTGTGAAGGAGCAGCAATTGGGTCTGATTTGAGGTGTGAAGTAGCAGGAACTGGGGTAACCTGAGGTGTGAAGGGGTAGGGATTTGGGGTGATCTGAGGTGTGAAGGGGCAGAAATTGGGACTGATCTGAGGTGTGAAGGGGCAGGAATTGGGACTGAACTGAGGTGTGAAGGGGCAGGAATTGGGACTGATCTGAGGTGTGAAGGGGCAGGAATTGGGCTTATCTGAGGTGTGAAGGTGCAGGAATTGGGGTGATCTGAGGTGTGAAGGGGCAGTAATTGGGACTGATCTGAGGTGTGAAGGGGCAGGAATTGGGACTGATCTGAGCTGTGAAGAGGCAGGAATTGGGCTTATCTGAGGTTTGAAGGGGCAGGAATTGGGCTGATCTGAGGTGTGAAGGGGCAGAAATTGGGGTGATCTGAGGTGTGAAGGGGCAGAATTGGGACTGATCTGAGGTGTGAAGGGGCAGGAATTGGGACTGATCTGAGGTGTGAAGGGGCACGAATTGGGCTGATCTGAGGTGTGAAGGGGCAGGAATTGGGCTGATCTGAGGTGTGAAGGGGCAGGAATTGGGCTGATCTGAGGTGTGAAGGGGCAGGAATTGGGCTGATCTGAGGTGTGAAAGGGCAGGAATTGAGACTGATCTGAGCTGTGAAGGGGCAGGAATTGGGACTGATCTGAGCTGTGAAGGGGCAGGAATTGGGCTTATCTGAGGTGTGAAGGTGCAGGGATTGGGGTGATCTGAGGTGTGAAGGGGCAGGAATTGGGTTGATCTGAGGTGTGAAGGGGCAGGAATTGGGCTGATCTGAGCTGTGAAGGTGCAGGAATTGGGCTGATCTGAGGTGTGAAGGGGCAGGAATTGGGCTGATCTGAGGTGTGAATGGGGCAGGAATTGAGACTGATCTGAGCCGTGAAGGGGCAGGAATTGGGCTGATCTGAGGTGTGAAGGGGCAGGAATTGGGCTTATCTGGGGTGTGAAGGTGCAGGGATTGGGGTGATCTGAGGTGTGAAGGGGCAGGGATTGGGGTGATCTGAGGTGTGAAGGGGCAGGAATTGGGACTGATCTGAGGTGTGAAGTGGCAGGAATTGGGACTGATTTGAGGTGTGAAGGGGCAGGAATTGGGAGTGATCTGAGCTATGAAGAAGCAGGAATTGGGACTGATCTGAGGTGTGAAGGGGCAGGAATTGGGCTTATCTGAGGTGTGAAGGGGCAGAAATTGGGGTGATCTGAGGTGTGAAGGGGCAGGAATTGGGCTGATCTGAGGTGTGAAGGGGCAGGAATTGGGCTTATCTGGGGTGTGAAGGGGCAGGAATTGGGGTGATCTGAGGTGTAAAAGGCCAGGAATTGGGACTGATCTGAGGTGTGAAGGGGCAGGAATTGGGGCTAATCTCAGGTGTAAAGGGGCAGGATTTGGCTTAATCTCAGGTGTGAAGGAGCAGCAATTGGGTCTGATTTGAGGTGTGAAGTAGCAGGAACTGGGGTAACCTGAGGTGTGAAGGGGTAGGGATTTGGGGTGATCTGAGGTGTGAAGGGGCAGAAATTGGGACTGATCTGAGGTGTGAAGGGGCAGGAATTGGGACTGAACTGAGGTGTGAAGGGGCAGGAATTGGGACTGATCTGAGGTGTGAAGGGGCAGGAATTGGGCTTATCTGAGGTGTGAAGGTGCAGGAATTGGGGTGATCTGAGGTGTGAAGGGGCAGTAATTGGGACTGATCTGAGGTGTGAAGGGGCAGGAATTGGGACTGATCTGAGCTGTGAAGAGGCAGGAATTGGGCTTATCTGAGGTTTGAAGGGGCAGGAATTGGGCTGATCTGAGGTGTGAAGGGGCAGAAATTGGGGTGATCTGAGGTGTGAAGGGGCAGAATTGGGACTGATCTGAGGTGTGAAGGGGCAGGAATTGGGACTGATCTGAGGTGTGAAGGGGCACGAATTGGGCTGATCTGAGGTGTGAAGGGGCAGGAATTGGGCTGATCTGAGGTGTGAAGGGGCAGGAATTGGGCTGATCTGAGGTGTGAAGGGGCAGGAATTGGGCTGATCTGAGGTGTGAAAGGGCAGGAATTGAGACTGATCTGAGCTGTGAAGGGGCAGGAATTGGGACTGATCTGAGCTGTGAAGGGGCAGGAATTGGGCTTATCTGAGGTGTGAAGGTGCAGGGATTGGGGTGATCTGAGGTGTGAAGGGGCAGGAATTGGGTTGATCTGAGGTGTGAAGGGGCAGGAATTGGGCTGATCTGAGCTGTGAAGGTGCAGGAATTGGGCTGATCTGAGGTGTGAAGGGGCAGGAATTGGGCTGATCTGAGGTGTGAATGGGGCAGGAATTGAGACTGATCTGAGCCGTGAAGGGGCAGGAATTGGGCTGATCTGAGCTGTGAAGGGGCAGGAATTGGGCTGATCTGAGCTGTGAAGGGGCAGGAATTAGGCTGATCTGAGGTGTGAAGGGGCAGAAATTGGGGTGATCTGAGGTGTGAAGGGGCAGGAATTGGGCTGATCTGAGGTGTGAAGGGGCAGGAATTGGGCTTATCTGGGGTGTGAAGGGGCAGGAATTGGGGTGATCTGAGGTGTAAAAGGCCAGGAATTGGGACTGATCTGAGGTGTGAAGGGGCAGGAATTGGGGCTAATCTCAGGTGTAAAGGGGCAGGATTTGGCTTAATCTCAGGTGTGAAGGAGCAGCAATTGGGTCTGATTTGAGGTGTGAAGTAGCAGGAACTGGGGTAACCTGAGGTGTGAAGGGGTAGGGATTTGGGGTGATCTGAGGTGTGAAGGGGCAGAAATTGGGACTGATCTGAGGTGTGAAGGGGCAGGAATTGGGACTGAACTGAGGTGTGAAGGGGCAGGAATTGGGACTGATCTGAGGTGTGAAGGGGCAGGAATTGGGCTTATCTGAGGTGTGAAGGTGCAGGAATTGGGGTGATCTGAGGTGTGAAGGGGCAGTAATTGGGACTGATCTGAGGTGTGAAGGGGCAGGAATTGGGACTGATCTGAGCTGTGAAGAGGCAGGAATTGGGCTTATCTGAGGTTTGAAGGGGCAGGAATTGGGCTGATCTGAGGTGTGAAGGGGCAGAAATTGGGGTGATCTGAGGTGTGAAGGGGCAGAATTGGGACTGATCTGAGGTGTGAAGGGGCAGGAATTGGGACTGATCTGAGGTGTGAAGGGGCACGAATTGGGCTGATCTGAGGTGTGAAGGGGCAGGAATTGGGCTGATCTGAGGTGTGAAGGGGCAGGAATTGGGCTGATCTGAGGTGTGAAGGGGCAGGAATTGGGCTGATCTGAGGTGTGAAAGGGCAGGAATTGAGACTGATCTGAGCTGTGAAGGGGCAGGAATTGGGACTGATCTGAGCTGTGAAGGGGCAGGAATTGGGCTTATCTGAGGTGTGAAGGTGCAGGGATTGGGGTGATCTGAGGTGTGAAGGGGCAGGAATTGGGTTGATCTGAGGTGTGAAGGGGCAGGAATTGGGCTGATCTGAGCTGTGAAGGTGCAGGAATTGGGCTGATCTGAGGTGTGAAGGGGCAGGAATTGGGCTGATCTGAGGTGTGAATGGGGCAGGAATTGAGACTGATCTGAGCCGTGAAGGGGCAGGAATTGGGCTGATCTGAGCTGTGAAGGGGCAGGAATTGGGCTGATCTGAGCTGTGAAGGGGCAGGAATTAGGCTGATCTGAGGTGTGAAGGGGCAGGAATTGGGCTGATCTGAGGCATGAAGGGGCAGGAATTGGGACTGATCTGTGCTGTGAAGGGGCAGGAATTGGGCTGATCTGAGGTGTGAAGGGGCAGGAATTGGGACTGATCTGAGCTGTGAAGATGCAGAAATTGGGCTGATCTGAGGTGTGAAGGGGCAGGAATTGGGACTGATCTGAGCTGTGAATGGGGCAGGAATTGGGCTGATCTGAGGTGTGAAGGGGCAGGAATTGGGGTGATCTGAGCTGTGAACGGGCAGGAATTGGGGCGATCTGAGGTGTGAAGGGGCAGGAATTGGGCTTTTCTGAGGTGTGAAGGGGCAGGAATTGGGGTGATCTGAGGTGTGACGGGGCAGAATTGGGACTGATCTGAGGTGTGAAGGGGCAGGAATTGGGACTGATCTGAGGTGTGAAGGGGCAGGAATTGGGCTTATCTGAGGTGTGAAGGGGCAGGAATTGGGCTGATCTGAGGTGTGAAGGGGCAGGAATTGGGCTGATCTGAGGTGTGAAAGGGCAGGAATTTTGCTTATCTGAGGTGTGAAGGGGCAGGAATTGGGTTTATCTGAGGTGTGAAGGTGCAGGGATTGGGGTGATCTGAGGTGTGAAGGGGCAGGAATTGGGTTGATCTGAGGTGTGAAGGGGCAGGAATTGGGCTGATCTGAGCTGTGAAGGTGCAGGAATTGGGCTGATCTGAGGTGTGAATGGGCAGGAATTGGGCTGATCTGAGGTGTGAAGGGGCAGGAATTTTGCTTATCTGAGGTGTGAAGGGGCAGGAATTGGGTTTATCTGAGGTGTGAAGGTGCAGGGATTGGGGTGATCTGAGGTGTGAAGGGGCAGGAATTGGGTTGATCTGAGGTGTGAAGGGGCAGGAATTGGGCTGATCTGAGCTGTGAAGGTGCAGGAATTGGGCTGATCTGAGGTGTGAATGGGGCAGGAATTGAGACTGATCTGAGCCGTGAAGGGGCAGGAATTGGGCTGATCTGAGCTGTGAAGGGATAGGAATTGAGCTGATCTGAGCTGTGAAGGGGCAGGAATTAGGCTGATCTGAGGTGTGAAGGGGCAGAAATTGGGCTGATCTGAGGCATGAAGGGGCAGGAATTGGGACTGATCTGTGCCGTGAAGGGGCAGGAATTGGGCTGATCTGAGGCGTGAAGGGGCAGGAATTGGGACTGATCTGAGCTGTGAAGATGCAGGAATTGGGCTGATCTGAGGTGTGAAGGGGCAGGAATTGGGACTGATCTGAGCTGTGAAGGGGCAGGAATTGGGCTGATTTGAGGTGTGAAGGGGCAGGAATTGGGGTGATCTGAGCTGTGAAGGGGCAGGAATTGTTGTGATCTGAGGTGTGAAGGGGCAGGAATTGGGGTGATCTGAGGTGTGAAGGGGCAGGAATTGGGGTGATCTGAGCTGTGAAGGGGCAGGGATTGGGGTGATCTGAGGTGTGAAGGGGCAGGAATTGGGCTTATCTGAGGCGTGAAGGTACAGGAATTGGGACTGATCTGAGCTGTGAAGGGACAGGAATTGGGACTGATCTGAGGTGTGAAGGGTCAGGAATTGGGACTGATCTGAGCTGTGAAGATGCAGGAATTGGGGTGATCTGAGCTGTGAAGGGGCAGGAATTGGGCTTATCTGAGGCGTGAAGGTACAGGAATTGGGACTGATCTGAGCTGTGAAGGGGCAGGAATTGGCACTGATCTGAGGTGTGAAGGGTCAGGAATTGGGACTGATCTGAGCTGTGAAGGGGCAGGAATTGGGCTGATCTGAGGTGTGAAGGAGCAGGAATTGGGCTGATCTGAAAGAACTTATTATTAGGATGACCAAATAAGTTTTTATTTACTTTACCACTTAAAGCACAATATTTGTGTATTACTATTATTGAAGTTGTTTACAGAAATTTCTACATATTTTCTTTTTCCTGCTTGTGAGCGTGAAGTGGACATTTTGTTTTATAGAACCGGCGCTCTCAGTTTCTTTAAAAAAAAAATCGTCTCACTCTGCTCAAAAGGTTGTCTACCCCTGCTCTAGGTTTACATGTCAGTTGAATGTTGGTATGCAGTGAGTCACTTTATTTGTAAATTCAAAAATGTAACCAATGTAAATATTTACATGATTTGTTGATGAACATGTGTGCATTGCTAAACACCGGAGGTTATTTGTAGTAACACAGGAATCTGTAACGCACCTTTTTTTCTTTTTAAAAAAAAAGCAAGTGTTCCATGATTATGTTCTGAAAATGTCACAATGTATGGGGTCTCTCCAATCTATCGTCCCCCAACCAGCAAAGTGCTGCAATTGAGAGGCGATAAAATACATTCTCAGCTGTGGTACTGCTAGGCTCCCCTCTTCCTTAGTACACTCAAGGATAGACCCCATACAAGCTGTGCTTTTGAGTCACTGCTCTTATTATAATCTCATAGCCCAGTTAGAATCGGGATCATTTGCGAGTATTCAGTCTAGACCAACATTGGTCATTATGAATAAAATATGGCAAGAAATGAGACGTAAATTGGAATATGTAGGAGTGTCAGAATTTTCACCAATTTGGGGGAACAGGTATTATGAAGATTTATGTAAACTAGAAGGGTTTGAGTACTGGCGTTCTAAAGGAATACAATATATTTTGCAGCTTTATGTTCAAAATGTTATGCGTTCATTTCAGTAGCTACAGGAGTCGTTCCAATTACATCATAATAACTTCTATAAATATTTACAACTGCGTCATGCAGCTACCTTGCAGTTTAAGGGTGTCGGGATGAATACAAGATCTATGCCATTGATATCTTTATTGGCGGGTGCTAAGAAGAAAAAAGAAAGGTCTAATTACATTAGCTTATAACCAACTTATGATGAAGTATCAATATTCTGAAGAGGGCCCCATTGGTATCCATATCACATGTACAATGCCTATCTCAATTGTTTATTATATATAGGACGCCGGAAAAATTATATAAGTGGAGGAGGAGGGAAACCCCGGATTGTCCGAGGTGTAAGCAGGCCCGGGCTGATTTGATCCATATGTTGTGGGAACTGCCCCAAGCTGGTCAGATATTGGCGAGAGGTGGTGTCCACAATTAATGAGGCTTACAATACCAATATAGAAATGGAACCAAAGACTTGTCTACTGGGCTATGTTAATTAAGAGCTATATCCATGGGACAAATTAATACCAATTGGCAGATTACTATTCATAGCTCGTAAGATAATTGCTAGACAATGGATGTCTTCTAATAGACTAGTATTCGAGGAATGGCGTTCTGAGGTAAATGCGACGATATTGTCTATTTGTTGTTCATTTGTTTGTTCTGTTATGCCCTGTACACACGGTCGGACTTTCCGACGGAATATGTGCGATCGGAGCTTGTTGTCGGAAATTCCGACCGTGTGTGGGCTCCATCGGACTTTTTCCATCGGAATTTCCAACATGCAAAGTTTGAGAGCAGGCTATAAAATTTTCTGATAACAAAATCTGTTCGTGTAAATTCCAACCGTGTGTGGAGAATTGCGCCGCACAAAGTGCCATGCATGCTCAGAATAATTTAAGAGACGAAAGCTATTGGCTACTGCCCTGTTTATAGTCCCGACTTAAGTGTTTTACGTCACCGCGTTCAGAACGATTGGATTTTCCGACAACTTTGTGCGACCGTGTGTATGCAAAACAAGTTTGAGCCAACATCAGTCAGAAAAAATCCATGGATTTTGTTGTCGGAATGTCCGATCAATGTCCGATCGTGTGTACAGGGCATAAGGAATGTTAAATTGGTATTCTGGAGATTTTCTGTAACTAGAGAGAGGTATTGTAAAGTAGTAATGTGTATAATCTGCAGATAATGCAATTTGTCTTGTTGATCAGCTGTAATGTTTGAAAGCTTTAATAAATAATGAAGATTAAAAAAAAAAAAAGAAAAGAAAACGTCACAATGTCAAATGTCGCATAAAATACATAGTCCACGGTCTTCTTACATGGTGCATGCATAGTGTGTCCTCTTCAAGCCGCTCAGCGTTGCTGGGATAAGGAAAGAAAGCCCCCATTTTGCATTTACCTCATTTGAAGGAGAGAAGCGTGCCACCATGAGGCTGAGAGCAAGTGTCCAAACTCTGCTGGGTCCCATAGGGTGTTCGGAAGAAGCAAAGGTAAACAATATGGAAGTATATTGGGCAGGCTTTGGGGATGACAGCAGAGGCCTATAGTTGTGCCAATCACATTAAACTGTATTTTACAAAAAGGCACAGTGCAACACAGTGTAATATGCTGAGGCCCTTTGTCTGCATGGATTGTTTTACTCCATAAGGTGGACTTCGAATTTAAAATGCAGCTTGTGATTTTCAGGCAAGTGACTGTTCCTAGATAGGAATAATCTGCTACCATTGGTTTTCATCAGGTAGGAGAAAGCCTTGAACATATTTTGGCTGATATTTGATTCCACGTGAAAGCACGCCTTTAATCTTTTTAAACTCTTGCAGGGGCTTACCTTTTTATGAGCAATTTTCAAGTTTCGCTTTTTAGGTCCGTTAATCTGGCAATACGTTTGAAACAACCAATACTACAGCGATATGTATCATTTTTTTTTTAGACTTTTTTACCGGAATTGTCTTACAATATATTAATCTTTTGCGAATTTTAAAAGTTAAAGAAGTTAGAAAAAGAATAGTTTTAACACAACTGGTTATCTAAACTATAGATACAAAGTACAATTGTAATAAGGCTAAACTGATTTTGCTACTGTTAGAGTTTCAATCGGTCTTCTAGAAGGGACAAAGTTGGGGCGCAAATTGGTTGAAAACTCTCAACATTCAGACCTTGGGCTTTCGCCAAATAAAAAAAATCAGAAGGACAGGGGATGCCGCATCTGATCACTAGAAATCTAATTGAGAAAAAAACATACATGGACTTTCTCAAGTACCCCATAGACACATACAGCAATTTATTCCAAAATAAAAATTTTATAACGCAAATCAAGTTAAGAATCACAAATACATTATTACGTTGCAATATTTTAATTGATGTTTATTATAAAGAACAAAAGAACAACAAACAACATTTGTCATACATTTGGACATTGTAAAGAAAATCGTGTGGATGAAATCTTATGCCACAAGCATAAGTAACAATCATAATAGAACAATATTAATGCTATCTAGTGTTGGGCATAAAGTGAAGGATGTTACACCAAACCCCCAGCCACCCCATTTGAGAGCTAACTGTGACCGGGGGGGGTTGGATGAGAGCCAACACAGCCTACCCTTACTTTAAATTGTTTATGTTATGAATTTGTATTTGTTTACGATGCAGGAATTTTCATGACAGTGGCATAGACAGGTATGTTCTAAGAACAAGAACTAAAGAATTAGTGATTCCAAAACAAAGAGACAGACGTCACTAACACTTTAGAGAATCGGACATGT
Source organism: Aquarana catesbeiana (assembly GCF_042186555.1). Classification (NCBI taxonomy): domain Eukaryota; kingdom Metazoa; phylum Chordata; class Amphibia; order Anura; family Ranidae; genus Aquarana; species Aquarana catesbeiana. The sequence goes on along the minus strand of NC_133325.1, from coordinate 349,576,811 downwards.
GTAGCGAATAACAGAACTAAAGAGATGGCTTCTCTTATTAGTCTGGAATCACAGGCAATGTCATCTGTCACCAACAATAATATAACCATAAGTCTCACAGCTGAACCTCGCGAGAGAAGTTCTTGGCATTGTGAAGGATAAGGGGAAGGAGAAAAAGGGGGGGGGTATTATAATCCTCGAAACAAGGAGAGAACTAGGTCCAAGAAGTAGAAATATTAGGAGGAGACGAGCTTGGTACCCACGTAGTACCTGTGGTCACAGACAAAGGTACGTGAATGTATGACGCCCAGGGTTCCGACGTTCGTTCAAACAAGGCACTTCGGTCATTGATCATACTAGCAATTTTTTCATGTATCATAATCCATGATATTTTGTGTTTTTAAATCGTCTAAAGGATACGAAGGGTGTCTTCCATGCTCCCGCTGTAGTGATTTTTGCCGCCATTAATATAAAGTAAATCAGATGTTTCAAGGGACGCTTGGTTGCTGATCAATGGAGAGCCCTGTTACTTTGAGGAACATCGAGAACACCCTATTCTAGAATACCCTAATTTTAGAGCATTCCCACCATATGTGAAACATCGAACCCCGCAACATACAGCCCCTGAAACATTCCGAAGATGCTGTAGTATACATCCTGGCCAGGCAAGTCGGGACCAAGTACCATTTGGTCAGCACTTTAAGTCTGGCCTCCACAAGGGAGACATTGAGTATTCCCTTATAGGCAACCTAAAGCCTAGCTGACCAGGAATTTAAGTCATCGGCACAATTGAGATCCCTCCCCCAGGCCAGCATGTATGGCTGTTTCCGAGACTGGGTGAGCAGCGATTCATACACCATAGACCCCTCTAGTGCCCTGATCCCTAGTGCACCATTGTTTGTATGTAGTTAGTGAAGGGGGTTCTCATGTCTCGGCCAAACTGAATGTAAAAAGTGAGCAATTTGGAAAAAAAACAAACATTTTTTTTCTGAGACGGGAATTTTTAGAACCGAGAAACAATGAAGTAGGGTGAAGGGACCTCTATGAGTAAAGAAGTGGCCGATACCATATAGGCCCTTGCCTGTCCACCACTTAAATGCTCCTATGTCCATACCGGAGGGAAAAGCAGGATTGCGAAATATGTGCCAATGGGGTGAATGCAGAAGTTGGTAACGGGTTATGTCTCTGACGATCCTATAAAGCAGAGGAGTGAGATAAGGTGGGTGCTCTTATTAAAGGGCGGTCTTTTAAAGGGCGTCATAGTAAATAATCAATGGTGAAGGAGGGGATAGCGTGGCATTCCATCTGAACCCATTCCTGTCTCTCGTAGCAAAAGTACACAACCGACAGTTGCATCAGTTGGGCTGCCTTATAATATGCATAAAAGTTGGGTACTCTGAGACTTCCCTTTGCCCTAGGAGCAAATAGAGTTGAACAAGCCAAAATATGGCCCTTCGTGCCCAAAATAAACTTTACCACTTTGGACTGAAAACTGAGTAAATCCTCTCTAGAGACCGCTACCGGCAGGAATCTAAATAAATAGAGAAGTTCAAGTAGAAGAATCATTTTGACTGCATGTATTCTACCGAGCCACAAAAGATCATATAGGGTCCAGCTAGAAAGCAGTTGTTCTAAAATAATAATTCACCGCATATAAGTCCCGTAAATGAGAAAGCGTGGAATCGGGGATGTTGATGTTCATGGCGGAGGATTTGAATCCAGACTAAAATACATTATTAAATGATCAGCTTATATAGAGGCTGATCTTTTAATAATGTATTTGTGATTTTTAACTTGATTTGTGTAATAAAAATTACATTTTGGAATAAATTATTTGTGTCTATAAGGTACTGAGAAAGTTCATGTACTGTATGGTTAATTTTTTCTTAAATTTGAAACTCCAAAAGTCACAAAATCTTTCTTGTTTACTTGGTGGTGTCAGCTTCTGTGGAGAAAGGATGATGCGGGCATGGCAAAATCTTAGGCCCCTTTCACACAGGTTTTCTATCTGTCTGTTTTTCATCCGTCCATACCTGTTCCCACAAAGCACCTTGTCTCCATGTTAATGAGGACAAGGGTCCAGTGGTTGTGGGAGTATGGGGGGTGATTTATCAGAATCCGGAAGCCCCCAGAAACAAGAGGCCCCTAGATCCCGGCCCCCTATGTGAATGAGCAGGGGGTACATTCACAAACAAAAGTCACGTAAAATAAGCACACAACTTAGTTTTTGACAAGTCCTTTATTCAAAAGAAAAAATCGATGTCCCAGATGTACATCCATCGTCCAGAGATGTAGGTCCATGTCTGTCACAAAGAACACTGGCCTCCGTTCGGCACGAAAAAAGCCCGGCGAACCCAACCACTCCTATGACTTGCCGACACTGATTGATAGCTTCGCTCCCCCCCACCGCTAAAGTAAGCAAAGGGGCGAGATGCCGAGATCACCAGGTGACATAATCTGGTCACTCCCCCCTCCCCTTATTTACATCAGCAATGGGGACCAAATGACAGCTCCACTTCCCCCGCCGCTAAAGTAAACAGGCGTAATCACCTGGTGACATCACTGACCATATATGGATATGTCCATATACAATCAGTGATGCCATAAGGGGGTGGGGGAAGCGGAGCAAATAGTGTAATTGATGATGAATGTACAGTATATCAGGGTTTTTTTTTTTTTTTTAATAAAGGACTTGTCAAAAACGGTGTTGTGTGTTTTTTATATTGCTTGAGTTTTCTTGGTGAATTAGTAGGGGTGGGTTATTGAAGGGGGCTTCCAGATTCTAATAAGTCACCCCTCCGCACCCCCATAACCACCTTGCCAGGGTTGTGGGGAAGAGGCCCTTGCCCTCATCAATAACCCCCAATGTTGAAGGCATGGGACCTGGTATGATTCAGGAAGGGGGGACCACACGTGTGCCCCCTCTTCCAGCCCCATTCCTGGCCTGCAAACAGTGTTGGGGTTTGGTTTGGAATGTTGGACCTCACACATTTTTTTGTGAGGTTCCCCCTCAATCCATAAGAGACCTAAAGGGCCTGGTATGAATTGGACGGGACCCCACACCATTTTTTTTTTGTTTGTCATGGGAGTGAGGTCCCCCCAAACCATACCAGGCCCTTCAAGTCTGATATGAATTGGGGAGGGAGGGGGGACCTGCACATCATTTTTTTCATGTCTGCTCTTGTTTACATTCTGTTGTCCATGAGGAATGAGTCATGGTTTTTTTAAGGATGCCAGAAGGCAGATCTAAACTAATGTAAAAACTGTGGTAAACTGAATCCATTTTTCTTTATAAAAAATCATGACTGAACGAATGATGCACATGTGAAAGGGGCCTTATATTGAATTTTTCAAACAAGGTTTTCATTTTGATTTTGAATTGCACACTATATTCCATATATACCTGCACTCTTGCCTAGGTGCATCACAATGCAATAGTTACATCCAATATAATAAACGTTGGTAATTTTAAACAAATTCTACAATTGTCTGAGTATAAAACCTGTATAAGCAAGCAGTCCAAAGTCTCAAGGGGCTAATTAGCAGCAAATCACAGCACAATTCAAGTTAGAAAACTTACAGGAGGTCAGAGGCTATTGAGGTCAAATGTAATCATACTTTGTTCTTCAGTGCAGTATACAAGTTCTTTGTCTGAGAGTATAAATTCAGTGCACATGCCTGTAATGAGATCATCATTTCAATTAAAGCAGTACACTATCACACTAGGGGAATCATTTTTAAACGTGTCTTAAAGTGGATCTGTAGTAAAAAAAGAAAAGTGTGAACGGGCAGGCTTTCTAGTACAGTAGAGACACATACTATGTCTCTTCAACAATAGTATTTTTACCTGCCTATTCACATTGTACCTTGAGCTGTGCATCTTGGTGAGGGTGGAGCCATAAACTTTCCTAATATGAGGGCAGTACCAAAGGCAGAGCTACCTGCAGGGAACTGTGCCCTGAGTTATACCGTAAATGAAAGTAGTGAAATTGTAATTTTTATACAGTTCAAGTGCTTATCTGTTACAAAGGTAGGTAGTAAACTGGCAGAGGTTTAAAAAAATTAGGTTACCACAAACTAAAAAAAAAAAAAAAAAATCAGATTCTTACAAAATACCTTGTTTGGGGAAACAAGTAATTGGGTAACAAATTCTAACTTGTCTGCAGCAGTTAAAGGATAATAAGTGACCCTGTCACCACAGGGTCACTTTTACAAAATAGGGCACCTGTAAGAGAAGCGTGAATATAATCAACTGTCGGATAATGTGATGTGTGAAATAATGTACAAGCCTGTGGAAAGAACCCGTGGCCAGCAGGTCCACACCCAGAATTGTAGAATACTTACAGTGGCTGGGGAGCAGAGAAGTGACAGCTGGCCAGAATGGTATGTATATTCACGCTTCTTTTACAGGTGACCTATTGGGTAAAATTGAACCTATGGTGACAGGATCACTTTAAGCTTTAAAAGAGCATGCAAACAATCCCCACTGGTGTCCCAAATTTTGCTGATTTCTAACAAACCCTTTCTATAAGAATGGTATTGGAGCAGAATGTGTTGATACACCCTTTTTTGCATTACGAGGACAATATTGCAGTGCAGGAAGTAGTATATATTCTCATAATGGCAAGAAGGCAATTAAAAAGTAAGACAGACCTATACTGTACTTATACTATACTTACAACCCTGAAATGTGTAAACCTTTCCTTAGGAGATTTTAAAAAAAAAACTAAGGTATCAGTGAGTATAGTTTCCTACACTATCACAGGGTACTTGGAAAGTGGTGGAAACTGACCAGACCTAAGTCACAGCAAAACCTGAACACAAGGTTCTGAGAGTCAACATTAGTGTGTGTGGCTTTTATTACTGCAGAAGTTGGCTACTTCAAGTCAAACATTTAGATAAAAGCTTGTTAAAATTAGTCTTGTTTAGTTTTATCTTGACATTTTATTTGTGATTTAATTTCACTGATGACATATACTGGAAAAATGGGCTTATCCTAAAGCTTTTGATTGCAGTGTATCTATATCAGCCTTTTTCAGCCAGGGTACCTTGAGGTTTCTTCAGGGGTGCCTTGGCAAAATGTCTAAAAAATACCCACAAATTGTATACAAGACGGCGTGTGGGTGAAACCTGCCTTTTCTCCATCAGTGTTGGGGTCACATTAGCTGAGTGATAGAGAAAAACCGAGGGAGAAGAAAAACAATAGCAATACTAGTCAGTACCAGTTTGCAAAAGTGTATTTGCTTTAGAAGAATAAATCCCCTCTAACATTGGCTGTCCTACGTGTGTGGTTGTTGCTGCAATATGTAAAATTTTAGATTAGTTTTTACATTTTAGAATGGGGTGCCTTGAGATTGTGTATACATTTTTAAAGGGTGCCTTGACTGAAAAAAGGTTCAGAAACACTGCTAGATATAATATGTTTGTTTTACAATTGCACATTCAATTTATGATCAAGGATTCTTAGAGAACTACAGGTTAGCTAAAGAGAGTACTGTGAAGGCTGGCCCTTTCTTTTTTTAAATTTTCTGCCATTTGTGTCCCATTGGGGAAAATTCACATTCCTTCCTCTCTCAAAGCCAAAACAGGTAGTGAGTGGAAATCCCACCGAAGTGAAGGAATTCCTGGTTGTGAAGAGAGTTCCCATTGGAAGATATTCCCTCCATTCCCGTCAAGACATGACATAGTCATTGTTTACTCATACTGCCTCATGTCTACTAATGGTCATATATGATAGGTCCTTATTATAATGAAATCTATGGCAGAAATAATACCACGCTTAATTTTGAAATCATTTGTCCCTCCTTTAGCCTTGTGTTTTTTCGGAACAGTGAGTGCCGGTTCACACAGGGGTGACTTGTCAGGCGACCTAGCTGCCTGACAAGTCGCCTCCCATTCTGTACAATGGAACCGTTCTAATAGGAGCGACGCAAGTCGCTCCGACTTTGAAAAAGGTTCCTGTACTACTTTGGGGGCGACTTGCATAGACTTCTATACAGAAGTCGTTTTGCAAGTCGCCGTGGCAGTCGTGTGCAGGTCCGTGCCTGAGTCAGTACAATACATCCAGACAGGATACAGTGTTAAAACAACAATAAAGGCTGAATGTCACTGAATATATCAGAAACCTCAGCAATATGTCATACCTACACAACTCATGATCTCATAATGCCAAGATGGTAAAATATCTTACTGATGTTTAACTTTTTATTAGTCAGCCACCATAGAAGTGTGCCCTATATTGTACACTCCTGCTCCAAGCCCTAGATCATTGTTGGCAATCTTTTACTTTTTAAAATGCTTGTGGCCACCTTTGAAAGCATGTACCAAAATGTATACAGGTGCACACAAGTTTGCATGTTTATATGCACTTATACTTGTGATCACCAAACAAAGCATTTGTGCAAACCTACTAATGCCATTAAATCTGTCTCCCGCAGCCCCTTTCAAGGGGAGGATGCGGATGAATTTATAGAGAATGCATAAAAATGTATGTCTTCTAATCAGACTCATTCCTTGACCAGGTTATTTTGTGACCTAAGTGTTAATATATTTTTTAGCACATGCCCAGATGTCTTTCTGCTGTCTGTATTGGTGTATTTCACATTATTTTTGAAATATTATTATTATTAGTATGTGCAGTACTTTAAATGTGATTTTCAAACACCTTTTAATTAACCTTTTAATGTCCCAAAATCCTCTGATTAGATAATATCAGGGCTGTAAAAAGTATTATGTAAATATTTTCTGCTCACATTTATCTACAGTATATGCTCCATTGGTGAACATAGTTTTTATGAGCTCCTCAACTGTGAACAGCAGCTGACAGAAATCAATTTTATTCTTTACGTCAATTTGATGACTTCAAAATATACTGGCTCTTGAAAATCCAGGCAAAGTAAATCCTGGCTCTTAACACTTTACTTTTTAGAACAGAAGATTTGGGGAATTTTTGCGTTTGGAAAATATATCGGCTGCACATGCAGCAATGTAGAATTAGTGTTTATAAGAGTACGGCCACGAGCAACCATTCAGTTGTATGGCAGGCTCTAAGCAGCATGTGACTCCCCAGGGTGCAGGGAGAATTATGCTAGGCTCAGTTTAGTGTGTGAACGTGTGCATGTATGAACCCTTTTTTTATTTATATTTTATTTTAATTTTTTTACTGCTAGTTAGGAACATGTCCATAGGCTGGGAGCAAGTTCACTTTTAAGTTAATGCATTTAAAGTGGACCTATCCCTTAAAGGTGAGTTAACTGATATGATAGAGAAGGACTGAAATTAGTTTTCTGGTACAATAGTTTTTATTGAGAATAAAAACAAAACAAATTACAAGCTGAGCATATAAATCCCACGCAGGGGATTGAAACAGGTAAAAGAACATGTAAACATAGAAGAAGCACACTTTTTTGGCGGGCTTAATCAAAAGAAGGGCAAAAGTGCAAAAACATCTGGCATCTGGTGCTGGAAATGGCAACAAGTGTCCTGGCACAGTGAAGCAGAAGGGGTGATATCACCCACCCCTTAGTAGAAAAGCAAAAAAAAAATATGGGGGGTAGTAGAACTCAGGTCTGAGCCCTAGCCGGGGAGCAGGAAAAAAAGAGGGGGTGGGGGTTGGGAAAGAGAAGGGAAAAAAGAGGCAGACAAAAGTACTGAAATTAGTTTTCTTAAAATGATACTAAAGTCTCTCCTCTTCCTTTTTTTTTTTTTTTTTTAGGTAAAAGTAACAAACATGTTATACTTAACTGCTCCGTGTAGTGGATTTGCACAGAGCAGCCCAGATCCTACATTTCTCGGGTCCCTCTTCTGTGTTCCTGGCCCTTCCCTCCTGTTGAGTGTTCCTACAGCAATTGCTACTTGCTATGGGGGCACCTGCACCGAGCTGCAGCTCCTTGTGTCCATTCAGACACAGAGCCGCGACCTGGCCCATCCCCTTTCTCTCCTCATTGGCTAACAAACTTTGGCAGCAACGGGAGCAAAGGGCACCACACTACTGTCTCAGCCAATGAGGAGGGGAGTCCTGGGCAGCGGAGACACTCATGCAACATCGCTGGATCTAGATGGGGCTCAGGTAAGTATTTGAGGGGCTGAGGGGGGCAGCTGCCCACAGAAAGTTTTTTTATCTTAATGCATAGAACGCATTACTATAAAAAACCTTCTGCCTTTACAATCACTTTAACCACTTGAAGACCAGGCCTTTTCTGGCACTTGTTATACGCACAGGCGTATAACATGCACCTTCATATAAACAACTTTGAAGCAAATTAAGGGTCAGTGCCCATCAATGCAGCCTAATTAGTGCCCATCTGCAGCCTCCCCATCTCCCATCAATGCAGCCTGATCAATGCCCATCTGCAGCCTGATCAATGCCCATCTGCAGCCCATCTCCCATAAATGCAGCCTGAACCGTTCAGGAAATCACCGAGCCGCCATCTCCTGTTTACTCACTCAGCTCTCACTCGGCTCTCGCGCACACACAGTTCCGACTCCGCCATTGGCATTGGACCAGCTTCTGTGATAGACAGAATACAGGTCTAATGCCGTGGCGGAGGCGGGACTGTGTGTGTGATGTGAGAGCCGAGTGGGAGAGTAAACAGGATATGATGTCTCTGTGAATTCCGGCAGCGCTCGTCCCCCTTCTTCTCCTCCTAGGTATACTATTGGCGTATAACGCATAAACCCATGGTTTGCCCCCTATTTTCAGGGGAAAAAAGTGCGTGTTATACGCCGATAAATACGGTTAACCCCAAACATTATATATTGTTTTAGAAGCAGAGGCCCTAGAGAATAAGTTGATGGGTTTTGCAATTTTTTATGTCACACGATATTTATGCAGTAGTTTTTCCAACGTGGTTTTTAGGGAAAAAAAACACTTTTTTGAATTTTAATGCAAATAAAACCACCATACATAACCCAATTTTTGTAAAATATAAAAGATGTTAAACTGAGTAATTAGATCCCAAACATGTCGCACTTTAATATTGCCCGCGCAATGGTGACAAACAACGTAAATTTTACTATCCCTAGGCGACACTTAAAAGCCTTTACAGGTTACCACTTTAGATTTACAGAGGAGGTCTAGTGCTAAAATTACTACCCATGATCTGATGTTCGAGGCAGTACCTCTCCTGTGGGAAAATTGCTGTTTGCGTGCGCGTAGGTGTCTTTGTTTAATTTTTTTTTTATCACTTTTATTGCTCTCTTAAGGAATGTAAACATCTATTGTGACAGCAATAGTTACATGACAGGTACTTTTAACCTTGAAACCATTCAAAACACCAAAATCTGCAATTTTTAATACTTTTGAAAATGGCACCATTGACATCCAGGTTATCCTGGAAGTGATGTCATGTCATGGCATCCGGAGTATTATAGCAGAGACCTGATCAAAGCCAATCCTGGCTTTGTATAGGTCCCTGACTAGCCATCAATCGTGCTGGCTAGTAGCTCAGGCCTCCTGGTGGATTGGGAGAGCCCAAGAGAGCCACGAAAGGTGGCGAGTGAGGGGGGGGGGGCTGAACGTCCCCTCCCGCTGCTTGTAATGGCAATCAATTGGATAGTTTTTTGGAAATCTGGTTTGTGGTCTCTAATACAGGAATGATGAAAGTCCAGGCTATACTCCTGGTTTTTGACAGGTACTAAGAGTAGTAGTTTTGAATGCCGAACTGATAAATAGTAACTCTTCCTGCATTCTGATAAACTCTCTCAAGTTTATGTTCATAGCTCCTTGTTTGTGCGTTGGTTGCCATGAGTGGATATTGGCAACCACTATATAGTTCTCAAGCACCTTGTAATTTGAGCATGTGTGCAGTTATGACAGGTGTCATGTAAGACAGGTTAAAGATTGAGGAAGGATGCATCCTTAAAAGGGAAGTATGGGATAAAAAAAGATACCCAGGTGGATGCAGCATTGATCCGATGCTGCATCTGTCCCTGGCCCGCTCTGCAGAAAAGGCCACTGATCTCTCAGTTCTTAGCATTCTGTGAGCATTGAGCTGGGGACTGTCAGTCTCCGGTTTACTGCTCTGCCCCTCCAGCGCTTATTGGAGTGCTGGGCTGTGAAGGGGGCAGGAGGGCCTGGCTCAGGCTCTCAGTGGATCACTGAAAGCCTGAGCCAGCTATCTGTCTAGGCTTCTAGATGATAACCAACTGAATGGTCGGGATCTTTTCAGAGCCTGGACTGGCTGTGTGACATCAGCTGAAAGGCTGAACTCAGATCACAGGAGTGCAGAACGAACTGAACTCCTGTGATCCATAGGCGAAGTATAGCCAAAATAGCTTTAGCTATACTTCTCCTTTAATTGCTAAGGGGGGAGAATCTGGAAACATTTAACACACTGTACGTTTTTATAGTGAGGATCTTGCTGGATTTTCTGTTGGTAATCTGGCTAATTTTCTAAAATGTAAAAATGCACTACAGTTCCTCTTTACTACTAGCAGATATAAACAATGTAAACTATTGGCGGTATATAAATCCTTTATAATGATATTTACATTCTTTCAATTGTATTTACTAAACTTTAAAAAACAGTCTGAGCAATTGTTAAAGAATAACTATCGGGAAGTATGGCATATCAAGGTTCCCAGGTTCAGTGCCATAATCTTAATGATTTGCTGTGTTTTTCTTGGGTCACCTTTACAGCATTGTGGTTCAGCTAGTCACCTAATAGTGGTTGTGTATTCCTTATAACCTCTCAAGTGCATATACAGTGGATATAAAAAGTCTACACACCCCTGTTAAAATGCCAGGTTTCTGTGATGTAAAAAAAATGAGACAAAATAAATAATTTCAGAACTTTTTACACCTTTAATGTGACCTATAAGCTGTACAACTCTGGACAACAACTGAAAATCTGAAATCTTTTAGGGTGGGGGAGTAAAAAAAAAAAAACTAAAATAATGTGATTGCATAAGTGTGCACACCCTCTTATAACTGGGGTTGTAGCTGTGTTCAGAATTAAGCAATCACATTCAAGCTGCCATCATTTAAAGTGCCTCTGATTAACCTCAAATAAAAGGTTAGCTGTTCTAGTAGGTCTTTCCTAACATTTTCTTAGTTGCATCCTACAGCAAAAGCCATGGTCCACAAAGAGCTTCCAAAGCATCAGAGGGATATCATTTTTAAAAGGTATCAGTCAGGAGAAGGGCACAAAAGAATTTCCAAGGCATTAGATATACCATGGAACACAGTGAAAAAAGTCATCAAGTGGAGAAAATATGGCACAACAGTGACATTACCAAGAACTGGACGTCCCTCCAAAATTGATGAAAAGACGAGAAAACTCGAGAAAACTGGTCAGGCAGGCTGCCAAGAGGCCTACAGCAGCATTAAAGGAGCTGCAGGAATATCTGGCAAGTACTGGCTGTGTGGTACATGTGACCACAATCTCCCGTATTCTTTATATTCTGGGCTATGGGGTAGAGTGGCAAGATGGAAGCCTTTTCTTACGAAGAAAAACATCCAAACCAGGCTAAATTTTGCATAAAAAAACACTGAAATCTGAAGTCTCCCAAAAGCATGTGGGAAAATGTGTTGCAGTCTGATGAAACCAAGGTTGAATTTTTTGGCCATAATTCAAAAAGATATGTTTGGTGCAAAAATAAAACTGCACACCACCAAAAGCACACCATACCCACAGTGAAGCATGGTGGTGGTGGCAGCATCATGCTTTGGGGCTGTTTTTCTTCAGCTGAAACAGGGGCCTTAGTCAAGGTAGAGGGAATTATGAACAGTTCCAAATACCGGTCAGTATTGGTACAAAACCTTCAGGCTTCTGCTAGAACGCTGAACATGAAGAGGTACTTCATCTTTCAACATGACAATAACCCAAAGCATACATCCAAATCAAGAAAGAAATGATTAAAGTTTTGCAATGGCCCAGCCAGAGCCCAGACCTGAATCTGATTGAAAATTTGCAGGGTGATCTGAAGAGGGCTGTGCACAGGAGAAGCCCTTGCAATCTGACAGATTTGGAATGTTTTTGCAAAGAAGATTGGGCAAATTTTGCGAAGCCTGATATTCCATGCTGATAGACTCATACACAAAAAGACAGAGTGCTGTAATAAAATCAAAAGGTGCTTCAACAAAGTATTAGTTTAAGGGTGTGCACACTTATGCAACCAACCATATTATTTTATTTTTTTATTTTTACTTCCCTCCACCTGAAAGATTCCAGTTTGTTGTTCTGAGTTGTACAGTTTATAGGTCACATTAAAGGTGGAAAAAGTTCTGAAATGATTTATCATTCTCATCACAGAAACCTGACATTTTAACAGGGGTGTGTAGACTTTTTATAGCCACTGTACTTCTCCTGTGGCACTTAGTTCTGTACTCCTGTGACCCAGATTCAGCGACTGCTGGCTTTAGCCCGCTGTCAGAAGACGTCACAGAGCCGGTCAAGACCTGCAGCTGGCTCAGCTCTCAGCACTTCCGCCCCCTCCACAGCCCGGTGCTCCATTGAGTGCTGGCAGTGCCAGTGAGACTGGCAGTCACCAGCTTTTTGCTCACTGAAGACCAAGAACTGGGTGATCCGTGACCTTTGATTATTCAGTTCTTGGTGTAGACACAGGAGGGGACATCTAAATGGGTAGGCTGGTGTGAACTAGGCCCTGTGTTGGCAGCAGTGCCGATATGCTGAATACAGTGCATTGCAATGTACCTTTTTTTTTCTTCTAAGTTTATTGAAATGCCACGTCTCATCCAGTGGTCTTTTCCACAAAGTTGTTGTGATGCGGTATACTGGATAGTAACATGGTTGAGTGAAAAAAGTATAGCATGCTCTGCTTTTTCTCAGCACACACCACCACACTTAATTTTAAATGAGACAAATTGCCTTGTCTTTGCATTGGGACTGTACTAGGAAATAGCGCAGCCCGACCCACCTGGCGTTAAATGGGCCATAAATCAGGCTATATTGAAAATTTTTTTACAATTCTTTAACGTAAGTGTCTACCCGGTCAATATAGAGCAAAATATAAGATGTTTGCTGGCATTATGTATTGTCTAGTGCTTAATGGTTGCCACTTACTTTTTTTCTCAAAAATAATGTACCCAGATGTGTGCTGCATGCATCATTTTTGAATGGCTCCAATTGTATTGTGCTTCTGTGACTATAAACTGTGTCATACGCCTCTCTGGTTGAATGTGTAAGATGCCTTTTTTTCAAATTCTTTAGCCTTCATCTTTATAGGTGGCAGTTAAATGAGTAATAAGGTTATTTATTAGGCCTTAGTCATAGATTTCACTAGAGCTTTTCCATATGGCGTCTGTTGAACAGCTGCTTTGCTGAACAATCCATAGCTAGTAAAGACCACCATAAAAAGTGGAAGCTGCACTTCCCAAAATCGATGGTAAATTTTGAACATGTAGGGATATTCAAGTTTATCCGATTACTGTCTTTCAACTCTCAATTTAGCTAGGGAGCATGTGATAGTGTGGAGCCTAAGCTGATACTTAATTGATGTCAGACTGAGATCTTGTGACCAGAATGATCATTAGGCTGCTGCTGTGTTTAATCATGCAATGACAAAGTCATGGAAGTAGTAAGCTGGGATTTTGTTTTTCTTTACAATCTCCATTTATAAGGTAGGCAAGATATATTATGCATTATTGAGCTATTTATATACCATGTAGAAAATGGAGAGCTTACACTGTACAGTATAATGAAAGATGAACAAAAGCCATGGGAAGCAGTTCACTAATTCATAGCTTATTTAGCATTCTCATTATTGTATGGTGTTTATTTTTTTTAAGGTCAAAAATGATGATTTGAGTTTACTTAGAGGTTTTCCTGTACTGATCAGTTGCATGAACCACATACTTGTTATTGATTTTTGCAGTATTTTTTGTGTCTTCAATTCACAAAAAGATTACTAATTGTTTGAGGGAGATTTCAGCTCCTTAAAATGTGGGTAGCTTCTGACCAACAATTATTGTGTGGTTGAATGAGGTATCTATTTATTTGTTCAGTAGAAAAAGCCATTTGCGATGGAGATAAAATATTGTTTTTAAAGAAAGAAGTACAATTTCATAAGAAATAAAGATCTGTTATGGCTAAATAACAATTTCATATAGAAAAAAAAAACGATTTAATGTTGAAAAATGTTGCCCACCTGTGCAGTATTCATGCGAATTGAACATATTGATCTCAAAATTATGAGATTATTTTAACACAGTTAAACTAACTGGTACAACTTGGTAACTTACTGCACAATAGTTGGCATTATACATTTCAAAGAAGATAAGCAGACAAATGTGAAAAATGTCACTCATTTAAGAAACGCAAAATAAACATTTGTTTCAAATTTAAAATGCACCCTGCATACCAGCTGAAATGTTAAAATTAGGCTTAGGGAGTGGCTAAATGCATTTATTATTAAATCGAACTAAAGGACAGTGCAAAGGTGGTTGACACAAATTCACTAGGAATAGGATCCGAACACACCACAGCTCATCCCTAGTGTTTAGGGAGGGGGATCGCAATTCTTCTTGTGCACTGTACACCCTTGCAAATTTCTGCGTATAATTTAATACGTGTTCAGGCTTGACAGCCGCATGAAAGTGATTGCTCTCTGGCCAGTCTCTTCTCCTATTTTTACAGTTTCAAATTCTTACCAGAAAGGCTTCTTGGCCTATAAGAAGCAATGATAGGCTGACGGTGGCTGCAGCTGCCCATGGCTGTTCGCGGCTGTGCACACATTCAACGATTAACTGCGGTTAGGGACCGCCTTTCCCTTATCAAAGGTAATCCATGGATATCCAATTACATACAAAACAACCACAGATGGTAGCTATTGATGGACACCTGTCATTCTGGCCATATGAATCTTCCAATTCTTGCTGTTTGAATTCACACTATAGCCCTATGCACAAGTGTGAATGGGGCCTTACAAAATGAATAAGATGCCTAACTAGCGCAGTGCATGAAAATGCGTGCGTTAAAGTGCACTGCATTGTGTTGTGCCTGAGCTCTGATCTATTTTTTTTATTGATACTCAGGTTTTTCAGGTATTGGAGTTTGTGGGTGGATGACTGTTGCCGCCTTGTTTGATTGTGATCAACGTTTAATTAAAAATGATGTTGTAACCGATTATTAACAGAAAAATATCTTTTGTATTGGATTTGTTTAAATTCACAAAACAATTTTGGGGAAACAATATCTATTGCATGTACATACGCATACATGTTTAGATATGGAGTCCATTTTATGAAAAAACTGTCTTTCAGTTTTAATTTAATACAGAATGAATCAGAACACCACTATGGTTATTTCATCCTATATTTCATTCACTTCTTAAAAGGAATCTGATGGTCAAGGCTGTCCTTTCTGTCGTTGTGAAATCAAGGGGACCGAACCAATTATAGTTGACCCGTTTGATCCAAGTAATGAGAACAGGATCTGCAACAATATGGACTGTTTAGGTACTTCAATACTCGATTTTGATGAGGATGACGAGAGGGAAGAATGCTTGATGATAATGAGCAGACTGGCTTCTGTGAGGAAGGTAAAGAAATGTATTTTTATTTTATTTATACATCTGAAAATTTGTGCCCGAGATTGCTCTTCTAAAGGTTTGGGGCACAACATCTCATTCATTCGTATAGTAACAATGTTACCATAAGTTGTTGGGATAAATTTTGCGGGGACCATATCTGCTATAAATTGGTGTTTAGATTTCTTTCCTCTGGTTTTAACGCAACCAGAACATTTCGATAGGTTAACCAACCTCTAATTTTATAATTGCTAATGGGGCATGAAATTATTTGGTTCATTGTATTCTGATAAGCTTAAAGTGGGAGTAAACTCCCTTTTTTGCTTTGTATCTACAGGTAATCCTATAAAGCTCGCCTATAGGTACTGTAAATATCTCCTAAATGTCCACAGTTTAGGAGATATTTACATGTGAAACAGCCTGTGATGTCACTGGTGACTGCGCTCTTAATGGACGGCATGCCATCCATTGATAGAGCTGTGCTACAACCATGACTCGTGCATGCGCAGGAGTGTCGTCATCACATCTCGGCCATTCACGCGGCCGGAGCCGGCAAACCCGGAAGGAAAAATAAGTGAATATGGATCCCCTGTCAGTGGTAACAGGGTGCTGCTGGAGGGATCCATTTTACAATTTAGTCAAGTCAGCAGCTACAAATAAAAGGACACTTACCTGTCCAGAGTTCAAGCATTCACCTGGGCCAGTTCTTTGCCGGTCATTCGGGATCCCTGGCGCCGCTGTGCCAACTGTGGGAAGCTAGCTTTGACTTTTTGTGCCTTCACAGCTGGCTCACTACTGCGCTTCACTCTGTGAATGGCCCCACAGCCTACTGGGACCTGTGACTAGTCTCAAAAGGCTGCAGTGGGTTGGGTGTTGGGTCAAACTTCCGTTCTAATCGCCTAGGTCATCTGGGAGAAAGTGGAAGTTGGTATACATGTCAAAACCAATGAAGCCGCCCCCCCCTCAAAATAAGTGTCCAGAAGTTTGGGGGGGAGGGCAGGAGGCATTGAAGTAGAACTTCCCTTTAGGGGTAAAGTTCCACTTTAAATCAGGTAATCAAATGCATCCTTTCCTATGTGTTAGCCAGTGTAAAACACACAACAAAGCGATATATTTCATGCATAAGAACTAAATATCTCGATTCAACCCCTCTCACGATCTTAACCCAGCATTTACATGATTCATATAGTGCAGAGCTATTCTCTGCTCACAGTTTAAAAAAAAAAAAAATGCCAGCAAATGTTTATCAACATTGTCAGCACTGGGCGATAACTATATAAACATTGTGTCTTTTGAATCAAAGGGATGAACTTCGTTCTGTAAATGAGGTCAGTTTAACCACTTAATAGACTAAACCTTTTTCTAAAACTTGTTGCTCACAAGTTAAAATCAGTGTTTTTTGCTTACTAATTACTTAGAACCCCCAAACATTAAATATATATTTTTTAGCAGAGACCCAACGAATAAAATGGCGGTTGCTGCAACATTTTGTCACACTGTATTTCCGCAGCCTTCTTTCAGGGCCGGTTCCCACTGGTGTGATGTCCGACATCGGATGTGATTCGCACTGCAATGTAAATCACATGCGAACTCTGTGCGATGTGATTTCATCCATCCAGATAGTATGGCTAAATTTGCATTGCATTCGGACCAAACTCGCACAGGACCCTCTTTTGGTTCGCAGCAGAATCAGATATCAAAATTTGCAGTTCACACTGCGATATGCGAAATGATTTGGGGGTGTCATTAACTTTCAGTTGACACAACCAGCAGTTTGCATAGGGCAGTGTGAACTGCCGCCGGGAGCCATGCGATGCGGGAACACCCAGTGGATTCACAGGGTTCCCGCATCATTGCAGTGTGACTGAGCCTAAAGCACAATTTTTTGGGACAAAATACACTTCAATGAATTAAAAAAAAAAAACCCTAAACCGTAAAGTTAGTCCAATTTTTTTGTATAGTGTGAAAGATGATGATATGCCGCGAGAATCATGATCTTTATTCTAAGCATAAAATATTGTGATAATCATTTTAGCCAGAATTGTGCAGCTCTACTAAGTTTGCAAACCATATCCTTTTGATTGCAGAATAGTGCAAAAAACATACAAAGTCCACTTTCTTAAAAAATAAAGGCAGAACATAGAATAAAACAGCTTGTGTTTATCTTCTTGCAACTCTATTTCGGCTCTGTGGGTATCCACTTTCATCACTGTGCAAACCTCCATCTTTAGTGCTCATAAAGAAAACCAGCAGGATATGACCTTTTTATTATAAAGGTTCAAAAATGCTTCCCACCTTTTGCTGATATTTCCTTCTATGTACTCTTCCACGCCACATAACACATAGGTTTCCTGATATTTAAATCAAAAACCACTTCCATGATAGTATTTCCTCTGAGTATAAGGCTGCTCCTCCGCAGTGCAGTACACAAAGATATTCCAATAGTGTAATACAGCCTTATGTTTAAATGCAATGCATAAATAAACTTGCATTTAAAAGTGCTGAACTGCCAGCTCAGATACTTATACCATTGCAGAATTGTGTACCATTGGCAATGGACATCGCTGTCTGCTTCTGTCTGCAAAAGTAAAGATTTTCCTAACAAAAACTAATAACATGAGAAGAACATATAAATAAATGCCATTGGGGGGCTTAAATGCAGCCCCTCATATATCCAAATGGTTGCAAATAATTTTCAAGTAAATGTAATGCTACAGAAATCTGCTAGAGACTGCAGACATGCAGAACATGGTCAGATACCATAGCCATGGTACAAGAGCTGATCGGTGGTGGCAAACATGTTACTGGAGATGGACCCAGACTGTAGCAATGATACATGAGATGATCATAGACTGCAGAGTTGCTATAGGAGTTTTTAATTAATTTTTCTTCACTGGCTTAAGTGAGCACCCAGGTAAGGCAAACCCCATCTATTTTCTGAAGGGGTTCCAATGGCTGCACAATAAGTGCCAAAGAACCTCATGCAATATCTCTCCAACCTAGTTCTGTTTGGTATAATAAAATATAAACCACTTGCCGATCCTAAGACGTCCTGGGTTTGTGGGGGTATATCTGAATGATGCCTGCAGCTAGAGGCATCATTCAAATATTGCCGTTTTCAGCTGGCGATTCCCTACAACATAAGAATGATCATAGTGGCGGGTCAGCCGCTTGATCGTTCTTACGGGCAGCGAGAAGGGACGTCCCCCCCTCCCGCCGCCCTCTAGTGCTTCTACCGACTCACTGCTGAGATCGGTGAGTCGGAGAATGGATTCGCCGTCCCCGTATGTCCACCATAGAGATTTCCGGCGGACCAGATGGTCGCCGGAGTCTCTATGATCGTCGAAGGCCGGGCGCGATGTTATGACGTCACGTCCAGCCTCTGCATTCGAAAAAACGGCGTCGCCACTGGGAAGCCGTAATCTTTTTTTTTTTTTTGATTATTGGCTTCCCAGCCTAGAGGTGAGATGTGGGGTCTTATTGACCCCATATCTCACTGTAAAGAGGTCCGATCATGCGATCATGCCATATTCCTATTACAAGGGATGTTTACATTAATAGGAATAAAAGTGATCATTTTTTTTTTTTTTTTTTAAGTGTCAAATTAAAATTTTTTAAGTAAAATTAACAATAAAAAAAAAAAATGTTTTAAAGTGCCCCTGTCCCCGTGTGCTCACACGCAGAAGCAAACACATACGTAAGTCCTGCCCACATATGAAAACAGTGTTGAAACCACACATGTGAGGTGTCGCCGCGAACGTTAGAGGGAGAGCAATAATTCTAGCCCTAGACCTCCTCTGTAACTCAAAACATATAACCAGTAACATTTTTTAATACATCACCTATGGGGATTTTAAGGTACCGAAGTTTGGCGCCATTCCACGAGCATGTGCAATTTTGAAGCGTGACATTTTAGGTTTCTATTTACTCTGCGCAACTTCATCTTTTACATTATGCAAAAAAATTGGACTAACTTTGCTGTTTTTTTTTTTTTTTTTAAGCATTTCCAAAAAAAAAAAAACGCGTTTGAAAAATTGCTGTGCAAATACCGTGCGAGATAAAAAGTCGCAATGACCGCCATTGTATTCTCTAGGGCCTATGCTAAAAAAACATATATAATGTTTGGGGGTTCTGTGTAATTTTCTAGCAAAAAAAATATGATTTTTACATGTAGGAGCGAAGTGTCAGAATTGGCCGTGTTGGTAAGTGGTTAAAAAACAAATATTGAATAAAATATCAACAAATAATAAAAGACCTAAGATACAATACTATTTTATTAAAAATAAAAGGGCATACATGCAACTAAAAATACCTGAATATTTACTTACTAGTTAGCTGTTGAAATGCATCTACAAACAGCAGGAGGGGGTAGTTCCAGACCCCCAACCCCCCCCCCATTTCCTGCAGCTCTCCCATCCTACAAGGAGACCTGAGTGTTCAGCCAGGTTACCACAGAGCTCGTGGAGGACCAGATAATCTCTGTTGAGCTCTATGGTATAGGAAACTGGAAGCAACGAGCATTTTCGTCACATCCAGATTCCCAGCTGTAAACATTTTTACATTTGGAAAGCATCTAAATACACCGATCTCTGTGTGCTCAGATGCTTGTAAGTGCAGAGGAGACATCTACAGACCCCAGATCTCTCCATAAAGACCACCTGTCACTGCCTATTGCTGGAACAAGGGATGTTTACATCTCTTGTGACAGCAATAAAAGTGATAAAACGAATTAAAGAAAGTGTGTAAAAAATTAAAAATAATAAAAATTAAAGTGCCCCCCCTCCCCCCCCATGCTTGAGTGCAAAGGTGAATGCACGTGTTGGTCCCGCACACATACGTAAATGGCAATTACCGTGAATATCAAACCAAGAGCAATAATTCTAGCACCAGACCTCCTCTAACTCTAAATTGATAAACTCTATGGGACAGAAACCACTAAGATAAGTGAGGTAGTGATAGCATTGAAGGGAGAGTAGAGGTTGGAGAGGTGCATACGTCCGCAGTACTTGTGTGAAGCTCCATGCAGCAGCCGCATCAAGAGCTATCCTCAAGTGTCTGCCAGCTGCCTCCTAGCACTCACAGTATTGAGCTCGCCTCCTTCAGATTTGACTACTCCCGTTAATGGGGATAAAGTTCCAGGATGTGTGGCCTCACTTTGTCTTTCTCTTTCTGTCTTCTCCTTGTTGCCTTCCACACAATGTTTCGTTTTTCTCTTGTAGATGAACAATAGCCATAATTCACCAGTGACATCACCAGGTTCCTCCCCAATTTCACAGAGGAAAAAAACACCCCCGGATCTATCAGTGCCACATCTGAACCTTCCACCAGTTCCTCCTCGACTAGATCTTATTCAGAAAGGAGTAGCACGCTCACCTTGCGCCAGTCCAACAGGGTCACCAAAGGTAAATTTGAAACAGTTTTGTTTTTTGTTTGTATAAAATAACAGACTATTCAGAATATTTATAAAGTAAGTAAGGTGCAAATTTATTCACACTAGAGTCCAAGACCACCCTTATTAGTCTGAAAAATATCTAGGTTGGGATTATGTATGGTCCAACTGCCAGGAGGCTGGTGTTGTATCTGAAGTTTAATATAAATCTGATTGCTCTTGAGTGCCCCTTTTTTCTGATGACAGGTAAATGGACAAATATGTAGTTGAAACGCACACCTGTATATGAAAATGATTTAACCTTCTAAAGGATTATGAATTATGTTTTGCCAGGCCTAAGATTTACACAGCCCTGTCAGGAAACAGAACCAGTTTGGTGACCTGACTTTCCATATGATCACCTCCCTGCCCCTAGTCTGTGATTGGACAAAGAAAAGCAGCAGCCACTGCCCTCTCTTCCTGTACAGTGGAGGTTGATGCTAAGCCAAATGGTACTTGTGCTTTCAGTATTCTTTACATAAATGTATGTATTGTTTTCTGGCTTTGACTAATGTGTGCCTAGGGTGGGTTGTTCTGCTGCAGTGATATTGTAGGACATTTTAGCTTTTTCTTGTTTAGATAATGTTTTTGAGTGGCTCATAATACCTCTCCTCCAGGCTCATATAGTTGGCTTTAATAACCTAAAATTCTATGACTCTACCTAATAAGAATGTGTGTCACTGTGTAACATTGTTCTAATGTGTTTTTGTTTCATTGTAGTCTTCTCCATGTATGGTTCGAAAACAAGATAAACCACTTCCAGCTCCTCCACCTCCTTTAAGAGAACCACCTCCTCCTCCGGAGAGACCGCCTCCGATCCCACCAGACAGCAGAACATGTAGACACATACATCATGTGGATAATGTGCCTTGTAGAGACCAGCCAATGCCCCTTGAAGCCTGGTGTCCAAGAGACATTTCTGGTGCCAGTCATTTAACTACATGTCATATTTCACATGACCGTTCCCCTAAACTTGGAAAAACAGCTAATTCTATTTTCAATGGAAGACACATGAGACACTTGAGTTCGGATGCCAGGCTTTTGCACAAACAACATAAACATCATGATTTGCCTTCAGAAGGTGTAAGGGTAAGATTATGAATTTTATTAAAGGTTGCTGCCACATTGCTAGCTTCCAAATAAACATATGGGAATGGTATTTTTTACCATTTCTATGAAAATGAAACTTTTTCTTTGCTTACAGCCCCCTCAATACAGGTGGGATGGGAACTGGTAAGGAAAAAAAAAAGATACACAACCCAGATTCAAGGAGGCACCGTTGATGCCATAATGTTGGACACTTAAAATCCTGAGAGTGTGTGCATTTGCAATGGGCTGGAGTGCATTCTAGAAGCATTTTACATCTTGTGCACTCTTTATTTTCACTGGCTTTTGTATTTGTTAGGGGTGGCTGTGAGTAAAAAAAAGACCTTCCATTTTCATGCTAGAGCCAATTTAATATGGTTTATACGAATACATTGATTTCATTAATTTAAATCCATAAACTACAGTGGATCAAGCTTAGCTGCTTTAGCTGAGGTTACAAAGGTAAACGGCAGCTTAGCAATATTATTGTATATAATTAGCTTTGTAAATTTGTGGTGCTCCAACATACTGTTGCAGCATCCATGTATTGTGAGTAAAGTTTGCTCATCCTCATGGAATGCTGCCTATGTACATTTTCCTTTCTAGTAATGTAGTTTCTTTGGAGCAGACTTATACATAGGACCAGGGCCGAAACACAGGGGTAGGAGAGAGTCATGTGTCCTGGGTGCTGCCGTCCCCATGCTCCGCTCCACACAGAGCACTTCCTATTAATTTACTGTCCAGTGCATCTGAGGCTGCATAGAAAGGGGCTTGGGAAATCTCTGTCCTCAGTCCCTTTTTCTGAACCCTTATATTTATCCAAAGCCCCCCAACTGGGCCCTCAAAAAAATGTAAAATAAATATTGTAAAAAGTAATTTAAAAATAACATTGTAAAAAATTAAAAAATAATTTGTAAAAAAAAGAAAAGAAATTGTAAAAAGAATAATAAAATAAAATAATAAAAAAACTATTGACACCATCCACTGTCCTACAAAGTCCACTGCCCTGTTGATACCGTGCACTGCTTTACTGACTGACACCATCCACTGCCCCACTGACACTGTTTACACACCATACACTGCCCCGCTGACACTGTCCACTGCTGTACTGACTGACACTGTCCACTTTTAAGGTAGGCTCATATTTTTACAGTGACATTTGTTTTATTAATCTAACATTTTTTTTGGGTACAAGAATGCTTTTGTTTTATTTAACCATGCCCCTTTAAGCCCCTACTACTGTTAGTGCAATTTGTCCAAACCATTACTGCTCCCCTTAGGGCACCTTCAGGTGTCTTGGGTCTTTTATAATCCTATAGTGTTTATTACAAAAGAAAAAATTGCCATGCACCACTGAAGTGTTCAGGTTTGGCTTGAAGAAAAGGTGGCAACCCTAGCTGCTGGACCAGAAGAAAAGCCTCAGCGATTTGAGGTGATTTCAAGCCTCACCTCTGCAGAGGATAAGTGTTTAGGTGGGGGTGTATTGGAAAGTTTTTTTACCTTGATGCAGACAATGCAAGGTTAAAAAAAAAAAAAAAAAAAAATTGATATAACGGTTTCCCAAAACCTAATGTAGCCACCACATTTATTGATTGGTAAAAATTTTGTTTTGGGTTTTAATACTGCTTTAAATGAGGTGGCTGCATTGGTGTATTAACCACTTAAAGACCGTCTACCACAGATATAGATATACTGTGGTAGGCGGTCTTTAACGGCTCTATTGCATGAAACAACGTACCTGTACGTAATTTTGTGCATTAGACAGTGGGCGCACACCAATTTGGACATGGGGGGAGCAAATCAGCCGGTCCGGCGGACCCGATGTCCACCAGCCACCCACGGTTGCTCCCCAGACAGGCAGACTGGCGATCTCTCTATGTAAGGCAGATTGCCATTCTGACAGGGAAGGTAGAGATCTTGTGTTCCTGCTTCATCGATCTCTGTCTTCATCCAGTCAGACCATCCCCCACACAGTTGGCAAGCACCTCCTAGGGACACACTTAACCCTTTGATCGCCCCTGATGTTAACCCCTTCACTGCCAGTGTTATTAGTACAGTAACCGTGCATATTTTTAGCACTGATCACTGTATTAGTGTCACTAGTTCCCAAAAAAGTGTCAGGTGTCAGATTTGTCCGCAGCAATGTCGCAGTCCCGCAAAAAATCGCTGATCGCCACCATTACTAGTAAAAAAAAAAAATTAAAATGCCATAAATATATCCCATAGTTTGTAGACGCTATAACAAATCAATATACGCTTATTGGGATTTTTTTACCAAAAATATGTAGCAGAATACATCTTGGCCTAAATTAATGAAGAAATGTGATTTTTTTTTTTTTTGGTGCTTTATAGCAGAAAGTGAAATATATAAAATATATATTTATAAATATAAAATATATTTATATATTGTCGCTTTTTTTGTTTATAGTGCAAAAAATAAAAACTTCAGAGATCAAATACCAAAGGAAAGCTCTATTTGTGGGGAAAAAAAGGACATCGATTTTATTTGAGTACAGCATTGCACGACCACGCAATTGTCAGTTAAAGTAAAGCAGTGTCGTATCACAAAAAATTGCCTGGTCATTCCAGCGTCACTGATCGATTAAGTGAAACCCAACAGGCCGGTTGAACAGAAGTCGATCAGTAGATTGACTTCTGTACAACCAGGGTGCACATACTTGGGTCGAAATTCGGCCGGTGCCTGCTGAACCGTCCGAATTTGGATGCATGTATGCCTGGCTTAGGTCTGTTTTTTTTTTTTTTTCAGCTTCCTTTTACAAATCGAGCTGCCTAGCAAAAGTGGCAGTTAGAACCTCAATTTTCCAGGTAGACCTGATTGGAAGTGCCATGCAGCTCTATGGGCAGTTTGCATCTGCCTACCTCTGAGTCTGCCCGGGTCAGGAAAAAAAAAAAATCAGAATAAGACTGCGTCCTTTCCCATTTCTTCAGACCTAAACATGACAAATCCAGATGTAGACGGGCACATGTCTGTTTACATTCGGTTGCTCACGGATCTATCGCAGGTCTGTTGTCAAAATGTGGACACAAACTGGATGGACACAGATGTCATAAAACTTAAATTCCATTCATTACCAATTCAGCAGGGGGATCTACTCATGGATCCTCTGCTGAACGAACCTGAGTTGCACTGTGTGAAAGGACCCTTAAAAAAACATTAAAGCAGACATCACATTTAAAGACTAATAAACTACAATATACTCACTGTATAACATGTTTGGTTTGGAGTTTAGATATGCTTTAATTATGGTAAAACAAATCCCCAACTGCCCCCTTCTCCTTTACATTACAAAATAGTGAAAGCTAGGCAGGAATTTTCAGCAGGTAAAAAAAAAAGTATGCAATGATTTTTATATAATGTCATGTGAATGGGAACATGTGCAATTCTAATTTGGCTGCAAAAGTGGAAATAAACTTTATGATCTTGAATAATTGTTATATATTCGGGTTTGTTTGTTTTGGGTTTTTTTTTGTTTTTTTTTACCTGAGCACCACTTGTCATTGTTGTATATGGTTTTTTTTAATTTTATTTTTTATGGAGTTTTACTAACATACACATCATTCAATTGTCTCAGGTTTTATCAAATGTTTTAATGGAAGACTATGATGTGCCTCCCAGAATTTCACCACCTCCTCCATCGATATCTATTCACCCTGCTGTGAACCCTAATACAAAGTAAGAAATGTACATAAGATGGCAAATGTTATTACTGGGATGTCAAGCTGGCCAAAGTCTTCTTTGCAAACAGATTGATCATGTGGAAGTCGTTGTTCAGTAGTATCCTATTTTTTTCAATATGTGAATGTTTCTATGATTTCCGCCAAGGCTTGTATATCTTGTGATATGCTCACATTATAAACTGAACACTACCAAACACTGACTCTTACATGACCAGACACAGAAAGCATTTCAGGATACTTAATCATATCCACCCTGTTTTACTTCAGATATCCATGCATGTAAGTCAATAATGCATTTCTGATATTTTATATCCTTGCTAAATTAAAAATACCAATGCTGTTAAATTCCAATTTTCACAAAAGTGAAAAAAATATAAAAACTGTCCTTTATAATGTATTGGCACAATCTATTACATTGAAGATACTGTTTTACCTGGAATAACCCTTTCACATAACCTTTTGACAACTTCTCAGTGAACCAGGATGTATCAGCTGCCTGTGATTTAAACCCTAGCTATATTTTACTGAAAGTGATTAACTTCACTAGTACTAGAAGCTAGTGCCAGAAAATATGTGCAAATAACCTTTGTTAAAAGGTCCTTTTTTCATTTTGGAGGGAGTACTTGCCCTGGATAATTCATCATTAAGACTGTATGAACAGCTCCAATAACTTGTATGTGTGTTTGATTACTCAGGTATATCGATTCATACAAAAGTTAAAATGCCAATTGCTTTTACCATGTAAAAATAAGGCAAGTCACATTGAAAAATACTTTATTATACAGTATTGTATCTCTTTAGTTGCATACATATTGACTCTCTGCTTTCAACTAGTGGAGGCTTGGAGATCTAACTGCAGTAGCTGTTCTGGTATTTGACTTGCAGCTATAACTACTGTCCTGGCCTCGCCCCCCGTACTCCTGGAGTCTATGGGTAGCTATCCAGGCAGATAACCTTTTTCTGCGCACACAATAATAGACTGCTGTTTCTTGTCTGTGTCTTTATTGGCACGTTTCAGATTTCAATACAAGTGTGAATGACACACGTTATATGCGGTAAAACTGAAAATAACAAGAATAATATAACATTACCATACAATAGTAAACATATAAAATAACAACTGAAATGACTATCTGCTTTCCCTAATAGCCTGTGGAGGAGGAAGGGGAAGATTGCTTACCTCCGATGCCATGGATGGGAAGAGATTACATCTAGGCAGCTGACATAATCTTAACAATGCTGTTCACTTCCTGACTAAAGAGGATGTGATGATTTTTATGTCACATCCTTTAAAGGTTAAAGGTATTATTACAAATGGTATTAATGTTTGGCCAGTAGGTGGCGCATGCGTACAGCTAACCTGGAACAAACATACTTTATAGCTTAATGATGCAGCAACACAGTATACAAATTAAATGACAATATGAATTCTACTTTTCTGAACCTAGAGAGAGAGAAAGGTCTCCTGGAGACATAACACTCCCCGTCTGGCGTTAACCAACGCCACTAACAGCGTTATTGGACACAAGTAAAATCAAGTCCAAAATGGGTCTGAGAAATGACTTTACTTCACCCTGTTTGGAAGTCTTAACTTCGACCTTCCTGACATGTCCATCTTTGCTTGGGAATGTCTGTGTGATAAGTCCTAAAGGCCAGACATTCCTGTGTGCTTGGCAGTCCTTGACGAGCACCACATCTCCTGACTTCAGGTCTGATTTGTTAACTTGCCACTTATTTCTGAGTTGTAGGGTTAGGATGTAATATCTCCTCCATCTGTTCCAAAAAGTGTTGGCTAGGCATTGTACCTGTCTCCATTGACGTCTGAAAAGGTCTTTATCAGTAAACTCTCCATTTGGAGCACTGACTGTGTTGGTTTTTTGGGTGAGTAGAGTTGCAGGTGTCAGCAACATGGGTTCCTCTGGATCGTTGATAACTGGAATCAGAGGTCTAGCATTTATGATGGCTGAGACCTCGGCCATGAAGGTGGACAGACATTCATGCGTGAGTCTGGCATTCCCCATTTGAAGGAAAATAGAATCCAAAATCTTGCAGGCTACGCCTATCATTTTTTCCCATGCACCACCCATATGAGAAGAATGAGGAGGGTTAAATGTCCAGGTACATCCCTGTTGGTTGAGATACCTTTCCACACTGTTGTTGTCTAGATTGGAAAGGATCTGAAGTTCCTTGGCCGCTCCAACAAAGTTGGTGCCCCTATCAGAGCGAATGTGCTTAACGGGACCTCTAATGGCAATGAAGCGCCTGAGAGCGTTGATAAAGCTGGAAGTGTCCATTGATTCAATCAACTCTATGTGAACAGCTCGAACAGTCATACAAGTAAAAATAACTGCCCAGCGTTTGCTGCTGGCGTGGCCTCCACTGGTTTTGCGAGTGGTAATGGACCAAGGACCGAATACATCAAGGCCCACACTTGTAAAGGGAGGATCTGAGTTAACTCTGTCAGGTGGAAGGTCAGCCATCTTTTGGGTTTGTAAGAGTCCACAGAGTTTGCGGCAGGTAATGCAGTTAAAGATACACTTGCTCACGCATCTTTTTGCTCCTATTATCCACAGTCCAGCAACCCTTAAAGCTCCTTTAGTGAATAGCCGGCCTTGGTGTTTAACTTGACTGTGATAGTGTTGTACAAGCAGGGCAGTGACATGGTGCTGAGCTGGGAGAATGAGAGGATGCTTCTCGTCGTACTCCAAGGTAGCTTCTTTAAGGCGACCTCCTATTCTCAACAGGTTACTGCTGTCGAGGAATGGATCGAGTTTCCTTAGGACGCTGTCTTTAGGGATTGGCTTTTTGTTGTTAATACAGTCAATCTCTCTAGCAAAGGTCTTTTGTTGCACAGTGTAAATGATCAGATGTTTTGATTGTTCTAGGTCAGTCACTGAGTATGTATTTTTACAGCGGTGCCAGCCTTTGCAGTTAGTCCTTTTCCCAAAGGAATGGGCAATGTGGGATAAGGAAGTAATGGCTCTAATGAGTGATTTCCATGTGGAAAACCTGGAGAACCGATGAGATTTGAGTTGGTATTGTGAAACCACAGTGACTAATGTTGACACTTGTGGACGAACTTCTGCATCCTTGACTGCATCTATCAAGCTGAAAGTCCCTGATTCAGAAGTGTTGTGTTCTGAATTGTACAGGAATGCAGGGCCTGTAAACCATGTTGTGTCCCAAAGACAGTTGGTTGGGACAGCTCTAGTCGCTAGGTGTGCTGGATTGTGTGTAGTTGGAGCGAAGTGCCACTGCTTTGGGTGTGTGGATCTCCTAATCCTCAACACTCTATTAGTGACGTAGATGTAAAAGCATCTGGTTTTATTGTAGATGTACCCCAGGACAACTTTACTGTCAGTGTAGAACTCAGTGTCTTTGATTTCTAGGTTCATCTCTCTAGCAATCGTGTCGGCTAGCTCCACAGCTAACACTGCGGCACAAAGTTCCAGTCTAGGTATTGTGTGTTCTGGGAGTGAGGCAAGTTTTGCTTTTCCCATGACAAAACCTATATGGCACTGTCCTTTCATGTCCTTGGTCCTGCGGTAAGCTACAGCAGCGATTGCTTTGACAGAAGCATCGCAGAAAACACAAAGTCTTTGGTCTTCTGTAGATGGTACAGGAGCATATGGTTGAGGGACCTTTTAAGTTAGACAAGGCTGTCAGGGAATTTTTCCACTCTGTCCACTGATCTCTTTTCTCGGGGGGAAGTAGATGATCCCAGTTCACTGTCTCTTGAATCAGGTCTCTGAGAAGTGCTTTAAGGGACACAAAGCGTTTAAAGACTTGTTCCTTGTTGTTAGGTAGACGCTGTCTATGAGGTCTTAATGGGAGAGGTGCAACCCAATTGTTTGACTCTTCCTTGGCTGTCTTCTTTTCCATTATTTGCAAGAAAAGTCTATCTTCAAAGGACATTGCTACCTGCTGGTCTTCCTTTGTTCTATGAAATACTGTACACCCTAGGTGGTCTGGGTCACTGTCACAAGCGTGGTCATCTGAGTCTGGGTCCACAGAGGAACAAGGTATGTGAGTACTACCTGGAAGCTCTTTGGTGATAAAACTATTGTGACATGGTTGCAAGGAAGAAGGGCGTCCTTTGTCAAGTACATTAGTGAACATGCTACTGACCGTAGTGGGTCTGTGCACAGTCTTTAGGCAGACGTCCCCTACTATGACCCACCCCAGGTCCAGTCTTTGAGCAAAGGGAGCATTGCGGGGACCATTAATCTGTTCTCTTACTTTATGAACCTGCAGAATGTCTCTTCCCAGGAGCAGCATTAACTGAGCCTGCTCATCATATTCTGGTAGGAGATGGGCCATGTGTTTTAGATGAGGCTGGTGAATTGCTGCATCTGGTGTAGGGATTTCTGATCGGTTGTCTGGAATCTGGTTGCACTCGAGTATGGTGGGTAAAGGTAAGTGAGTCCGACCGTCTATGGTCTCTACACAAAAGGCTGTGGCTCTTCTCCCTGTCATCTCAACAGTACCCACACAAGTCTTTAGAGAGTAAGGGGAGCATGGACCCCTAACACCGAAGGTGTCAAAGAATGTGGATTTAGCCATAGAGTGGTTGCTTTGGTCATCTAAGAGTGCATACATCTTGACAGCTTTGTTTCTGTGACCCATTGGATAAGCTCTAATAAGACAGATCTTTGAACAAGACCTACCGCCTGCAGGATCTTTGCATACCTCAGTACACTGTGAGGTAACCACTGAGATGTTTGAACCAATGTTCTCTTGCTCCCCGCCATGCTCATTGGTATCGCCAGCTCTCTGGGAGGTCCAAGGAGCAGGGCCTGGATGTAGTGCTGGGTTGTGGTCTGTGTTGTCACACTCTGTGCATGATACACTAACCTTGCAGTTCTTAGCAAAGTGTGATGTGGATGAACAGCACCTGAAGCATATGCGGTTCTTAGGAAGGCTTTGCGATCTTCTAGAGACTTTTCCCTAAAGGTCCTGCATTTTGGTAGAGGGTGCAGCTTCCTGTGTAGAGGGCACTGCTTGCTAGGGTCTCCGACTTTGTCCTCTGGGTGAACACTGTTGGAAGACCTATAGGAAAAATCTGTAGGAGAAACATGAGACTTGTTCACTGTCACTGGCATCCTGTGCTGTTTGAAGCTAGGGGGCGTGGCTGATGGCAGTATAAAGTCAAAGCTGGGATCATTCAAGAACTTAGCTTGCTCTGAAACAAAGTCTACGAAAACGTTGAATGGTGGAAATGGTACCTGGAACCTTTTCTTATGTTTAGAACCATATGTGACCCATCTTTGTTGTAGGTCATAAGGAAGCTTCAGAGTTAAAGGTTTAATCCCTCTGGCCGCATCCAGGGAGGCAAGACCCGACAGGTCTCCCTCCTCTTTAGCAAGAAGTAGTTCCTCTAGCAAGTCAGCTAATTCTCGTAGTTTGTGATAACCCTTGCTAGGTATTCTGGGAAAGTCCTCACTCCTTTAAAAAGTGCATGTTCTATAGTCTCTGTCGAGCCATAGCACTCTTCTAATCTGCTCCAAATCTTTTTAAGGCCAGTCTCCGGTTGTTTTATGTTAATGTTCCTGATTCTATTGGCATGTTCAGCAGAGTCTTTCCCAAGCCATTGGACTAGGAGGTCTATTTAGTCGGAGTGAGACAGGTCTAGACCTTTTATGTTATTTTGAAAGGTCGATCACCAGGCTTTGTAATTTTCTGGCCGATCGTTAAACTTTACAAGTCCTTTTGTGATTAAATCTCGTCTGGCAAAGAACTTTGCAAAGTCTGTTATAACTTGGTTGATGTTAGAGCATGTTGGCGATTCACTACTGTAGTGGGAGTGTGGTGTGTGTCCATACCTGTCAGAAGTTTCTGCTTTAAGCCCTCTTGTCTCATACAGCTGTGTAGTAGAAGGATTATTCTGATGCTGGTTTGGAGGTTGTGGGTCGTGGCGTGCAGAGACGTAGGCTTGATCTGTAACATGCTGGCGAGAGTTCTGCTGCTTGCAGCTCTGAGGAGTTTGGTTGCTCTCATGCTCTGTTTCTCCTAGGACACCGTCTATTCCCTGTAGAGGAGAGGTATCGTAGGTTGATTTGAAGTGTTGGTGCAAGTACTCTGAAGTGCATTGTGAGGGATTCGGCTCTCCTTGTTCGGAGCCAAGCACATTGATGCATCCACCACTGAGACTCACGGGCTGCTTCCAGGGCTTCTGCTTCAGCTATGGCAGTTGCAGCTTCTCTTTCTGTAGTGAGCATCTCTAATGCGACATCTAGACGTGTTTGTTCAAGTTTTATAGAGGCTTCAAGCTTTATGGCTTCTAGTGATGCTCTATCTTGCGCTTACTTGGCTTCTAACGAGGCATTTTCTAACTTCAACTGCATTTCTTGTCCAGCAAAGGTAGCTTGCGTCCTTGCCGCTTCTGCTTTCCCACGGGCGATGGCGGCTGCAACACTGGCTGTCACTGACTTGCCGGAACCGTAAACTTGTGATCTTGTTTTGAGTGAGGATGTGCTACTGCGTGACATGGCTGCTTGACTGAGTAGCGGCCTGTGGGAGCAGTAAGCATGTAGGGCTGCAGTATCTGTATGCTGCTTGGCTGTATGAAAGGGGCTGTATAGTCGATTGCAGACTGTAGCTCTTCCGTGTGGCCAAACCTCTTCCCCTTCTGCACTATCTGTAGTGTTCCTAGACAGAGTTTTACTGTCCTGGCCTTGCCCCCCGTACTCCCGGAGTCTATGGGTAGCTCTCCAGGCAGATAACCTTTTTCTGCACACACAATAATAGACTGCTGTTTCTTGTCTGTGTCTTTATTGGCACGTTGCAGATTTCAATACAAGTGTGAATGACATACGTTATATGCGGTAAAACTGAAAATAACAAGAATAATATAACATTACCATACAATAGTAAACATCATATAAAATAACAACTGAAATGACTATCTGCTTTCCCTAATAGCCTGTGGAGGAGGAAGGGGAAGATTGCTTACCTCCGATGCCATGGATGGGAAGAGATTACATCTAGGCAGCTGGTATAATCTTGACAATGCTGTTCCCTAAGGGGTATTCACTTCCTGACTAAAGCGGATGTGATGATTTTTATGTCACATCCTTTAAAGGTTAAAGGTATTATTACAAATGGTATTAATGTTTGGCCAGTAGGTGGTTCATGCGTACAACTAACCTGAACCAAACATAATTTATAGCTTAATGATGCAGCAACACAGTATACAAAATAAATCACAATATGAATTCTACTTTTCTGAACCTCAAAAGAGAGAAAGGTCTCCTGGAGACGGAGACATAACAACTACCTATAACATGTAATGAGATATATACACAGAACTAGAACTAACTACAACATGCAATGAGAAATATACACAGAACTAAAACTATCTCAGTCAGGGATGGTTTGGGGAGCCATGTCACCTGCTGGTGTTGGTCCATTGTGTTTTTTCAAGTCCAAAGTCAGTGCAGCCCTCTACCAGGAAATTCTAGAGCACTTCATGCTTTCCTCTGCTGACCAGCATTATGGGAGATGCTGATTTCATTTTCCAGCAGGATCTGCCCACACTGCCAAAAGTACCAATACCCGGTTTAATGATCGTGTTATCACTGTGCTTGATTGACCAGCAAACTCGCCTGACTTATACCCCATAGAGAATCTGTTGGGTATTGTCAAGAGGAAGATGAGAGACGCCAGACCCAACAATGCAGATGAGCTGAAGGCCACCATTAAAGCAACCTGGGCCTCCATATCACCTCAACAGTGCCACAGGCTGATCGCCTCCATGCCACACTTCATTGATGCAGTAATTCATGCAAATAGAGCCCTGACCAAGTATTGAGTGCATACTATACTCTACATGGACATACTTTTCAATAAGCCAACATTTCTGTATTTAAAATCCTTTTTTTTATTGGTCTTGTGTAATATTCTACTTTTCTGAGATACTGAATTTTGGGTTTTCACTAGCTGTAAGCCATAATCCTCCAAATTAAAAAAAAGAAATTCTTGAAATATATCTCTGTGTGTAACGCATCTATATTAAATATACGAGTTTCACTTTTTGAATTACGTAAATTACTGAAATAAATTAACTTTTTGATATTCTAATTTTATGAGATGCATGTGTATACACTGAACTAAAACTACCTACTGCATGCAATGAGACATATACACTGAGCTAGAACTAGCTACTGCATGCAATGAGACATATACACTGAGCTAGAACTAGCTACTGTATGCAATGAGACATATACACTGAGCTAGAACTAGCTACTGCATGCAATGAGACATATACACTGAGCTAGAACTAGCTACTGCATGCAATGAGACATATACACAGAATTGATGAGCTGTAATGTGTAAACTTTTTTTTTTGCAAGTCTTGATCTGTAGATTCAGGTATTAAACGCCAGGTTTAAATGTAATTTGTGCGCTATAATGTATTAACATATTAAAAATGTGCCTTCCAAGCAAGCAGAACCTGTTGACTGCTGTGAACGTTTGAAAATCTGAGCTCTAACTCTATCCTCACAGAGGTGCTTCTTTATGGCATAATGAAAATGGACCTTATTGTACCTGTTGTATTAATTGCTGCTTTAGAATGGGTAAAAGATTGATTATTTTAATAAGGAGTTAACAGTTCACTTAGAGCAACAGCAGGAATGTTCTGTACAATTTATTTGTGCCAGTGTGATTGTATTGTTGAGGTAAACTATTCTTCCAACACTTTTTAAATCTGCTTCTGTTCAGCTGTAGTGGGCTGGTAATGGGATTAGGTTCCAAATGACTGAATGCCAGCTGGAGTTTTAAAGTGACACAGAACAAGAGGGAAATGCGAGTGAAGTGTGTGCCAGGTTGTTGTTGTGTACCAGGAATCATGCCAGGATATGGCAAAAGCCCAGTAGTGTATTTGGCTACACACTTGCTTTTAATAAGCCTTGTTAGGGACACAATGGCGTATAGAATCAAAGCACTGATGTGCCCTGCCTGAGAAGAATGAATTTAGCAGCTCAGAAAAGAAATCTTTTTGCTAAGTGCTGCAAACCTCTAATGGGCAACT
The DNA here is from genome assembly GCF_042186555.1 of Aquarana catesbeiana. Classification (NCBI taxonomy): domain Eukaryota; kingdom Metazoa; phylum Chordata; class Amphibia; order Anura; family Ranidae; genus Aquarana; species Aquarana catesbeiana. The sequence goes on along the minus strand of NC_133325.1, from coordinate 349,542,099 downwards.
GCAGTGCACTGCTGTGGTGTTTGGGAGTTATTCTAGACCTTGACATAGCTGAACATGAGCACTTTACATACTATATAGCTGGCAAACTAGTGCTCAGTGACATGTAATGTCTTTGCTTGACATGTTGTTTTTTTCTTTTGGCTAAGATAGATTTGTGTTGCTTTTCTACTACTACAGTAGGTACTGTGTGGAGTGTGTTAAAGGAAGGTATTGTTAACCACTTAAAGTGGGGTTCCACTCAAATTTTTAACTTAATCTTACCCCCTTCAGTTAATTGCATAGATGTTCAAATGCCGCACGAAAATTTTTTTTATCTCTGTAATTACCTTTATATTGTACTTTATTGTGGCACTTCCTGTCTCTCCTCCCATGGGAGTAGGCGTGTTTATTGCCTTTCCCCGGCGCCGCGCTGTCTCCTGGGAGCTTAGTGTCAGGCTTCCCAAGAACAAGCTGTGAATGAACAGCATTCACCGCATCCAGGAAATCAATGCTTGTGGGCTTCACATGCCCACAAGCAAGATGGAAACAGCCAGCATCACATTTTTTATTCTTCAGTACAAAAACAGACAGAGGTGGAAATATTACACCCAAACTGTGAGTATTATTTTGGGATTAGCAAAGTGTCTCAATGACCTAAAAAAAAAAAAAAAGATTGGTCGCCGGACTCCCACTTGAAGGACCGAGCCTCTTTTTGAGATTTGTTGTTTAAAAGTTAAAAACAGCTTTTTTTGCTAGAAAATTACTTAGAACCCCCAAACATTATACATTTCTTTTTCTAACACCCTAGAGAATAAAATGGCGATCGCAATACTTTCTGTCACACCGTGTTTGCGCAGCAGTCTTACAAGCTCACTTTTTTTTGGAAAAAATACACTTTTTTGAATTAAAATATAAGACAACATTAAAGGTAGCCCAATTTTTTTTTTATATTGTGAAAGATAATGTTACGCCGAGTAAATTGAAACTCAATATGTCACGCTTCAAAATTGCGCCCGTTCGTGGAATGGGGACAAACTTTTATCTTAAAAATCTCCATAGGTGTTGTTTAAAAAATTCTACAGGTTGCATGTTTTGCGTTACAGAGGAGGTCTAGGGCTAGAATTATTGCTTTTGCTCTACCAATCACGGCGATACCTCACATGTGTGGTTTGAACACAGTTTTCATATGCGGGCGCTACTCACGTATGCGTTCGCTTCTGCACGCGAGCTTGGTGGGACGGGGTGCGTTTGAAATTTTTTTTTTTTTCTTATTTATTTTACCTTTTGTTTTTTATTTTTACACTGTTCTTTTTTAAAAAAAAAAATGAAAATTGTGTCACTTTTATTCCTATTACAAGGAATGTAAACATCTCTTGTAATAGAAAAAAAAGCATGACAGGTCCTCTTAAATATGAGATCTGGGGTCAAAAAGACCTCAGATCTCATATTTGCACTAAAATACAATTACAAAATAAATAAATAAATATATATATATCTCATTTAAAAAAATATTTTAAAAATTGTCCCTTTAAGAGCTATGGGCAGAAGTGGCGTTTTGACGTCACTTCCGCCCTGCAATGGTATGGAGACGGGTGGGGGCCATCTTCCCCTCACTCGTCTCCATACCCAGCATGGAATAGCATCCGATTGCTGCCGATGGCTTTGGTAAGCGACGGAGGGCACAGGCGCGCGGCGGGAGGGGGGCCCCTCTCCAGCCGCCAATAAAAGTGATCTTGCGGCGAATCTGCCGCAGAGACCACTATTATCAGAAACTGGAGTGCCGGCCGAAGAAGAGGATACCGGGGTTATGGCAGCTAGCTGCTGCCAGAACAACGATATTCCTCTTCAAAGTTAGGGCGTATATCGGCGTGCGGCGGTCCCGAAGTGGTTAACAAACCAAACTACTGTTTGCGTGGCACAGCTAGCTACCTACACTCTCTAAGTACCAATGCAGATATTTACCTGCTTCCTTATTACTGCTAATATAATTTCTTTGTAGCCACCAGAGTACCTCATCATTGTTGCTATGGAAACTGCTTTGCTCATTTCATCTTAAGCAAAATCATTGTGCCTGCTGCTGACCGCAAAATATGATCACAGCACAGTAGACTTCTTCACAGTGCAGTGTTAAGAGGTCGTAGAGTAGCTTCTTTGCATTAATTGGTTACATGAGCTGTCTATTTGATGCACCAGTCTCATGTGGTTTTCTGCATGTATCTGAAGTCTTTAGTCTTGCTGGTAAAAAAAACTTTTGAAAGGCCAATATGGAAATCTCTTGAGGATGCCAGAACAGATGTTCTCAGGAGTGAGGGCTAAGGTATTTAGAAAGAGCTGCCTAAACTCTGTTTCTTTGAATTGAGAAAGACCCTAGCTCTGCAGGCCGCAACTGCAGCATCTCTCTGTTGGAGTTCACGTCATACAGTGGTCAGTGGTTTTGTTGGACTATAAAGGATTTACACGCCTTGAGTCCCACAGAAATAGAAGCAGTAGGTTTGTCATTTAAAGTGTTACTAATGGTATTTTTTCTAAATAAAATTAAAAAACTTTATACTCCCTTGCTCTGTGCAATGGTATTGCACAGAGCGGCCCAAGACCTTTTCTTCTGGGGTCCCTCATCAGCGATCTTGGCTCCTCCTCTTCACCAGGTGCGCCCATAACAAGCCGCTTGCTATGGGGGCACACGTGCATCCTCACTCCAGAGTGGTGTGTGTCTATGGAGCCACGCTCCATAGACACGTACAGTGCGGCTTGGCCCCCCGGCTTCCTCCTCACAGCATTTTATTGACAGCAGCAGAAGCCAATGGCTCATGCTTCTGCCCGAATCCCTGTGGGAAGAGGAGGAAAGAGATTCAGATGTGCACAGGGTTGGATTGATTGAGGACTTGGGTATTTAGGGAGGTGGGGGAGGACAGAAAGCTGTCAAACATTTTTTACCTTAATGCAGGGAATGCAGTGAAGTGACTGGCCCCAGGTGATGCACAGAGATGAAACAAATCCTCTTACACAAGTTCTACCTGTTTATCTGCAGTCTTTTCTTCTCTGCAGCCATTCAAAGTCCAGAATTTAAAAAGCTTGTCAGAGGTGAAGTTACACTCTGCAGAGCTCAGTGAGGGGAGCTCCGACAGCTGAATTGGGGGAAGGGACACACTCCCCTCCACACAGCACACAGGAACACAGTTGAGGCTGTCAATCAGTTAGAGCTCCCTCCCCTGTTACCTTTTGCCTCTTGGTGTCAGGAAAACTTCTCAAAAGTGATTTATGCTGATAGCGGAGGACTGAAGCAGTAGACAGAAATGACACATAGTGTCGTAGAGGGATATGCTTTGTTCATATTTCTTGTCCGAGGCAACCACTTTAAGGTAAAAACAAAGTTTTGGCTTTACAACCACTTTAACCACTTCAGAACCGGACCAATTCTGACATTTCTCACATACATGTAAAAATCTGCACTTTTTTGCTAGAAAATTACTTAGAACCTTTGAAACACTAAATATTTATTTTATAAACAGAGGCCTTGGAGAATAAAAAAGTGGTTGTTGCAGTTTTGTATGTCACACAATATTTGCACAGCCATTTTTAAATACTGCTTAAAGATTTTGCTCAGTAGAGGATAAGCCTAAAATTGGGGAAGTAACCGAAAAAGAGTTATACTTTGTTATGGTCTTGTGAAAAGAGGCTTGGGCACAAACTTCTGCAGAGAAATCTGAATCTGCCAGATTGTTTAGCCAAACTCTAACCACAGCTTGGAAATATCATATGGAAATAAAACTGCACAATGCTTGCATATACTTTTAGCCGCTATCGATACCCAGTTTTTACAGCTGTGTTGGAGCTTGCTGCTGCTCCTACTTCCCGTACCTCTAAGGCTGTACTCCCACTAAGCAATCTATACTCTCCCTGTGCATGTTTTAACCCAAAGTTTAGTTTGGTTGACTGCTATTGCATTGTACCATGCTCGGGCACAATTCAGCCTACCATGCTCTGGCCCACTTGGAGAAAGATGGGCATGGACACTGCTCAGTTGCACTCAGGCACAGTATGCATCTGTGTGATCGCTAACCATGCCCAAGCACAAAACTCTCACAGAGCATAAAAGCAGGGCTCACTGTGGTCTGACTGGCAGATGTGATGACATATGCATTCTAAGGCATGGCACAGTATGAGCGGGGAGAGGGGGTATTCATGCATGGGCACAGTACAAGGCAACTATGCCTAGTGTGAGAACACCCTAAGACCCCTTTCATGCTGAGGTGGTTTTCAAGCATTTTAGCGCTAGAAATAGCGCCCGTAAAGCGCCTCCCATTCATTTCAGTGTGACTTTTCACACTGGGGCGGTGCGTTTGCGGGACGTTAGGAAAAGTCCTGCAAGCACCATCTTTGGGGCAGTTTGGCCAAGTGGAGATACAGACAGCATTAAATACTTAGTAGAAGGTCAGCCCTTCCCTACTCTAATGAAAACTTAAAGCAGAACTTTACCCAAAACAACTTGATAAAGAATAATGTTCTTTAGCAAGGAACATACATTCCACACTAATAACTATGCTACCAAAATTAGTGTGTGCTGTAAATTGCCTCCAGCATTGCTCCTGTTTCTTCTTGCTGAAGGCTGCCATTTTGTTGAAGCCCAGGCCCCTGAGCAGCAACAAATCTTTAGGCTGTCAGCAGATCTGCCTTTATAAATTTGCCACAGTGCCTAAAAATAGAGAGCCACTGAGCATGTGCAGAGGAGACAGTGTATTACTGGATTTTGAACAGTATAGGCACTAAAACTGCAAAAGGGACCAGCCTGAAGTCATCTAGCAGGACTAAATTTTCTGATTACATTTTCTGATTAAAGTTAAAAAAATTGCTTTACATAAACTTTGACTAAAAGAGAACAAACTGAAAAGTTCATAGTTGGGGTTTAAGTAAACTTGAACCTGTATAATATATATGTATTGTGCAGTCAGTGAATTTAAACATAATAGGTAATAATTTCCACATTGACATTATTTAGTGCCAATTGTACAGGGGTAGCTGTGTATGGCTGAGTCAGGATTGGACCCATTTGTCCATCCTTCCTAAAGACAATCAAAGTACCAAGATGTCATTCTAAAGCATTAAGTAAAGTTAAGCATACTAATTGCCTTTTTAACAATTTGGGGCATTGCATTGTATATGACTATCTTTGACAGATATTCATGATTCGTCTATTAATTATACAATTGGGTAGCGCAGAGTACCATAGTTTACACATGATCCTGTATGGCTGTAGTTACAAACTTTCCAGCTGGCATACAATGAAACCTACAGAGAGCAATTCTTTTTCTGCTATTATTGCTTCCTAAAAATATCTAGTTTCACCTAGATACATGTTCAAGCATCAAGGTAACTACAAACCGCTTACCGTACATTCTTTCTAACATATTGTATTCTGTGGCCTACATATGGATTATATAGTATGTTACTACAATAAGTGCTATTCTGACAAAATCAGCCAGTTCAGGCAGCTTTTCCTGAATACCCAAAAGAAGAAATATTAACTTATGTAATTCACATGCACATGAAAATGTGCAGTGGATTCCCTCTGAATGAACATGAAAGGTGGAAGCAGAATTACTATTACCTGTGAAAGAATATTGGATGAAGAAAAAAAAAAAAAAGCTGCAGTCATGTCTAACCACCGTGACTAGATTAGGACATGGCATCATTTTTATTCAAATACAAAATTCTAAATGTTAAAGATTTAACACTCTGTATTGCAGTATTTCTTTTAATTGTACATTTTTGTTTTCTTTTTACATGTCATATTAAAAGTAGATTGTAGTAGATGTTTTCAAAAGTTAAATCATTTTATCCAAATGTTGCACGATTCCGAATAGGTTGACTTATGGGTGTTTTTTGTGTACTTTAGCTCCCCCTGCAGAGCAGAAGTAAAATGACCTGATGTTTACTTCCTTAAAGTGTATGTAAATCCCTTTTTTTTTTTTGGTCTTTAATATATACAGTTGAAAGAGTGTTTTCCGTTCCAGTACGCAAAAATACATGTTGATCATGTCAGAAATCCAGAATTGTTCTTTGCACACATCCTATGCGGAACAGATATTAGGAGCCTAGTGCATTTCTGTCAGATCAACAGATATTGTTCTATACTTTTCCGTCTTTAATTGGATAACGCATGAAAAATGTGCATACATTTCAGAGATGTATTGCTTATTTATTTGTTTTCTGACATATATTTTAACTTGCAACGAATATTATCCTAGCGTGTGTGTATGTTTTATATGAACTTGTCACAAATATATAGTTATTCAAACTCTGCATACGATGAAAATAATATTTAAGCAGGTTACACTTTGTGGAAATGCCATGCACAACAGCCCCAAATATAGGCAATTAAAAATATATATAATTCTGAAAAATCTACCCACCACTTGCTATGCAGTGCCTTGAAAAAATATTCATACCCCTTGAAATTATCCACATTTTGTCATGTTACAACCAAAAACATAAGTGTATTTTGTTGGGATTTTATGTGATAGACCAACACAAAGTGGCACATAATTGTGAAGTGGAAGAAAAATGATAAATGGTTTTCAGATTTTTTTTTACAAATATCTGAAAAGTGTGGCATGCATTTTGTATTCAGCCCCCTTTACTATGATACCCCTAACTAAAATGTAGTGCAACCAATTGCCTTCAGAAGTCACCTGATTACTAAATAGAGTCCACCTGTGTGTAATATAATCTCAGTATAAATACAGCTGTTTTGTGAACCCCTCAGAGTTTTGCTTGAGAACCTTAGTGAACAAACAGCATCATGAAGGCCAAGGAACACAGCAGACAGGTCAGGGATAAAATTGTGATGAAGTCTAAAGCAGGATTAGGTTATAAAAAAAAAAGCTTTGAACATCTCACAGAGCACTGTTCAATCCATCATCCAAAAATGGAAAGAGTATGGCACAACTGCAAACCTACCAAGACATGGCCGTCCACCTAAACTGACAGGCCGGACAAGGAGAGTATTAATCAGAGAAGCAGCCTGGAGGCCCATGGTAACTCTGGAGGAGCTGCAGAGATTCACAGCTCAGGGGGGAGAATCTGTCCACAGGACAACTATTGGTGCCTTTATAGAAGAGTGGCAAGAAGAAAGCCATTTGACCACTTCGAATGACAATTGCGCGGTCTTGCAACACTGTACCCACACCAAATTTGTATCATTTTGTTCCCCCACAGACCTCTGGGGTTTTTATTTTTTACTAAAGAAATTTAAAAAAATGAAAATTTTGAAAAAAAAAGTTTTTCTTTGTTTTTGTTATAAAATTTTGTAAATAAGTAAGTTTTCTCCTTCACTGATGGGCACTGATGAGGCTGCACTGACGGGCACTGATAAGGAAACACTTATGAGTTGGCACCAATGAGTTGGCACTGATGGGCACTGATAGGTGGCTCTGATATGCAGCACTAATGGACACTCATAGGTGGCACTGATGTGCACTGATAGGTGGCACTGATGGGCGGCACTGATGGACACTGATAGATGGCACTGATAGGCATCACTGATGAGGCACTGGCAGGCATTACTGATGGGCACTGATTGGCATTATATATGGGCGCTGATTGGCATCCCTTGTGGTCATGGGTGGCATACCTGGTGGTCCTGAGTGGGCATCCTCGGGGGGGCTGCACTGATAATCAATCAGCGCAGACCCCCCCCCCCCGTCTGGAGAGCCACCGATCGGCTCTCCTCTACTCGCATCTGTCAGATGTGAGTGAGGAAAAGCCGATACATGGCTCTTCTTGTTTACACCGTGATCAGCTGTGATTGGACACAGCTGATCACGTGGTAAAGAGTCTCCATCAGTGTGTCAGACTGACACGCTGCACCACTGATCGTCTCACTGCGTGCCGGCTGTTCTATTCTGTATCCCGAAAGACCTTAAGAGTTAATGGGAAGATGGATTGAGCTAAATACAGTGCAATCTTAGAAGAAAACCTGTTAAGTCTCATACAACATGGTATGATTGTTGGCAGGGGATTTTATGTTGTCAGACTGTTGTCCTAAAATCTTACCGTTAGTACGCTCCTTTTGACAATTGTCCAATTTTTGGCCAACAAATGTTGGATGGCAGGCTAGTAAATTTTCAGCTGACAACGGTTTGATGGCAGATTTTCGTATGGTCATTACACAAATCCGTCTCACAAAAGTCGAAAGTACAAACACGCATGCTTGGAATCGGTGCTCACCAAACTCTAAATTAGCAGAAGAGGCCCAAAGGATGATGCTCAGGAGCTTAAATTCCTCATTGTACGTCACTGTCGTGTTTGTGGCACCACAATTGTATACTGTTAGTATGCAAGACAAGATCCTGGCACACGCCCTCTTGACAAAAGTCAGATGCTTGGTTGGCCAACAATCTTACCATGTGTACGAGGCGTTAAAGTATGCAAAAGACTTAAGACTGAGGCAGAGGTTTACCTTCCAGCAGTACAACGACTCTAAACATACAGCCAGAGCTACAATGGAATGTTTTAGGTAAAAGTATATTCATATGTTAGAATGGCACGGTCAAAGTCCAGACCTGAATCCAATTGAGAATCTGTGGCAAGACTTGAAAATTGCTGTTCACAGACGCTCTCCATCCAATCCGACAGAGCTTGAGCTATTTTCCAAAGAAGAATGGGCAAAAATGTCACTCTATAGATGTGCAAAGCTTGTAGAGACATACCCAAAAAGACTTGCAGCTATAATTGCAGCAAAATGTGGTTCTACAAAGTATTGACTCAGAGGGGCTGAATCCAAATGCACGCCACACTTTTCACATATTTATTTGTAAAAAAAAATTGAAAATCATTTATCATTTTCCTTCCACTTCACAATTATGTGCCACTTTGTGTTGGTCTATCACATAAGATCCCAATAAAATACATTCACGTTTTTGGTTGTAACATGACAAAATGTGGAAAATTTCAAGGGATATGAATACTTTTTCAAGGCATTGTAGGTCACCAAGTCAGCCCATTATTTTGGGGGTCAAGGAATTGCAAAACCAAGCTCCGCTTTTACAGGAAAGGTTGCAGTGTGTGTATAAAAAAAATATATATAGATAGATAGAAGGTACCCTCAGCTTATGCATATTTTTTTCATAATATGCTACACTTTAAGTTGTCCATGCTTGTGATGGGCTTTGTCTTTTAGTAATTATTTACACAGTGGAGTTGCTATGGTGATGTGACTGTCAATTCTATACAGTTTCAGTAACCACTTCTTTTCAAAAAACAAAAAGACACAAAAAAAGACTTTCATCTTGATCTTGTTTAACTATTATTTAGCCTTTTCATGACCAGAGGCTCTTAAAGCTGTGATGCCCAGGCCAAATTTTGCAGCACTGTCAGTTAACTTATCAATGATTTTAACTAATTTGCACGCCCAAATGTTTATACCAATTTTTTTAGGAAAATATTTTCGTATTTGGTACACTGTTTAACCCTACATTAGTTTCTATTATTGGTTGTCAAATGTGCAAAAACATTATTTATTTATTTATTTATTTATTTTTACTTTTTTTTTCTAGTTTATTTTTTTTTTACTGGACATCTGTAACTGAAATAAATGACACTGCAGATGAACAGTGAAGCCTGAAGGTAGCAGTATACATTTGCAGGCTGAATGCTGTTAAATGCAACTGTTAAATAAGTTGCTTATAGTTTATATTGCTTTGCCAAATTATTGCTTCATATAGGAATTAAGACACAGAGTCAGAAATCCGTGTATCAGTTCTTGAGCATAATGGACTGCTGCTCTTTAATCTTTCCAAGGCCTTTTATACAAACAATAGCATTAGCACAACCCCCCCACACAGGGCAAGGGTAAACAACAACAGGAGTCACCTGGGCTACGAACACAAGCTTCAACACCATGGCAATACAGTTACAAGAAAACAAAAGCAGAGTTTAACAGCCAAAAAGTTACATTCAAAACAGATTTACATGTAGTCATCATATTAAGTGAGAAAATTAAATCCCTGACCTTATCAATTTCCCCCTTTGACATCATCCTCTCCTTCCCCCTGGGTCCTCATGAATAAGTTCTAGTCAGTTTTTCCCCAGAGTCCTTTCCCTGACCGCGGGTTGTCAGAGGGGTAGAACCCATCCCCCTAGGTATTACCAACATCTTAAAATTCAAGAAGAGGAGTTTTATAGGAGTAGGGTGATGTCAATACACATTTATCGGTATGCCCTGTCTATTCTCCTAATTTTCCTATTTATTTTCCTGTATACACATATATTCGTGATTGTAAGTGATATTAATATTAGAATAATAATTACCATTGGACTTAACAACCAGTGAAAGGTATTGGTTGCTGTAGAAGACATTCCACTAAATATATCCCACCAATGTGGTGCAGTATCCTGTTGTATCTGTGAGGAAAGATGTACTAGTCTACCTTTGTCAATAATTGCGGATACAAGGTTATTCTGTAGGGTATGTTCTAGTGTTTCTATGTGTTGTCTTAACAACTCTGATTGTTCCAAAACCTGTTTTAGTGGGTCTAAAGAAATTATAAAGGGTGTAGTGTCAGTGAGATTATGTACCTCATAGACTGAAGAGAATATCTTATCGGCGTCTGGTTCAAAAAGATAGGTGTCGTTACCCCATTGTAATATTTTAATCTTTTTTATACATCCCGCAAACGGCGCCGATTTATTTAATGCTGACATGGTGTGGTTATCATTAGTAATGATACAAATATGCTGGGGTCCTATTTCTATGAATCTATTGTTCACATTTATCGGTGTTCTTTGCATTTTGCATATGCTAGTTTGGTATTTTAACAAACAAGGCTCATATACTGGGGAACTTCTGCCACATACCATTCCCTTATTAGTTCCTTCACATAGAGTTAAATCATGGGTTCTGTTTCCTTTATCTACATATTTCCCATATATTTCTGGATACCAAAACTCGTCTTTAATTACTAGTGGCATAACCACTATTTTACACATTTCCATTACATCTGCTACCCGGTATGCTTCAAACCTTCCTACACACCATTTCTCCTCACATTCTATCTTGTCCCCTTTTACTTGGAACCATACACCATCGTCAGTTAAACCCTTAAAATATTTCATCCAGGTATGATAATTTCCCAACTGTAGTTCAGTCCTGGCCCTATTTATTTGTATATGATAGGATAAGAGGTTAAAAGAGCACTGTGTGAAATTTACAAACTGTTGATTTTGATTCCACAGCTGGAGCTCTGCTCCTATCGTGTGATTTATTAACCCTCCCAAAAATTGTAATAGGGGTATTTCTTGCAATTGGGTTTCAAAAGTGGTGGGTAACCATTTGCTTGTGATAGTCAAGCTGTCAGCTATGTGCCCCCCTGCATGCTTCCATCTGTTGTTCATTTCTTCTATCTCGACCGAGTTTAAAATTCCCATCCCTGTACCTGTCAGTCCCAATAGTGTGTCGTACCATTCTCGCTTATACTTACACTCTGGTATTGAGGGAAAGGTGATATTGAATTTTATTTTTGTTTTCTGTTGTGATGTTGATACATTTATGCAAGTGTTTGGTACGGGTGTTAATATGGAAGATTCAATTGTTGGCATTACTTCTTCCTCCATTTGTATGTGAAACCCATAGGCCTCTGCACTCCAATACCACCCATCATTTCTCTCTTCCCTCCACCAAGAGGCACAGAGGAAAGTACTGGATTGATTAACGGTAATATCTGTCAGATTAAACATCCCTTCGGTTATATTCCCTCCTTCTGCCATGACTGTTAATATTTGGTACATTTGTCCCACTACCCGTTCCCGGGCTTGTTTCCATGTCTGTGAAAGGGATATTTTATGACACCTATGGTTCTTACTATTGTTAAAGGGGAAACCCATATTATCATTCCACTGGAAAGTTACGGTTACTTCTGAGAGGGGGTCTGCCTTTATCCATGCTATACCTACATCTACATGAAATGGTCGCCTATGTCCTTCAACAGTATAATTACCCACAGTGTAATCCTTATTTATCTCATATCCTGATACATTTGCTACTTTAGGATCATCTATACTCCATTCAAAAGTCATTGTTTCTTCTACCTCTAGTACATTAATACCAGGAGTCCATGCATATATTTGTAAACCAACAATCTTCAACAAAAAATATGTAAGTAGATATTTAATCATGTTGTTTTCTCGGGTTGTTTCTTGCAATGTGATGCGTGTATCCAGGTAGGTTTTCCTTCCAGCTTTACTGAGGTGGCTGTGGTCAAGAGTACTTGGTAAGGACCTTCAAACCTGGGTTCCAATGTCTTTCTGGTGTGTTTCTTTACATATACATAATCCCCTGGTAGCAGCGTATGTGTACCTGTTATTGAATTAGGGTCTGGAAGAGAAGAATACACACTTTTGTGGATCTTAGTTAGACGTTGTTGTAATTGTATCACATATGCAGTCAAACTATCACATTGCAATTGCATACTCTGTGGAAAGTATAAACCCAATCTAGGTGCATTCCCAAAAAGTATCTCATATGGGGATAATCCTGTCTTTCCTGTTGGAGTGTACCTTATAGAGAACAAAGCCAAAGGCAGGCATTCTGGCCAAGGCTTGTTTAACTCTTGCATGGCTTTTTGTATTTTTAACTTTATTGTCCCATTTACTCTCTCCACTGATCCTGAACTCTGTGGGTGGTAAGGGGTGTGAAAACTTTGTTGAACCCCTAACATGGTCATCACATTCTGCATGATTTCTCCTGTAAAGTGTGTCCCCCTATCTGATTCTATGGTTTCAGGAAGACCAAACCTAGGTATTAACTCAGTGATCAGTTTCTTAGCTGTGGCTTTAGCTGTAGCCGATTTTACTGGATAACTTTCGGGCCAACCTGAGAATAAATCGATACACACGAGGACAAATTCAAAAGGGCCGCTCTTAGGCATTTGTATGTAATCAATTTGCAGTCTCTGGAAGGGGTATTGGGCCCGGACCTGGTGTTTTCGTGGGGTTTTTACTTTCTGTCCTGGGTTATTCAGGAGACAGATTTGGCAGGCTGCACAGTAGTTTCTTGCAGTACTACTGAATCCAGGGGCGAGCCATCCTTGGTTCACAATCCTATACATGGAATTGGAACTGACATGTGTGGGTAGGTGAACTGCCACTGCCATTGCTGGGTACAGAGAGGCAGGCAGGCATATTTTGCCCCCTTCCCTCCATACATTGTCAAGGTCTGGTGCTGCTCCCATTCTGACCCACTTATCTTTCTCGCTCTCCCCTGCTTGCTCCTGTAATTTACTCAGCTGCTGCCATGTTGGTTCTGGGATACTCACCTCTACCGCTGCTAAGGTCTCAGGGCTTCCTTCCCCTAGAGCTGCCTGTTTTGCAGTCAAATCTGCAAATGCATTTCCTTTTGCCTCAATTGTTTTTGCGCTCGTGTGTGCCGCTATCTTCATAATGGCTACTCGTTTAACCTTTTGAAGATTGTTCAGGACTCTCTTAATCCCTTCTCCATGTTTTACAGGTGTACCTGCTGCTGTCAGATAACCTCTAGCCTTCCATATATGGCCATAATCATGCGCTACACCATAAGCGTAGGCAGAGTCAGTGTAAATATTCCCTTCTCGTTCTTTTAAGTATTCTAGGGCTTGTTCTAAAGCTTTTAATTCTGCTTCCTGTGCTGACATGTGGGCCGGTAAGGGCTGTGCTTCAATCACCTGTGTATCAGTCACTACAGCATACCCTGTGTGATATTTACCCTTGTCATCAGCAAACCTACTACCATCTATATACAAAGTGTGCTCAGCATTTAAAATTGGTGTATCTGTAACGTGTGGGAATCCCATTGTCTCCTGTTCCATGAGCTGAAAACAATCGTGTTCATCTACTTGTTTAAACAAAAGAGTGTCAGGTACCTCATTTCCTTTCTCACTAGTACTATTAGCACTATCATTCCCCCTTGCCAAATCTGGTGACTGAAGAGGCAAAAAGGTGGCCAAATTTAAGGTTGTACAGCGCTGAAAAGTAACATTTGGAGGTAAGAGTAAAGTACACTGTAATCTTAATTGCCTAGCCATTGAAATGTGTTTGGGCTGTACCTGAGACAAGATTGCATGTATGTCATGTGTGGTATGCACTACGACTGGATTGTCTAGAACAATCTCTGATGACTTATCTATGATAATTGACACTGCAGCTACCGCCCGTACACAAGACGGTGAACCTCTAGATACTGGATCTAATGCTGCTGAAAAGTAAGCGACTGGTCTTTGTTTTACATGTGCCTGTGTCAGAACACCTGTGGCATGTCCAGTGATCTCAGCAATGTACAGGTTAAATATCTTGGTGTAATCTGGTATACCAATAGCCGGGGCAGAAATCAACAACTTTTTCAAAGTGATAAACGACTCATAAGCTATTTCTGTAAGCATATACGGTACAATTTTCAAACAATCGTATAATGGCTGCATCAAAGCGCTAGCATGTGGTATCCACTGTCTACAATATGACACGATACCTAAAAACATACGCAATTGTTTGAAATTCCGTGGGGGTAACATTCCCTTTATCACTTGAACCCTCTCCTCAGTGAGATGTCTCGTACCCTGTGATATACAATGTCCCAAAAAGATAACTTTTTCCTGACACACTTGTAACTTTTTCTTATTAACCTTGCAACCTTTTTCTGCCAAAAATCGCAACAAATTAAGGGTGGTGGCCAAACAAGTTTCCTTGTCAGGGCAGCATAACAATAAATCATCCACATATTGTAACAATACACAGGAATCTGGTGGTACCCATTCTCCCAACACTGTTTGCAATGCTTGCGAATACAAGGTAGGTGAATGCGCCATACCCTGAGGTAGGCGTGTCCAGGTTAGTTGCCGATTTTTGATTGAAAATGCGAACCAAAGTTGGCATTCTTCAGCAAGCGGGACGGAAAAGAAAGCATTCGCTAAATCTATAACCGTAAAGTACATACTGGTTGATGGTATTTGTGACAGTAATGTATGTGGATTGGGTACTAAAGGTGTCATCGGGGCTAGTATTTTGTTGACCGCTCTAAGGTCTTGGACCATTCTATACTTAACCGGACTACCGGCTACTGATTTCTTTTTAACCGGGTACA